>NC_091980.1:311272705-311572705 GCF_044704955.1 Pristiophorus japonicus | reverse complement strand
AGAGAATTTTTTTTTTTAAAAACACACTTCATTCCCGAGCCATTTTCAAATCTACATAATGCACAGATTGTAGTGTACAAATAATCCACTAATGGCCCAAGGCACACAACAAGAGGCCATTCACCCTCTCAAGCCTATCCTGCCACTCAATTAGATCGTGGCTGATCTACATGTTAACGCCACTTATCCTCCTTAACCCAGAATACCCATACCCACCGAAAATCCAGCGATCTCAGTTTTGAAATTTTCAATTAAGCCCCAGCTTTTTGGGGAGATTTTCAGATTTCCACTTCCCTGTGTGTGCAGAGATGCTTTCTGACATCACCCTCAAGGGCTCCAATGTCAAGGTTACACACCCTTGTTCTGGACTCCCCCCACCAGGTTATCATCATCATCATAGGCAGTCACTCGGAATCAAAGAAGACTTGCTTCCACTCCTGAAGTGAGTTCTTTGGTGGCTGAAGAGTCCAATACGAGAGCCGCAGACTCTGTCACAGGTGGGACAGATCGTCGTTGAGGGAAGGGGAGGGTGGGACTGGTTTGCCGCACGCTCTTTCCGCTGCCTGCGCTTGTTTTCTGCATGCTCTCGGCATTGAGACTCGAGGTGCTCAGCGCCCTCCCGGATGCACTTCCTCCACTTGGAGCGGTCTTTGGCCAGGGACTCCCAGGTGTCAGTGGGGATGTTGCACTTTATCAGGGCGGCTTTGAGGGTGTCCCTGTAACGTTTCCTCTGCCCACCTTTGGCTCGTCTGCCGTGAAGGAGCTCAGTGTGGAGCCCTTGCTTTGAGAGTCTCGTGTCTGGCATGCGAACTGTGTGGCCTGCCCAGTGGAGCTGATCGAGTGTGGTCAGTGCTTCAATGCTGGGGATGTTAAGCCTGAATGAGGACGTTGATGTTGGTGCGTCTGTCCTCCCAGGGGATTTGTAGGATCTTGCGGAGACATCGTTGGTGATATATCTCCAGCAACTTGGTGTCTGCTGTACATGGTCCGTGTCTCTGAGCCATACAGGAGGGTGGTATTATTACGGCCCTGTAGACCATGAGCTTGGTGGCAGTTTTGAGGGCCTGATCTTCAAACACTTTTCCTCAGGCGGCCGAAGGCTGCATTGGCGCACTGGAGGTGGTGTTGGATAAATGGTTTCTCTCTACGCACCCCATCAAATCCTTTAATATCACCATAAACACCTCGATTAGATCCTACTCTTTAGTAAAGCAACGGAATAAAACCAGCTGCCAACTTCAGCTCAAAGACAGGGTATACTGAAGCAGGAAGCAGGTCGCCCCGACCACCTATCAGAGTAATCGAGTGGATATTCTTTAAAAAGGGAGACCAGATGTGACCTAACAGGCCTCCACATCTGGACTGGTGCAGGAAAAGAGGGGAAGAAATAAAAAACCCCACAAAGAGGGGGATCCTGCACCCATTCGCTGGGCGGAGGTGGGGCTCGTGCAATCGGCTCGATTGTGATGCTTTCCCACAGACGAAAGGCCCATCGACATCCACTGACTGAGCGCGCACACGAAGAATCGCTCCTGCTGCCAGCGCTCGCGATTTCAGGAGAGGAGGGAACTGAAAAGCAATCAAAATGGAGAGTGGGGTGGGGCGGTTTGAAGGAGACAAGCGAGAAGTTGCATGCTCTCCATTCTAACAGGAAAACATGAAGACTTCCTCCAGAAACAACAAAGTGTGGTTGACAAGTCTAGACAACCAGAGACAGGAAATCTGAAGCAGTAATATTGGCTCTGCACAGCACTGCCTGTCTTACACGCTCCTATCTGACTGCCGCCTTGTCCCAAACACACTGCCAAAATTGCTGCAGTAAGATAAAAGGGAGGAGAGGAGTCTCGACATAACCAGCAGATGCAAGCAACACTCTTGTCTGACCTGCTTTCCGATTCATTACCATTTCAGGAATAAATTTTTAAATGCAAGGACTAAAGACTTGTATTTCTATAGCGCCTTCCATAAACGCAGAACATGCCAAAGTGCCTTACAGCCAATGAAATGTAGTCACTGTAGGACTAAAGTAGGAAATCTAATGCGAGCACCATTGGAGCAGGCCGGGGAGCGGAAGGAGCAGCGTGGCGGCCTAGCCCAGCAATATGCGCGGGCCCCCGGCCTGCGAGCACCATCGGACCACTCGAGAGCAACACGTGCTGGAGCAGGAGAGCAACGGCAGTGAAAAGGGATGTCATCAAGGTCCAGGTCGGTGATTGGAGCGTGGGCAGGTACAGCAGGAGCGTCGAGGTCAGGGCGAAGGAGCGGCGAGAGATTGTAGAGGGACATGATCGGGGCCCAGGAGAGGCATGAGTTTGGGGCCCAGTAGAGGCGAGGGCCCAGGGGCAGCACGGGCCAGCCCACACTGCGATATGTGTGCGCACTAGGTCCGTGCAGCAGAGCTGGTCTCCAGTCGTCTTGGTTAATCCTTGCTACTGGGCCAAGACCTAGCTCTGTCAAGCCCGTGGGGGTGGCTGGTGTGCAGCGGTCACCACACGTTGAAAAAAATCCAAGTACAGGCATCTTACACCCTTCAATATTTCATTCAGACCTGGAATTTTAGGTCTTTCATTGAAACACCTGTGAACTTTTTGGCGTGGAAGCAAGTCATCCTCGCTTCGAGGGGCTGCCTATGATGATGAATGTAGGAAATGAATCAGCCAATTTGCACACAGCAAGCTCCCACAAACAGCAATGATATAAATGACCAGATCACCCATTTTGTTTTTCAAGCGATGTTGATTAATGGTGCGGCTGAGAGGGTATCCGAAGCTATAGTTTAACATCCCAACTGGAAAATGGCACCTCCCACACTGGAGTGTTAGCCTGGATTATGTGCTCAACTCTCTGGCGTGGGACTTGAACCCATGACCTACTGACTCAGAGGCAACAGTGCTACCCACTGAGTCACGGCTAGACACTGCTGTGTCATTACACATTAAGATATACTTAACGGCTCAGTGAGTTTACCCAGCGATTACCTGGGCCACACAGACCAGAAAGCTCCCAGCCCAACCATAGTTTATGCTGAAGTGAGGAGTAAAATTAGGAGCATTACAGTTACCCTCAGCGACTGTGGGCTAATAACTACCGGCTGTGGTCGCGATGGTTCTGTATGGCTCAAGTCACTGGAGAAATACCACCAACAATGTCTCCGCAAGAACCTACAAATCCCCTGGGAGGACAGACGCACCAACATTAGCGTCCTCGACCAGGCTAACATCCCCAGCATTGAAGAACTTGATCAGCTCCGCTGGGCAGGCCACATTGTTCGCATGCCAGACACGAGACTCCCAAAGCAAGCGCTCTACTCGGAACTCTTTCACGGCAAACGAGCCCCAGGTGGGCAGAGGAAACTTTACAGGGACACCCTCAAAGCCTCCCTGAAAAAGTGCACCGACACCTGGGAATCCCTGGCCAAAGACCGCATTAAGTGGAGGAATTGCATCCGAGAGGGCGCCGAGCACCGAGTCTCATCACCGAGAGCATGCAGAAATCAAGCGCAGGCAGCGGAAAGAGTGTGCGGCAAAACTGTCCCACCCACCCCTTCCCTCGACTATCTGTCCCATCTGTGACTGGGACTGTGGTTCCCGTATTGGACATTTCAGCCACCCAAGGACTCATTTTAAGAGTAGCAGCAAGTCTTTCTCGATTCCGAGGGACTGCCGATGATGATGATGTGACGTGTAGATACACCTGGTCGAGACCAGACGGGTCCCTCCGTTCCAGAACAATCACTGTCAGATCCATCGACGTCACACCGGTGTTCTTCTCTGACCACTGCCTCCTACTGGCCGACTGTCACCCACAGGAAGACCAGAAAGTTGGCAGGGGGATATGGAAGCTCAACGTGAAACTGTTGACCCCGGAAAACGTTGAGGAAGGGATTACAAAGGTTGGAGAACTGGTCTGATTCCCCGATGAACTGGTAGGAAACGATCAAGACGAACATCAAGAGGTTCTTCATCTTCATAGGTGTTCAAAAGTGCTGCAGTACAGTGGGACCTGTGGGTACTTGTGCATGAAACTCAAAAGGATAGTATGCAGGTATAGCAAGTGATCAGGAAGGCCAATGGAATCTTGGCCTTTATTACAAAGGGGATGGAGTATAAAAGCAGGGAAATCTTGCTACAGTTATACAGTGTATTAGTGAGGCCACACCTGGAATACTGCGTGCAGTTTTGGTTTCCATATTTACGAAAGGACATACTTGCTTTGGAGGCAGTTCAGAGAAGGTCCACTAGGTTGATTCCGGTGATGAGGGGGTTGACCTATGAGGAAAGGTTGAGTAGGTTGAGCCTCTACTCATTGGAATTCAGAAGAATGAGAGGTGATCTTATCGAAACGTATAAGATTATGAGGCTTGACAAGGTGGGTGCAGAGAGGATGTTTCCACTGATAGGGGAGACTAGAACTAGAGGGCATGATCTTATAATAAGGGGCCGCCCATTTAAAATTGATGAGAAAGTTCTTCTCTGAGGGTTGTAAATCTATGGAATTCACTGCCTCAGAAAGCTGTGGAAGCTGGGACATTGAATAAATTTAAGACAGAGATAGACAGTTTCTTAAACGATAAGGGGATAAGTGGTTATGGGGAGCAGGCAGGGAAGTGGAGCTGAGTCCATGATCGGATCAGCCATGATCGTATTAAATGGTGGAGCAGGCTCGGGGGGCCGTATGGCCTACTCCTGTTCCTAATTATGTTCTTATGTAAAAGGAGAGAGTTGTCCCAACTCCAGAAGAGTATGCAAAACCTGCTCCTGCTGCAGTCGATGGGGGTCAATGTCGTGGAGGAAGTCCAAGAGGTGAAAGGCCAGCAAGCCTTGCTCTTTGCCTCAGAGTCTTCCAAAATCATCATCTGCTCCAGAGTCTGCTCCATTGAGCCGGAGGAGACATGCTCGCGTTTCTGCTCCCAAAAGGTACACAGGAGAGCTCTGATAACCAGCCTAAAGGAAGAATGTGATGTCCTCGGCGCCTGACATGCCAAGGATCAGCAAATCCTTTTATGCTGGGCTGTACGACGTCAAACCCACAGACCGCGCGGCCTCCCAGTCTTTCCTATCGTCTATCTCGAAGGTCTTAGACAACAGCGAGCGGGAGAGTCTGGACCATCCGCTAACTCTGGACGAGCTGACAAAGGCCGTCCGGTCCTTTTAGACGAGTAAAACTCCCGGAAGCGAGAGCTTACCGGCCGAATTGTATTGGGCTCTGTGGCACTGGATGGGCCCAGCCCTGCTGGAAGTGTACAGGGGTATGCTTCTGGCCGGCATCATGTCAGAATCCATGAGGAAAGGCATCATCACCCTCACCTACAAGCAGAGGTGGGGGGGGGGAGAAAGAGGGAAGAGATCAAATATTGGCGGCCCATTTAACTGCTTAATGTGGGTTATAAGATTTTGTCCAAGGTCATCGCCAACAGGGTCAAGTCTGCTCTGGAATTGGTGATCCACCAGACCAGACCTGCGCTGTCCCTGGCAGGAAGATCTCGGATAGCCTCGAGCCACTCAGGGATACAATCATCTACGTGCGGGACAGGAGGACGGACACCTGCTTAATCAGCTTGGACCAGGAGAAGGCATTTGACAGGGTATCGCACACGTACCTGATGGACGTGCTTTTCAAAATGGGGTTTGGGGAGGGAATCTGCAATTGGATCCAACTGTTCTACACCGACATTAGCCCAGTTCTAATCAACAGGTGGGAATTGGAAAGCTTTGCAATCAAATCTGTCCTCTTTCCTCTGTCTTGTTCATGTGTTGTATTGAGCCTTTTGTCGAGTCCATCAGGAAGGACGTGGGCATTAGAGAAGTGACGATCTCAGGTCCCGGAGGCACTCAGGTCAAGACCCCCCTGTACATGGACAACGTCGCCGTCTTTTGCTCGGATCCGCTGTCGGTCTGCAGATTGCTGAGCATCTGTGACCAGTTTGAATTGGCCTCGAGGGCGAAAGTTAATCGCAGCAAAAGTGAGGCCATGTTCTTTGGGAACTGGGCCGACCAATCTTTTGTGCCTTTCACTGTCAGGTCAGATTACCTGAAGGTGCTGGGAATGGTTCGGAGCGGCCAGGGTGTGCACAGATAACTATGAGGAGCGTATCGCCAAGGTGAGGCAGAAACTGGGACTGTGAGAGCAGTGCTCCCTATCGATTGCGGGCAAGGACATGGTCATCA
The DNA here is from genome assembly GCF_044704955.1 of Pristiophorus japonicus. Taxonomy (NCBI): domain Eukaryota; kingdom Metazoa; phylum Chordata; class Chondrichthyes; family Pristiophoridae; genus Pristiophorus; species Pristiophorus japonicus. The sequence goes on along the minus strand of NC_091980.1, from coordinate 311,566,538 downwards.
GGAGTGAGGTGCTCTCGGTGTTGTTGTATGTGGCGCAGGTCTAGCCAATACCCCATTCCTGCACCGCGGCAATCACCCGAGCCGCCTTCCACTTTGTCTGGAGATCGGAAATGGACCGTGTCCGCAGGGATACGATGTACAAATCTCCGGTTAAACGGGGAAAGGAGGTACTCAAAGCCGCCCTCATCCTGAAGGCCACCTTTGTGTGCGGATACATCAAGCTGTGTATAGACCCTCGGTACGCAAACACCAAGTGTCACTACGTGCGGAGGTTCTATCTGTCCCGTTGCGAAGAATGGGTCTGGCCAGGCTGCCGTGGAACGCCCCAACCAGCTGGACTGTGCCGGACCACCCGTCCTTCGTAAAAACACCTTTGACCACAAGGCCAAAAAGCAGTGGTCGGCACGTAACGTCCTGGACGCTCTACGGAAGGAGGAGATGGTGGATCCTGTCGGATGATCCCCCGAGCAGACTGGCAAAGTAATTTGGCAGAATGCCTCATCGCCAGAGCTTTCAAACAAGCACCAACACCTAGCTTGGCTGGCAGTGAGAAGGGCCCTCCCAGTCAGATCCTTCACGCACAACCGGCGTCTCAGCACCACGATCAATTCTCAGCAAGCAGAGACTCAGACCATTGAAATGTGCCCAGCTTGTGATCGGAGACCACAGGGTGACTGATGTGGGAAACGTCACGTTGGTGGAGCAGAGAGGGTGGGGTGGGGGAAACAATCTCTACTGAGGTCAGAGAAACATCGTTGGGGCAGAGATCGGGGGAGCCTTACTCTGCACAGAGCCAGGTTATATCTGCTAGCTGCTGACACGGTTGTCCGAATTGGAAAGTATTCCACACTAATGCACCTTACCACTGTCAGCCGTGGCTCAGTGGGTAGATCTCTAGCCCGAGTCAGCAAGGTGCGGGTTCAAGCCTCGCACTAGCGACTTGTACACATAACCAAGGCTGACACTTCCAATGTGGCACTGAGGGAGTTTGGCACTGTTGGAGCTGCCGTCTTTCAGATGACACGGTAAACAGAGGTCTATCCTCACATGAGAAACATAGAAAATAGGTACAGGAGTAGGCCATTCAGCCCTTCGAGCCTGCACCACCATTCAATAAGATCATGGCTGATCATTCATCTCAGTACCCCTTTCATGCTCTCTCTCCATACCCCTTGATCCCTTTAGCTGTAAGGGCCATATTTAACGCCCTCTTGAATATAGCCAATGAACTGGCATCAACAACTCTCTGCGGTAAGGAATTCCACAGGTTAACAACTCTCAGTGAAGAAGTTTCTCCTCATCTCAGTCCTAAATGGTCTAGCCCTTATCCTTAGACTCTGTCCCCTGGTTCTGGACTTCCCCAACATCGGGAACATTCTTCCTGCATCTAACCTGTCCTGTCCCGTCAGAATTTTATGTTTCTATGAGATCCCCTCTCATCCTTCTCAACTCCAGTGAATATAGGCCCAGTCAATCCAGTCTCTCCTCATATGTTCATCCAGCCATCAGTCTGGTGAACCTTCGCTACACTCCCTCAATAGCAAGAACGTCCTCCCTCAGATTAGGAGACCAAAACTGAACACAATATTCCAGGCGAGGCCTCACCAAGGCCGTGTACAACTGCAGTAAGACCTCCATGCTCCTATACTCAAATCCCCTAGCTATTAAGGCCAACATACCATTTTCCTTCTTCACTGCCCGTTGTACCTGCATACCAACTTTCAATGACTGATGTACCGTGACACCCACGTCTCATTGCAACTCCCCTTTTCCTAATCTGCCACCATTCAGATATTATTCTGCCTTCGTGTTTTTGCCACCAAAGTAGATAACCTCACATTTATCCACATTGTACTGCATCTGCCACGCGTTTGCTCATTCACCCTAACCTGACCAAGTCACCCTGCAGCCTTTTGGCGTCCTCCTCACAGTCCACACTACCACCCAGCTTAGTGTCATCTGCAAACTTGGAGATATTACACTCAATTCCCTCATCCAAATCATTAATGTATATTGTAAAGAGCTGGGGTCCCAGCACTCAGCCCTGCGGCACCCCACTAGTCACATCCTGCCATTCTGAAAAGGACCCATTTATCCCGACTTCCTGTCTGCCAACCAGTTCTCTATCCATGTCAGTACATTACCCCTAATACCATGTGCTTTGATTTTGCACACCAATCTCTTGTGTGGGACCTTGTCAAAAGTCTTTTGAAAGTCCAAATGCACCACATCCACTGGTTCTCCCTTGTCCACTCTGCTAGTTACATCCTCAAAAAATTATAGAAGATTTGTCAAGCAGGATTTCCCTTTCATAAATCCATGCTGACTTGGACCAATCCAGTCACTGCTTTCCAAATGCGCTGCTATTTCATCTTTAATAATTGATTCCAACATTTTCCCCACTGCTGATGTCAGGCTAACCGGTCTATAATTACCTGTTTTCTCTCTCCCTTCTTTCTTAAAAAGTGATGTTCCATTAGCTACCCTCCAGTCCATAGGAACCGATCCAGAGTCGACAGACTGTTGGAAAATGATCACCAATGCATCCACTATTATCACGTTGCTGTTTGTGGGAGCTTGCTGTGCGCAAATTTCTTACCATACAACAGTGGCTACACTTCAAAAAAATATTGGAATCGGCTGTAAAGCGCTTTGGGACGTCGTGAGGTTGTAAAAGGCGCTATAGAAATTCAAGTTTCTTTTTTTAACCTTGGTAAGCACAAAGTTCACCGGCCTCCACCTCCAAAGAAAAAACCTGTCCTTCCACTTAAAATTGCTCTCATTTTATAAATCAAGCAAAACTCTCTCAGCTGGATTTCATCGCCATACACCAGGGGAAAGTACTGAAACAGGGACTGTGTCCTTCCCTGGCCCCTCCACACTCCTTCCCTGGCCCCTCCACACTCCTTCCCTGGCCCCTCCACACTCCTTCCCTGGCCCCTCCACACTCCTTCCCTGGCCCCTCCACACTCCCTCCCTCCAACAGGACAGCATGTGGCATTGTTGCAGCCACCTCCTTCAGGCAGTGTGTGCCCCAAGCTATTACCATTTCAAACAGGTTCAAGAGTCAGGAGAGAATTAAACTAGCCTGGCGATAATAATGCACTTTAATTACTGAGCTGAGGAGCACAGCACCTGCAGCCTCTCTCAGGAGCACAGAGCGGAGGGGAGGTCAGATGTACACTGTTGCTCACTGCACCTCCAGCTAATGACGCTGAAGCAAGACTAGGATCAAACCACACAGTCTTTAACCTGACTTTAAAAAAGTCCGATTACCTTTATAATAATGTATGAAAGTTTAATCTACTGTCCATTTCTTTCTTCTTTTGAAAAGCAGCAACGAGAAAACACTCATGTCGGTCAATTGGCCAAAGGCTGTGACTTGTTGAGCACAATGCAGTAGAGACCAGAATGACACAGGCACAACTTGTGTCACACTAAGGAGGTGGTACTCAGTAAGATAATGGGACTAAAGGCAGATAAATCCCCTGGACCTGATGGCTTGCATCCTAGGGTCTTGAGAAGTAGCAGCAGGGATCGTGGATGCATTGGTTGTAATTTACCAAAATTGCCTGGATTCTGGGGAGGTCCCAGCAGATTAGAAAACTGCAAATGTAACGCCCCTATTTTAAAAAGGAGGCAGACAAAAAGCAGGAAACTATAGACCAGTTAGCCTAACATCTGCGGTTGGGAAAATGTTGGAGTCCATTATTAAAGAAGCAGTAGCAGGACATTTGGAAAAGCAAAATTCAGTCAGGCAGAGTCAGCATGGATTTATGAAGGGGAAGTCATGTTTCAAATTTGTTGAAATTCTTTGAGGATGTAACGAACAGGGTGGATAAAGGGGAGCCAGTGGATGTGGTGTATTTGGACTTCCAGAAGGCATTTGACAAGGTGTCACATAAAAGGTGACTGCACAAGATAAAAGTTCATGGGGTTGGGGTAATATATTAGCATGGATAGAGGATTGACTAACTAACAGAAAACAGAGTCGGGATAAATGGTTCATTCTCTGGTTGGTAACCAGTAACTAGTGGGGTGCCGCAGGGATCAGTGCTGGGGCCCCAACTATTTACAATCTACTCTTTGGAATTCAGAAGAATGAGAGGTAATCTTATCGAAATGTATAAGGTTATGAGGGGGCTTGACAAGGTGGATGCAGAGAGGATGTTTCCACTGATGGGGGAGACTAGAACTAGAGGGCATGATCTTAGAATAAGTGGCTGCCCATTTAAAACAGATGAGGAGAAATTTTTTCCCTGAGGGTTGTAAATCTGTGGAATTCACTGCCTCAGAGAGCTGTGGAAGCCGGGACATTGAATAAATTTAAGACAGAAAGAAACAGTTTCTTAAATGATAAGGGGAAGTGGAGCTGAGTCCATGATCAGATCGGCCGTGATTGTACTAAATGGCAGAGCAGGCTCGAGGAGCCGTATGGCCTACTCATGTTCCTATTTATGTTCTTATTAACTTCCAGTCTGTGCCGAGGTCGCTGATCCCAGCACTGGCAATCAGTAGGGATGCTGCAATTGGGAAAGGAAAGCTAGCTGGCACTCCTGAGCCCTGCTGGGAACATAGGAACAGGAGGCGGCCATTCAGCCCCTCTAGCCTGTTCTTCCACTCAATTAGATCATGGCTGATCTACATCTCAACTCCATTTAATCCCCTTGGCTCCATATCCCTCGATACCCTTACCCAACAAAAAAAATAGTGATCTCAGTCTTGGAAGCTCCAATTGACCGCCAGCATCCATGGCCTTTTTGGGGTGGGTTCCAGATTTCCTCCGCCCTGTGTGTGAGAAAGAGTGCTTCCCGATTTTACTCTTGGATGGCCGTGCTCAAATTTTAAGATGGTGCCGGGACATTGAATAATGTCCCGGGAATTCGCTCTTGATTCAGCCACCAGAGGGAACAGTTTCTGTATCTACCTTATTGAATCCTTTCAACCTTATAAACACCTCAAGATCACCCCTCAATTGTCCATTCTCACAAGAATTGAAGCCAGGTTCATGTAACCCATCCTCATAGTTGAACCCTCTTAAGCCCTCCAAGGGCACATTTAGATGTTGGAGAAGAACTCTAGGCAGTTATGCCAGTTACATCTGCCAAAACTCTGTGCCTTGGCTCAAACATGGAGAACACCCACTTCAAGGTGACACAGGATCACAGGAGTCCAACAAGCTGAAGAGGAGGGGACAAAAATGTCAATTTAAAAAAAAATTTAAGCAGAGAAATGATTACCCAACCCAACGTCCCCCCCCTCATTGCCCAGTCACCAGGTCAGTCAGACCCGATACACCATCAAATCTTTACTGTAAGACACGCAACCTCTCCCAAGTCATTACTGCATGTCTTTATAGGGAGGGTAGGCACAGAAGACGAAGTGCGTTACACACACAGGCCAGCGTGCTTTGCGATACAGCAACATTGAGCTCAGATTATGCAACCCACAAGAGTAACGGCTTTGACGGATTTGGCAGATTCATCTAAACTATCGCAGTGCATTACGTCCTTGAGAGACACTCCAACCGGTTGTGTGCTGGATGATGTATACAGGCTGAGAGTCTGTGGGGGCAGTTCAGTTCCATTTGCAGAATCCGGTCATTGAATTACATGACTTGAAGTGCTTTTGTAGTATGCAATTTGCACCACAGCGAGTTTCACTGCACACTGGAGTACACCATAACCTCTGCAGTGAAACTGCAGCCCAAATCACAACACAGCTCACAAAACACTTTCGTTATCCTCCTCCTGCGTTTGATAAAACATACGGGGAGTATCTGGTGACATACAAGGCAGCAACTGAACCAAGGGATTCGGATTTTAAACCTCAAAAGCATAACTCAGACGGTGCTCATCAGAATACTGAAAATCAAGCGGTAATCCTGCATCACATGACATCTTTTGGTGATTTATTTATTTGTGTGTTAATAAACGCTCAGAGTGCAGAATGTTAGTTCGAGGGTATGGAATATGCACTGTTTTGGGAGCTTGCTGTGGGCTGTTGCGTTTCCCTACAACAGTGACTACACTTCAGAAAGTACTTCATTGGCTGCGTAGGTTTTGACACATGAGGTTGTCAAAGATGCTACATAAATGTAAGTTCTATCTTAAATGGCCAATATCTCATCTATAACCGCAATATTTCTAGGCTGGAGCACAACTCTAAGTTAGCCTGATAAGCTCAATGGATATCATAGGCAGTCCCTTGGAATCGAGGAAGACTTGTTTCCTCTCCCAAAGTGAGTCCTTTGGTGGCTGAACAGTCCAATGCGAGAGCCACAGACTGTTACAGCTGGGACAGATATTTGTCGGGGGAAAAGGCGGGGGGGGGGTTGGGACTGATTTGCCGCACGCTCCTTCCGCTGCCTGCGCCTGACCTCTTCACGCTCGCAGCATTGAGATTCGAAGAGCTCAACGCCCTCCCAGATGCACTTTCTCCACCTAGGGCGGTCTTCGGCCAGAGAATCCCAGGTGTCAGTGGTGATGGCATTGTGGATAATGGCAGCGGATAACGTCGTATTAGAACACAAGGATATAAGAAATAGGAGTAGGCAATATGGCCCCTCGAGCCTGCTCCACCATTTAATAAGATCATGGCTGATCCTGCCCGATCCTCATATCGCTTGATTCTCTTACTGCCCAAGAATCTATCAATCTCGGTCTTTAATATATTCAATGACTGAGCATCCACAGCCCTCTAGGTTAGAGAATTCCAAAGATTCACAATCCTCAGTGAATAAATTTCTCTGTCCTAAATGGTCAACCCCTTATCCTGAGATCCTGGTTCTAGACTCTCCAATTAAGGGAACCTCTTCTCAGCACCTACCATGTCAAGCTCATTAAATTTATACATTTCAATGAGATCACCTCTCATTCTTCGAAACTTCAGAGAATATAGGTCCATTCTACTTGGTCCTCTCAGGACAGTACTCTCCACCCAGGAATTAATCTGGTGAATCTTCATTGCACTCCCTCGAAGGGAAGTATATCCTTCCTGTACAAAACTGTACACAGTACTCCAGGTGTGGTCTCACCAAAGCCCTGTATAATTGCAGAAAGACTTCCAGGGGGCTGTGGGAGTCAGTGGGCTTATAGTAGATATTTGTTGATTGTCTCTCTTTCTGTGGATAAGCTGAGAAGTCGAGGAAGGGACGGGAAGAGTTGGAAATGGAAAGTGTGAAGGTGAGGGAAGGGTGGAAATTGGAAGCAAGTGAATGAAATTTTCCAGTTCAGGCGAGAGCAGGAAACAGCACCGATACAGACAATGTACCGGAAAAAGAGGTGAGGGAGCGGCCCCAGAGTAGGACTGGAACAAAGAATGTTTGACATATGCCACGAAAAGGCAGGCATAGCTAGGATCCATGAGGGTTCCCATAGCAACACCTTTTATTTGGAGGAAGTGAGTGGAGTCAAAGGACAAGTTGTTCAATGTGAGAACAAGTTCAGCCAGGCAGAGAAGGGTGGTGGTTGAGCCTCTGCTCGAGGAAGAAGCGGACGCCCTCAGTTTTTCTTCTCCCAGAGGGTTGTGAATCTGTGGAATTCTCTGCCCAAGGAAGCAGTTGAGGCTAGCTCATTGAATGTATTCAAATCACAGATAGATAGATTTTTAACCAATAAGGGAATTAAGGGTTATGGGGAGCGGGCGGGTAAGTGGAGCTGAGTCCACGGCCAGATCAGTCATGATCTTGTTGAATGGCGGAGCAGGGTCAAGGGGCTAGATGGCCTACTCCTGTTCCTAATTCTTATGTTTCCCTTCATAAAACCCTACCGACACTGCCGAATCAGCGATTTTCCAAGTGCCTTGCTACCATGTCCCCAATAATAGATTCGAACATTTTCCACACTACTGTCAGGCCGATAGATCCCAGTTTTCTTTCTTCAACAGCGGGGTGACACTTACTACCTTACTATCCACAGGGACCGTTCGACTATCTAGGGAATTCTGAAAGATCAAAACCAATCCACTGCCTCTGTTGCCACCTCTTAAAACCCCAGGATACAAGCCATCAGGTCTAGGGGATTTGTGGGCTTTTAGTCCCATTAATTTCTCCAGTATTTGCTCTTTAATTATTAATGACTAAATTTTTCCACTCACATTAGACCCTTGGCTCCTCCACTATTTCCAAAAGGGCGTGGACCAAATTGGGTTGAGTTGTGACGCTTCCACCCAATCACCAGCCCCACACAGTCTCAGCTCGCTAGCGAAGAGCAAGAAAACGGTGAGCTGCACAAAATTCAACACCTTCGGGGGGAGAAGTGGCAAAGAACTTGGAGTGGGTAATGGGAAAAACGCTGGAATTACCACTGATTAAGCTACGAAAAGTCATCTGAAAACAGTTTCATCAGCGAGGGTGTCGGGCTGCCCCAGCTGCAAGAGCCAGACTGAATCATTGCAGGATTGAAGATTGGGGGCGAGGGTGGGAAGTGGGAGAAGGTCGAACGTCATTGGACAACACAATCATATTCATCGGCAGGAAGACAGCTGCACAGCATCAATCATTCATGCTTTCAAATGCAATAAAATATCCTCTAGTAACGATCAAAATACATGCTCATTGATTGGGCAAGGGGGGGGGGGAGTGGGGGGGGGAGGGGGCACGAGGGGGAGAGTTTACCCCCAGTTAGTGCTCATGAACACAAATGCTGGGCCCCTCAAGGCTGTATTCCCTAAATCATGCTTCTCAAAATCTCACGGACTACTGGAATCTGTTTAAAACGCCAGAACACCCACGTCCATGTGAAGCTTCGAACAGTGAGCAGCCAGTTGTCAGAGGGAGGATTAGGAATACAGAAACACATGTATTTCATGGTCCATTTACATTGGCCAACAGCCCCCTCACTCAGTTCTCACAGCCCTGCCTGCTGCTCAAGGGGCTTTGTACAGCAGCCAGAGACACTTCAAAAATGCACATGAGCAATCGCAGTAAAGGAGACGATTGGCTTTGCTGTTGGTATCTTCCCCGATATTCGTGCTGGAGGCAGTAAAATACAAATATACAACCCAGAGAGCACCAATTCAAATCTCATCATGACAGTTTAAGAATTTGATGTAAACCCAACTGGTTCACAAATGTCCCTTTTGGGAAGGAAACTTGCCGTCCTTGCCCAGTCTGGGCCTATATGTGACTCCAGTCCCAGAGCAGCATGGTTGACTCTTAACCAGGTTCTGAAGTGAGCCTGCCAGATGCCCACATCCAGAGAATGATTTACATACATACATACATATAATATATATATATATATATTATGGACAGCAACTGATGCACCTGTTCAATGAAACGATTGTTCGATTGTTTAGGTTGGAATCAAGAGCACGTGCAGTCATCACACTGCCCGCCTGGCCTGAATTTCAGCCCACCACTTCCCGACATTGTTGGTCTCCGTAGGAGGGCTGAGGGGGGTCAGTCGGACTGAAAATAGCAAGCCAAACCTAGCTGGTGATGAGCAGGCCACTGGCACAGCGTGATTGGAAACGTCACACACAAACCCACTGGAAACTGCTGGAGCCATCCTTGCACAGTACACGGCTGGAGGAAATCGCTAAAGTAGAATGGACAAGGCGATGCAGAGTGGATAGGAATAAGGGACTTTGCAAGGACCAAGGTACAAAGCCATAGCAGCCCGACCAGCTGCCGAGACCCCAAGCTCTGGAATTCTCTCCCTTAGCCTCTCCGCCTCGATCTCCTCCATTAAGGCACTCCTTAAAGCCTACCCTCTGACAAAATATTTAAGTCACCTGTTCGAATATCTCCTTATGTGGTTCGGTTGACAACGCCGCTGTAAAGCAGGTTAGGACGTGTTTACGTTCGGGATGCTATATAAATCCAAGTTGTTGAACAAGTTCAACCAGGGGTCACAGTCTAAGGATAAGGGGCAAGCCATTTAGGACCGAGATGAGGAGAAACTTCTTCACTCAGAATTGTGAACCTGTGGAATTCTCTACCGCAGAAAGTTGTTGAGGCCAGTTTGTTAGATATATTCAAAAGGGAGTTAGATGTGGCCCTTACAGCTAAAGGGATCAAGTGGTATGGAGAGGAAGCAGGAATTGGGTACTGAAGTTGCATGATCATATTGAATGGTGGTGCAGGCTCGAAGGGCAGAATGGCCTGCTCCTGCACCTATTTTCAATGGTATCAGAATTTGGGGCTCCAACGGATTACTGTGTAGCTGTGGCTCAGTGGGCAGTACACTCGCCTCCGAGTCAGAAGGTGGTGGGTTCGAATATGTCCTTACTATACAGTATAAATGCACACGAGGCCCATACTAGAGAGGAGGTCACTCTGTGACCAGTAACCTTTATTAGCCAGCACTGAAGTGAAGGAGGTGGGTGGAGCTTCCCCTTTTATACCTGAAAGTCCAGGTTAGGAGTGTCTCCCACAAGTTCACCACCGAGTGGTCAGTGTTCTCATGGTGTACAATTTAGGTCAGTTTATACATGGGTTACAATGACAGTTGGATACATGACAGGTTCAAGTCCCACTCCAGGGACTTGAGCACATAAATCTAGGCCGACACTCCAGTGCAGTGCTGAGGGAGTGCTGCACTGTCAGAGGAGCCGTCATGTGGATGAGACGTTAAACTGAGGCCTTGCCAGGTGGATGTAAAAGATCCCACGGCACTATTTTGATGAAGAGCAGGTGAGTTCTCCCCGGTGTACTGGCCAATATTTATCCCTCAATCAACATAACAAAAATAGATTATCTGGTCATTATCACATTGCTGTTGTGGGAGCTTGCTGTGCGCAAGTTGGCTGCTGCGTTTCTCACATTACAATAGTGACCATGGACCATTGCAGTAGACACCTCAAGTCATTGGAGAAATATCACCAACGATGTCTCCGCAAGATCCTACAAATCCCCTGGGAGAACAGGCGCACCAACATCAGCGTCCTTGACCAGGCCAATATCCCCAGCATTGAAATACTGATCACACTCAATCAGCTCTGCTGGACGGTCTGCATAGTTCGAATGCCAGACACAAGACTCCCAAAACAAGTGCTCTTCGCGGAGCTCCTTCATGGCAAACGAGCCAAAAGGTAGACAGTGGAAACGTTACAAGGACACCCTCAAAGCCTCCCTGATAAAGTGCGACATCCCCACTGACACCTGGGCGTCCTTGGCCCAAGACCGCCCTAAGTGGAGGAAGTGCATCCGGGAGGGCGCTGAGCACCTCGAGTCTCGTCGCCGAGAGCATGCAGAAATCAAGCGCAGGCAGCGGAAAGAGCGTGCGGCAAACCAGACTCCCCACCCCTTCCCTCAACGACTATCTGTCCCACCTGTGAGAGTCTGTGGCTCTCGTATTGGACTGTTCAGCCACCAAAGAACTCACTTCAGGAGTGGAAGCAAGTCTTCGATTCCGAGGGACTGCCCATGATGATGAGGGATGATGACAATAGTGACTACACTCCAAAAGTACTTCATTGGCTGTAAAGCACTTTGAGACGTCCGGTGGTCGAAAGGCGCTCTATAAATCCAAATCTTTATTTTTACTGAGAGCAAGCACTCCTACACACAATGCAACAAACATTACAGCTCAATAGAGATACACACGCAAAACAAATTGCGATGGCACCATAGGTAGAGGACAGTGGGTGAATCTGGCATTACCAGCCCCAATTGGTTGTCACTCAAAGCATCTACAGACAAATCTTATTGAATGGCGGAGCAGGCTTGAGGGGCCAAATGGCCTGCTCCTTACCTTATGTTCTTATACACAGCCTCAAACCACACGCATACCTGTAATCCATTCACCCACCACAAGGAATTATGTAGGACCGCAAGCCACATTCTAGACGTGGCTGCAACAGGGAAAGAAATATACAACAACATTTTCTGGCTCAGATTTTTCCTAAGTTTCAAATCGAACAAAACTACACGCCAAACAGTTTTTCCAAGGGATTATTCGTAAGGAGCACTATCCCCAAATGAAGGTTGCACAGGTGCACGAGCTCCTGGAGTATCTGTCCAGGGGGCATAATCACTTACTCAAAGAGACTATTAAAGCTGCATCCTAGCAACGCAGCCCAAGCTCACAATCGCGCCTCAGAGAAGCTGTCATTTAGCCTTGGAGTACTGTACTCTTACAGTCTCGCTCTAATGGAAGGTTCAAACTGCCATTACCTTCAGTAAACACAGTCATTTTCACCATGGATGGTCTGCACTGATTACACTGTTTAAACAGAGACTTGGCTCTAATTCTGGAATATTACGGACAGCAGAAATCAAGTTTCCCCCCCCCCAACACAGACAAAAATGTTTTTTTTTTAAATAAAGATGCCTCAAGTCCATCACTAGCTGACCCACATTGGCTACAGCACAGCATGTTAAAAATAAATACTTGCATTTATATAGTTGCCAGCTGTGGGTCAGTGGGTAGCACTCTCTTCTCGGAGTCAGAAGGTTTTGGGTTCAAGTGCCACTCCAGAGACTTGAGCTGATGATCTACATTGACACGCCAGTGCAGTGCTGAGGGAATGCTGCACTGTCCAAGGTGCCACCTTTTGGATGAGATGCTACAGTGAGGCTCCCTCAGATGGATGTAAAAGATCTCATGGCACTATTTCAAAGAAGAGCAGGGCCTCCCAGCCAATATTTATCCCTCAAGCAGCATCAGTAAAACTGCTCAAAGGGACATCACGCAATGAATTACTTTTGAATGTGGTGACTATTATGCAAGTGCATTATAAACAGTATTTGGATCTGAAAACCTACGATGTAAACCTACTCCAGTAAAAAAAAAGGACTTGCATTTATTTAGCATCTTTCACGACCTCAGGACGTTCCAAAGCGCTTTACAAACAACAAAGTACTTTTGTAATCACTGTTGTAATGTGGGAAATGCAGCAGCCAATTTGCACACAGCAAGGTCCCACAAACAGCAATATGATAATGACGAGATCATTTTTGTTTTAAATGATGGTTGAGAAATAAATATTGGCCCAGACACAGGCAATATGACAATACCTAAAACCCAATACCAAGCTCCAAGCTGGTCCCCGAAACACGCAGGCTGAGCACTGATCAGAGTTCAGCCTGCCTCTGCCTATTCCAGGTAAGCACAGTGACGGTTAACATGTCCCTCGGCTGATTTAGCACATTACTATCACTCGTCGACAAGGAAAAGAAACACACACTTGAGCCAGTACCTTTTAATGTGTGTGCAACACGCTGTCTGTGATACTCAATTCATCACCTCAAATTTCTCCAAATACAAGCGACACCTGTAACTTGTATGTTCACTCCAGACACAATCCACATTTGAAAATGTAAGTACTACACAAATCTTTATCCACTCTTCAAGTGGACGTAATACAGAAGTTTTACACACATCACACGGCACTAAAATTTCAAGTGAAAACACTTGATGGTAATCATAACAATTGTGTTTTTAAATTTCCAGACACCACCTTGATTCATTTAAGCAGCGTTTAACGCTTAATCGTCAGAAAGCACAGACAGCGAGTAGCACTCTCGCTCTAGTCAGAAGATCAAGGGCTCAAGACCCACTCCAGAAACTTAAGGACATAATCCAGACTGACACTCCAGTGCTGAGGGAGTGCTGCACTGCCGGGAGTGCCGTCTTTCGGATAAGACGTTAACCTGAGGCCCCGCCTGCTCCCTCAGGTGGACATAAGATTCCGAGGCACTATTCGAAGAGCAGGGGAGTTATTCCGGTGTCCTGGAGCCAATATTTATCCCTCAACCAACACCACAAACAAATGATCTGGTCATTATCACATTGCTGTTTGTGGGAGCTTGCTGTGCGTAAATTGGCTGCCGCATTTCCTGCATTACAACAGTGACCGCACTTCACAAAATACCTCATTGGCTGTAAAGCGCCTGGGGATTTCCTGAGGTTGTGAAAAACACTGTATAAACGTAAGCTTTGTGTCTTCCTTTTGCACCACAGACCATTTCCTGGTGAAAAGATCGGTTCCTAATCGTAGATCTGTGGCACTGCTCGTCATCAGATCCCATTCTTATTCTTGCTTACACCAAGGTCCCCTCCTTCCCCCACCCACCCCCCGCAACAATGCAACATCCTCAGCACAGCTAATAGGGCTGAAAGCTACCTTAGACCTCTGCCAACACCCCCGACCGGCTACTAAGTGATGTATGAGGCAGGAAGCCTGGGATAGCTCGTAATCCGACTTCCCCACTTCAGTATGTGAGGAAGTGCGCAGTCTGTTTCTTTCTCTCCCCCTTCCCCACCCAAAAAAAAGTGTGGTCAGGAATGTGCGGTCTGACCCCCCACCCCACCCTTACAGTAAGTCAACAGTGACAACACCCAGTTCTTTTAAATAAAATCGGATTACTTTTCAAATTGAATCAGTTTGGTTTTGGTGGTTAATTTTCACAATTCGAAGATCCACCACTATGAGGTGTGTGGGGAGTACCACACAGTCAAATGTTACTAATGATCCAAGCCGTTTTGACTTTATAATTTAAACACGCAGCTAAAGTTTACTTTGTGCCAGAATGGAATCATTTTTTAGAAAGACATAAAAAGACAGCTGTCATCTCCACACCTAATTCAAGCACTGCGAGCCAAGCCCTTCACTCCTGTTCAAGACAGTAAGTGCATTGAACCATAATCAAAAAAGAAAACTCCCAGAGTCCAAAGTTAAAGGGAACATATATTAAAGTTTCAAATAACAAACCCAATTCTTTGAAGCAAGCCATGGAAGTCGTTGTGGGGGCACCAGTAGATAGAAAGGTTAAGAAAATGTTGAAAAGGCAACAGGTGGTAGGCCCTTAATCTCTCGGCTGTGTAAGGGATCCTTTTACAATAAACTCCAGAGTCAATTACAGTCAGCACGCTTCAGAAGTTTATTGTCCCGACTAGCTACATTCAAGTATGATATCAAAGGCAGAACTATTCGATTACCTTTGACACGACAAGGCTGGGGTGCGGATAAACCGGTTTATACAAACTATGCATTCAAAAAAAATGTTTTACTTATGTTTGAAGAATTTTCTTCGTTTTACAAAATGCTAACTTCGCTCGAAGAGAACACTTGGATAGCTAATTTCCGTTGGCATTAAACTGATTTTTGTATGGATTAGCTATACAAACCCGGCAGCCAAGACAAAAATCAGCCAGTGGCCGTAATCCCCACTAGAACGCAGGAGCCGAACTGCCACGCTCTATTTCATAAAACTAGTCAGCAATGGATTTCAGGGAGACTGAACTACCACGTTTTGTTGGAAGTTGGAGGGTTAATATACAAATAGTTCTTGTATTAAATTTTAAAAAATATTCTGGACAGCCTGCATGGAAGCAGAACTATAATGAGAACGCTTACGCAGCTAATACATTAAGCAACACAAATTTGGTTTAAACTTTTGTCACGTGCAACATTGCGGCAGCTGCCTTTACAGGAGTGTAAGGTTTTATATGGAGAATACAACAATGGCTGGGAACTTGCTACAAGACGTCAAACTCTGGGAGCAACACACTCTGCGCACCCAGTCGTCTCGAACTGGAGCCATGATGCGCGTCTATACATTATATATAGGAGAACACGGTGCCTGCACTGTTAAGATAATGGAAATATCTGTAGTGTGCAGCCAGTCAGGCTTAAATAATGCAAGGCTGTAATGTCAGACTGATATCCCGGAGTTTCACTAGATTACCTCAGGAGGTCAAGGAGAAATTTCACAGGAAGGAGTGGGTTTAATGAGCCAAATGTTCTTCCCAACCGACCTCCCCATTCTGGGTTCTTTTTCATTCTCAATGCAAAGGCTGAAGCATATCACAAAGCAGCTAACACAGAGTTTGATGACATTCAACCCTTTTCACTGTTCTTAATGTGACCAAGCTCAGTTCACAGAATTCCCTCCACTGAACAAGCAACATGCTGCATGAAAACACTGCCATTCGCAGCGACTTAAACCGCATTCCAATTTGGCTGCACAAGCTTCCGAGACCAGTCTGCCAAGGTGGCTCAATAGTGAAGTGGAACTCTGTACATTAAGCAGGAGCGAACACATACTTCAGACCTCAAAACACATCGCGAGGAGACTCAAACCACCCTCTGCTTTTTTTTTTTAAATAAACTAACCAAAGTACTCCAATAACTTCAGGCATGCAAATAAACTCAATGTGCTTGCAGCTAGGTTACACCAGCCACACAATAACCTGCGCCTCCAGTCTTCTCGAAAGCTCAGCACCACTACAAAGGCATTTAAGCACCTGTGCCTCCATTCGAGTGGTACTCTTGGTTTTATAGCATTTTTGGTTTGACAATGCGTCACTGGGGACAGATGGACAGAACGCCACCATTGGTACATCACTAAGAATAAAGGTAGCAAACTCCACACCTCCGATATAAAATCTTACAGCACAGAAGGCAGCCATTCGCCCATCATGCCAGCTTTTTGAATGAGCTATTCAATTGTCCCACTCCCTGTTCTTTTTCCCATAGCCTGGCCCATGTTTCCTTTTCAAGTATACATTCAATTCCCTTTTGAAAGTTACCAATGAATCACTTCCATTGCCCTTTCCAGTAGTCCATTCTAGATCATAACTCGCTGCTTAAAAAAAAATCTCATCTTCCCTCTCTTTGTCTGCATCCTCTGGGATCGTATTTCCTTTGGGTCAGAGGCAGAGGAAAACACAGGTCTCCATCCAACTGGGTCAGCTAGCACAACATTAAGGGGTGGGGGGAGGGGGGGGGGGGAAAACGCTCATAATACACTGGTCCCAAAGAGTCACTCTCATGACACTCTAGAATCTTTGGGCCCAAGTTTCCACATGATTTGCGCCTGATTTTTTAGGAGCAACTGGTGGAGAACGGACTATTTTAGAATTCGCAATTCTCCACATTTTTTTTTCTGCAGTTCTAGTCAGGTAGAACAGTTCTACTTTGGAACAGAATTTTTTCTTCAAAAGGGGGCGTGTCCGGCCACTGACGCCTGATTTTAAAGTTTCCACAGTGAAAACGTACTCCAAACTAACTTAGAATGGAGCAAGTGAAGATTTTTGTCAAACTGAAAAAACCTGTTCTACACATTAAAAAATCAGGCGCAGCTTACAAATTAGGCGTCCAGAACGAGGTGGGGGGGGGGGGGGGGAAGGGAAGTCATTAAATTCTATAATAAATCCTTATTTATACTTATACAAATATTACACAAATAAATCCAACCTGAATAAACATTTATAAGCAAAGAAAAGATTAAATAAACCATCTTCCTACCTGTGTGAAAGTGCTTCAGGCAGGCCTTTCGGGACTGAAGGCTGAACGGGCCGGCCCGAGACTTCGGGCAGGACCCGTCCCCAGCACCAGATTTACAGGTAGGTGGCGTTGGGTCGGGCCGGGAGAGCGAGAGCGAGGGGGAGGGGGAGGAGGGAGGGAGGGAGGGTCGAATCCAGCCTGGGAGCGGGAGTCGGGTCGGGTCCAGTGGGGGGGGGGGGGGGGTCAGGTCGGGTCGGGGGGCGGGAGCGCGGGTCGGGTCGGGTCCACTCGGGGGGCAGGGAGCGGGAACAGGAGCGCGGGTCAGGTCGGGTCCAGTCGGAGGGGCGGGGAGCGGGAACAGGAGCGCGGGTCGGGTCGGGTCGGGTCCAGTCAGGGAGCGGGAACAGGAACAGGAGCTCGGGTCGGGTCGGCGGGGAACAGGAGCACGGGTCGGGTCGGGTCAGTCTGGGGGCGGGGGGGGGGGGGGGGGGCCGAGCGGGTGTCAGGTCTGGTCCGGAGGTTTGGGGGGGGTGGGGGGAGGAAGCGGGTGTCGGGTCTGGTCCGGAGGCAGGGAGCGGGTGTCGGGTCTGGTCGGGGGGGAAGCAGGAGCTGGCCGTGGGAGGAGCCATATTCACGCAGCCCCAGTGAGACCCTTTGGCCAGGGCTAGGGGCTGCGTGCTTCGGGCCCCTCCCACACAGTTCGGCGCCTGGAGCTACTGCACTTGCGTGCCCACTGTAGCGCGCATGTGCAGAGGTCCCGGCACTGTTTTCAACGCAGGGACCTGGCTCCGCCCCCCCTACAGCTCGTGCTGCGCTGCGCCGAGGGCCAGAGGACCTGCAGGGAGGTGGAGAATACGGAGCATTTTTTTAGGCGCACTTTGTGGCGCGAAAAACGGGCGTCCAGGTCGGGACTGCGCCGTGGAAACTTGGGCCCAATGTTCTTGGAGGAAACCGCAGTGTGCAGAGAATGTACTCCAAGACATTCGTCTGTAATTTAGGCAGCCACTTCAGTGCAGTACCGAGGGGGCGCTACATTGTCGGAGGTGCCTCCTTCCGGATGAGATGTTCAGCTGAGGGCGGACTGGACCTCAGTTTGACGCAAAAGATCCCGTGTCACTATTCAAAGAAGAACAGCAGTGTTCTCCCCAGTGTCTCGGGGCCAACATCGCTAAAACAGATGAACTGGTCATTATCACATTGATGTTTCTGGGAGCTTGCTGTGCACAAACTGGCTGCTGCAGTTACTATCACCACAGTGACAAACTTCAAAAAGTATGCAATTGGCTGAAAACTGCAATGGGACTTGCCGCCATCGATATAAACCCACTGATTTGTTCTTTGATTCTGCAGCCCTATATTATTGAGCATTATTGAACAAACCGAGCTTGCACCAACCACGGAAATACAGCAACATTGCAACACGGAAGGATTCTGAACAGAACTCAAATTCAAAATTACAAAAAAAATGTTTAACATTTGTGCTGTCCATTTCAGTCACTGTTTTCAAAATGGATCGCTGGCATGGCTACAGATTTAAAGAGTTCAGGAGAAACAAACATTGGCAGAGATGCAGTCATAAATCAAAGGATGATTCAACTGGGCATGCTGGTTCAGCTCCATCGTAGTTCTTGGGCTCAGTAACTCTTTGAAGCAAATCACTCCAGTGAAAAAGACCTGCATTTCTATAGCACCAGTCATGACTTCACGATGCCCCAAAGCGCTTTATAGCCAATGAAGGACTTTTGAAGTGTAGTCACTGTTTTAACGTGAAAAACACAGCCGCTAATTTCCCACACACAGCAATGTGATAATGACCAGATAATCTGTTTTAGTGGTATTGATCGAGGGATAAATATTGGCCAGGACACCGGGGATAACTCCCCTGCTCTTCTTTGAATAGAGCTGTGGGATATTTTGGAAGATCATTCTAAACTTTTAATAGCACTGCACTGAAAATCTTTTAGTTGACGTATTGTTTTAGGAACTGTAACCTTCGCCTCCATTCAATATGGGACAACTTCCCACCGCAGTTGAAGAGGTCACGCCGCTCCCATTTAAACAAGCAGCGAGGAACTAACTGACTGCTTTGCTTTGAAATTACATGCTTCCCTGCCCTTCCCTACTTGCTGTTTGTAGCGGATACACAGATGTCCACAGAAACAGTTTAACATCCCATTTAAGTGAGTAGACCTCAGACTTCCAAGTCATGTAGTCAGCACCACGAACAGGATGAAGTTGCCTCTCAAGTATCCCATTCAAGCTGCACGCTGAAACAGCGCAAAGCTTGCGAGCTTGACAGATATACCGGTTTTAAATTAATTATCCACAAGGTGCCGATTTGGGACTGACATCATTGCACATTCCCCCCACCTCACACCACATGTCCTCATCTGTCTCCATGAAAGCACAAATTATGTCAGGAAGTCATCATCCAAATGCAAGTAGTCCGGGAATGTTATGTAGCTCGCAACAAACTACAGCAGAAGACAGAAAACCAACCAGTGTCCCCCGGCAAGAACGAAAGAACATTACACGGTGCTGCACGGTATAGGAGCAGAGATTGGGAGGCAATGGCAGATGCAAAGCAGGGCTCCCCTAAATTTCCCTTTTAAGGTCTGGATGTCACCTTAAATGGGACTTGAGCTTACGAAATTAATGATCTAGAGCTTTTCTGAATGTAAACATTACAACCCTGCGCTGGTTTAGTTAAACATTTGGCTTCGGAAGAAGAAAAAGGTCTGAACAGGTGGTTGCAGATTCGCTCACTGACTTGTGTCCTATTAAGTTGCAGGCCTTCGAATTACTCTCATCTCCCCATCACTACATACTTGGACATCCAACAGTTGACTCCAACCCAACATTTTTCATTTGAATGCTGGGTAACCCCACACTACACTATTGTGGCCTGCCCCTCAAGCTACAATCGACTTTCCCAACTACAACCTTCCACCCGACCCCCAGCCACCATCTCCTCTTAAAATGGAATCATGCTGGGGTATGGTTTTTGTGGGAAGCAGCAGACCTCACGGAACTCAACCTAGTAACCATGTGAGAGTTCAGACAGCAAGTGGCGGTTGGCTATTCAACCAAGAGGGGCATCGCAGCTGACCCGACCAGACATCCGCACTTTTCAGCCGCAGGGGTCATTGGATAGCAAACAGGCACAGATCTCCTGGCTAACTTTTCCCTTTCTAGTCTAAGGTACGGAGGCCAATTATGGCCTATAGCCACTCTAAAGAAAGAACTTGCATTTCTATAGTGCCTTTCACGACCTCTCAGGACATCCCAAAGCGCTTTACAGCCAATGAAGTACTCTAGCTAAGATCAAGCAATTCAATACAGATTGGTAATTAAACCTGGACAATTTTTGTAGTCCACATGATTCAGTTGCACACTGGTTTTATACAACTCAGCAATGGAGAGAGCCTTACAGGGGTTCTTTTGTACAATGTTTGAATACTTCACTCTGACCATTACACAACTGTTAGCTGCCCATCATACTCCCTGCGAAGTCAGTCACACACACCTTAGCTTACATTTAAAATTTACTCAGTCCTTGGGAAAGGATTTGTTTGCCAGTGTCCGCAGATCTCCCCCTCACTCCCCCTCACTCTACGCTTTTCTGATTTAGCAATCATTTCAAAACACAGTCATACAGCACAAATATATGCCCCTCCAGCATGCCTTTGTCTGCGAAAGTCTGCATTGAATGGCCCGAGTCTCCACCACATCAGAGGCATAAGGTTGCAATCCCCGAAGTCATTTCATTAAAACACTGGTGGTTTAGATAACACACACCAGCTGAATACCAGCTTCCTCCAAGGTAACACACAGTACCAGGTTACCACAATCGACACTTACACTAAAAAAAACACAATCGCCAAACCCCACCCCACCCCCCCACCCAATATGAAATGCAACCAGACCAGGCCCACATCTGCCTCTTACTGTGCTAAACAACAGGCTGGTGGCTGCTGAGCAACAGCAGTGATGAAAGCCACCAGATCAGATAATCTGCATTTCACCACAGCAATCGGGGATGGTCTCAATCGTTGTGACTATGGGCCAACCTTAGACGGCACGCACACTGAAAGGGGGGACGACGTGAATTAAGCAGGCAGCAAACCCTTGAATACGGAAAAACAGAATGAAGCAGTGTCCTCAAGGTAGAAGATTCCGCCGTTAATACAGACCCCAACTTTATTACAAACACGTCAAAATTAGAGATACCACGTACATTTTTCAGAAAAATAACTGACAGCCGAGTGAAAGTTTACAGAATGCAATGTGACCAAGGGATCAGATGACGTTATAAACCGCAAAGCTTGAGCACTTTCGAGCTGTTATTTGAACCCCAAGGGAAAATGACAGCCTTGAAAAATCACTCCAGGCATCTTTTTTCTTAAAAAAAAATGGATATCCCATCTACACGGTTTTGTTGTTTAGTTTTGATGACAGCTGTTCTCAGCAGCTACCGACACCCCTGTGGTCCCACCCACCCCCCGCATGAATGAAGAAATACCTGGGAAGTGCTGGGAAAGGAACGGGCTTGTGCATTGGGTAGCCAATACAGGTTGAACCTCCCTTGTCCGGAACCCGGCCTGTTCTGGATAAGGGATTTTTCCGGACGAGGGGTGGTCACATTAAATTGGATGGTACAGGTACTGAGCAAGGGGATATCGGGGCTGGCTGGCTTGGAGCTGGGAGTGCAGCAGAGATCATTGGGGGGGAGGGGGGTGGATCGCAGGGTCAGGCCAGCGATTGCGGGAGTCGGCAGCGAGGAAAGACTTCAATTTGTTCATGTCGGAGTTCTGCGCATACGCCACCCGGTGGCCAGGAATGGTTCTGGATGAGGGGTGGTTCTGGATAAGGGAGTTCTGGATAAGGGAGTTCTTGATAAGGGAGGTTCAACCTGTACTTTCCTTCCGTTGCCTGGTAATCCATGTCGTGCCCGTAAATTGGGCAGCAAACAAAATCCTGCACTTTTAAGGAAAAGACCAATGCGTGCACAGCAGAATTCTGTGGGGGTGCTATTCCACAGAATCATGCAACAAAAGATAGAGGCCATTCAGCCCATCGCGCCTCTTATCCAATTAGTGCCAATCCCCATACTCCTCCCCCACAGCCCTGCAAATGTTTATTTTTCAAGCATATATCCAATTCCCCTTTTGAAAGTTACGATTGAAACTGCTTCCACCACCCTTGTAGGCAGTGCATTCCAGATCATCATTACTCATAAAACACATTATTCTCATCTCCCCCCCTGGTCCTTTTGCCAGAGTGCTGTTTTGAGGCTTGGCCACCCCTTGTATTTAGTGAGCAATTTGCTTCTTCCTTCCAAGACGAGGGCATCACTGTACTGCTTGCTCATGAAGCGGTTCTGTATTACGGACCACGACAGTTCTACTTGCCCTCCCTCAGTAAAATCAACCCCCCCCCCCCCCCACCTCCATCACACACCTCTCCCTTTAACATTGAAGAACTTGCAGGGCTTTAAATGAACCCAGGAACTCAAAAAGGTGTTCAGTTACCGGTAACAGAACAACAAACTCTCAAATAACACGCCTAGCTAAGTATTCTTATCAATCCTTGTGAACTTTCATCCTGGAAACAGTAGCAGTGAGATCACTGGGATGTATACAGAACAAGCCAATGTTGAACAGATTATTTCCTCCTATCCTTCACCCCTCCCACCCCACAAAACCCCCTTCATTTTCTTGGGATAAGATGATTCATCCTGATTTACATTAATCAGTCATATCTAAAATAGAACTCTTAAAATTAGGTGATTTTTGTTTTAAAAAGCTTCGAGTCCAGAAGATCACTTAACACAAGATTTGGCCCTAAACCCAATCTGATACGATAGAACCGTAGAGAAATGACACAGGAGGCCATTCGGCCCATCGCGTCCATGCTGGTCGAAAAAGAGGCACCCAGCCAGATCCCACCTTCCAGCACTAATCAGTGGCCCCGTACGTTACGGCTCCAAGTGCATATCCAAGTGCCTTTTAAATGTGGTGAGAGTTTCTGCCTCTACCAACCATTCAGGCAGCGAGTTCCAGAACCCCACCATCCTGCTTGCTTGGCATGTAAAGTTAGGGGGTAATTCAGCAAGCTGCTCCTGTACGCTGCAGAACAAGAGCTACAATCTGACCTAGAAACAAATAAAAACGGGTGAAAATAACTGAGGAGAGAAACGGAATTTGAGAATCCATTCCCACTATGAGTACAATGGAGTTGCCAGGAGGAAAGAACGATGCACATTCTCAATGAGACTCAAAGCTGTATATTCTCTTTCTCCTGAACAGCAGAATTCCTTCCCCTCCAGTGCAAGTCAACACCTGCCCTGCAATGTCATTACTGTTCATCAAGCTGCTCACTTCCCCCAAACCCCCATCGTACCTTCCTGCAGCTCATCTCCCTTCCCAGGCCATTCTGCTCCTCGCACCAGATCCATCACCCTCTCCCGCCAATCCCAGGCCGCCTACCCCTCTCATTCACCTAAATCACCAGATCCATCACCCTAACCGCCTCTCCCGCCAATCCGAGGCCCCCTACCCCTCTCAATTCACCAGATCCATCACCCTAACCGCCTGTCCCACCAATCCCAGGCCCCATCACCCTAACCGCCTCTCCCGCCAATCCCAGGTCCCCTACCCCGCTCATTCACCCAAGTCCTCATCACAATATCGCTTTCTTCCTCTCCCATTCTTGAAGTTCATCTCTTCCTTGCATCCCTTTAAAACATGGGAGCCACCGCACGCTTACCAGGCTATCCATCGTCTACCATCGCCCCCCAAGTACATCTCCCCTCCTCTCCGTTACAGGCCTCTACCCTCGGTGCTACTAGGCCCCCTAACCCTCAAGGTTTACACGCTTTCCTCTCACTATCCCATGACTCCCTCTTTCAATTCTCACCACCTCTCCCAATGCTCCCTACCATCCCTCTCTCTCAGAACTATAAAATGATACAGCATAGGAGGCCATTCGGCCCATCACGCCTGTGTCAACTCTGTGAAAGAGCGATCCAATTAGTCCCAATCCCCTGCCCTTTTCCCATTGCCCTGCAAATTTCCCCACTTCTAGTATTTATTCAATTCTCTTTTTAAAGTTACGACTGAATCTGCTTCCACCTCCCTTCCACCTAACCCTAAATCCAGATCACAACTCGCCGCGTAAAATAATTTCTCATCTCGCCTCTGGTTCTTTTGCCAATCACCTTAAATCTGTGCCCTCTGGTTACCGACCCCTCTGCCAGCGGAACCAGTTGCTCTTTATTTACTCTATGAAAACCGTTCATGATTTTGAACAACTCTACCAAATCTCCCCTGAACCTTTCTGCTCCAAAGATAACAACCCCAGTTTCTCCACATAACTGAAGTCTTGCGTCCCTGGTACCATTCCAGTAAACCTCCTCTGCACCCTCTCCAAGGCCTTGACATCCTTCCTAAAGTGTGGTGCCCAGAATTGGACACAATAGTCTAACTGGACCCCAACCAGTGTTTTATAAAAGGTTTAGCATAACTTACTTGCTTTTTAAAAAAAAATTACTTAGCCTGTTTATAAAGCCAAGGATCCTGTATGTATTTTTTTTTAAAATAAAATCACCTTCTCAAATTATCCTGCCACCTTCAAGATTTGTGTACGTACACCCCGTCTCTTACAAATGGAGCATTTTGTTTATATTGCCTCTGCTCATTCTTCCTAACAAAATGCATTTCCGCTCTCCCTCCCTACCCGAGTCCCACTCCCTCATCTTATTCCCGCCCAGCACTTCTCCCTCAATCCCTCGCTCACACTCTCTACTCAAATCGCTCTCCATAACCTCCCAGTCCCTCTCCCTTAGTCCCCTTCAACGAACATATGAAAATGAAGGACAGGAAAAACAGGCTGATCCATCAAGCCTGGAGCATCATGACTAGACACTTCGACTTGTGCTCCCCCCCCCCACCCAGCCCAGCAGGCGTGTAATCGTCTGGGGAGAGGCTAAAAAACAAACTCGGGGCCAAACGTTGCAACAGTGCCTACACCCCAAAAGTACTTCATTGGTTGTAAAGCGCTTCGAGACGTCCGGTGGTCATGAAAGGCACTGAATATATACAAATATTTCTTTCATTTATTCCCCTCATCATTTTATTCCCTGCTCGCTCTCCACCCCCCCCCCCTCATTTTATTTCCCCCACTCCACTCACTTTATTCCCCCTAATTTTATCCCACCTCCACCAATTTATTCTCCACTCTCCCCTCCCCCATGTTATCTTCCATCCCTTTATCCCCCTCACCATATCCCCCCTTCCCTCCCTGTATCCCCCCCCCCCCTCCATCTCCCCTCTTCTCCTCTCCCCCTGTATCCCCCCCTCGCCCTCACCCCCCCCGTATCCCCCCTCCCTGTAGTCTCCCTGTATCCCCCCCTCCCCTCCCTCTGTAGTCTCCCTGTATCCCCCCTCCCCCTGTATTCGCCCTTTATCCCCCCTCTCTCCCTGTATTCTCCCTGTATCCCCTTCTCCTCCCCCTGTATTCTCCCCGTATCCCCCCCCTCTCCTCCCCCTGTAGTCTCCCTGTATCCCCCTCCCCTCCCCCTGTATCCCCCCCTCTCCTCCCCCTGTAGTCTCCCTGTATCCCCCTCCCCTCCCGCTGTATTCTCCCTGTATCCCCCCCCTCTCCCTGTATCCCCCCCTCTCCTGCCCCTGTATCCCCCCTCTCCCCCTCTCCCTGTATCCCCCCCTCTCCTGCCCCTGTATCCCCCCTCTCCTGCCCCTGTATCCCCTCCCCCCCTCTCCTACCCCTGTATCCCCCTCCCCTCCCCCTGTATCCCCCCCTCTCCTCCCCCTGTAGTCTCCCTGTATCCCCCTCCCCTCCCGCTGTATTCTCCCTGTATCCCCCCCCTCTCCCTGTATCCCCCCCTCTCCTGCCCCTGTATCCCCCCTCTCCTGCCCCTGTATCCCCCCTCTCCTGCCCCTGTATCCCCTCCCCCCCTCTCCCTGTATCCCCCCCTCTCCTGCCCCTGTATCCCCCCTCTCCTGCCCCTGTATCCCCTCCCCCCCTCTCCTACCCCTGTATCCCCCCTCCCCTCTCCCTGTATCCCCCCCTCTGTAGTCTCCCTGTATTCCCCTCTCCTCTCCCTGTATCCCCCTCCCCCTGTATCCCCCCTCTCCTCCCCCTGTAGTCTCCCTGTATCCCCCCTCTCCTGCCCCTGTATCCCCTCCCCCCCTCTCCTGCCCCTGTATCCCCCTCCCCTCTCCCTGTATCCCCCCCTCTGTAGTCTCCCTGTATCCCCCCTCTCCTCCCCCTGTATCCCCCCTCTCCTCCCCCTGTAGTCTCCCTGTATCCCCCCTCTCCTCCCCCTGTAGTCTCCCTGTATCCCCCCTCTCCTCTCCCTGTATCCCCCCTCTCCTCCCCCTGTAGTCTCCCTGTATCCCCCTCTCCCTGTAGTCTCCCTGTATCCCCCCTCCCCTCTCCCTGTATCCCCCCCTCTGTAGTCTCCCTGTATCCCCCCTCTCCTCCCCCTGTATCCCCCCTCTCCTCCCCCTGTAGTCTCCCTGTATCCCCCCTCTCCTGCCCCTGTATCCCCTCCCCCCCTCTCCTGCCCCTGTATCCCCCTCCCCTCTCCCTGTATCCCCCCCCTCTGTAGTCTCCCTGTATCCCCCCTCTCCTCCCCCTGTATCCCCCCTCTCCTCCCCCTGTAGTCTCCCTGTATCCCCCCTCTCCTCTCCCTGTATCCCCCCTCTCCTCCCCCTGTAGTCTCCCTGTATCCCCCTCTCCCTGTATTCTCCCTATATCCCCCCTCCCCCTGTATTCTCCCTCCCTGTATCCCCCCTCTCCCTGTATTCCCCTTGTATCCCCCCCCCTCTATCCCTGTATCCCCCTCCCCCTGTATTCCCCCTCTATCCCCCCCGGGCGGGAATGTAACGGAATGGGCGCGAGTGGCGCTGGCGCTCCCGGGCTGAGGGGCGGGGCCGGCGCGCGGCAGCAACCAGCTCAGCCCGGCCCGGCAATGCTCAGGCTGCAGTCCCACCCAGGCACACAACATACTCCCAAATACAATGCAGCAAAGGGGACAGTAAAATGCACGGGTGGAAATACACAAATGTGCAAATCTAGCGCCATGCAACAAGATGCACCGTAACCCACATTGGCCATGAATGCACTGAATTGCACCGAGTATGCATCAACCAGGGGCTGTCACTGAGCAAGGAGAGACAACCCATCAGTGGCCGGACAGTGTGAGGGGCTGCGCACGTTTGCAAGGGTCGGGAGTTGGGAGGTGCATTGCATTCGGAAATCCAGCGCGGAGTGCAAGTTACAAATAGAACATGACGCAAGTGCATTTGGCTTGGAAAGTGCATTGGGACCTGCACAAGTGGGTTCCAGACACCACCCGGGCCGTTCGACCATGCACCGGCTTTATATATATCCTGCTCCATTTAAAACCTGCTGCCAACCACCACTGCGGCTACTACGGATTTCGGTTTGCAACGAGCCACACACATTGCACACAGTCATCTCCCAAATTACTAACTCCTTAAGAGGCTTTGCAAATCAATCTTTTTAAGACTTTCCAAAGCACGGAGCGGGTTTGTATAAACCCACCTGCTCAAAAAAAAAGACGCCAGGCAACTCAAGTCTTTGCATTTCAGTTTTCTCCAATTCTTGCTTTGCAATCAACTCAAACCTCAACTTTCTGCACCAGCCTTAACCAAAAAAAGTATCAAAACGAGAGATTTCCCCCCCCCCCACAAAAAAAAAGCTATTTAGAAACACATTTGCAACACAAAATACAACCGTTATTAGTTTCAAATTATTTATAAGGAGACGGGATTTAGCGTGGCGGGTCCCACTGCGTTTAAAATCAAACCACAGATCCCCATCAAAGGAGACATTCTGCAAACTTTGCCCAGATTTTTCCCCTATCCAAGGTTGCTGGAAGGTTTTCGGGGATCAAGAAGTCACGCAATTCGGAGTAAATGACAGCTGGCCTGCAGTTATCTGGGGGAAACGTAGTTGCAGAATGTATTTTTTGTGGTTGGGAGGGAGAGGAGGGTGCATTAAAAGTATTAACGCGAGAGAGGTGTGATTTTAAACATAATATTTTTTGCACGAAGTAGCAGTTTGTAAAAATTAAGCCAATGCAGTAATTCGACATGGAAAAGGGGCCACTTACCGGCCATGCAAACTGAAACGGTATAACAATATTTCCAAAGGTGCTCTTCTCAGGCAGAGAAAAAGTATTTTTCCCCAGCACAGGGCTTAATCCAGTCCCAAAAGTGCATCCTCCGGAGGTGGTAATGCGTGCCTGATACTCCTTCAAACAGACTTTAAAATAGGTGTCACACTCGTCCTTGGTGCATTTTCGATCCAGAGAATTCCTCGACCCATCGCAACAATCCCCGTTCTCCACTTCCCCGTTAACGTTTTGCACGGAGTTCAACTTGATCTCGAAATAGCCCGTTGCAAACGACACCTGCAAAAAAAAAATGTTTTTAAATATATTTTAAAAAAACACTGGTGCACATGGTAACAATAAGTGTGTAGGGGGAGGAAGGTGGGAGAAACATTAAATACATCTCAATGCAAATGTGAATTATTTCATTGCATACCTGAACCCAGAAAGTTGACAGCACCGCGCCTACAACGATAAGGTGATAGATCCCTTTAAAATCCAGCATGCCTTCGTTCTTCTGCTTGCTAGCTTTTATAATAAATCTTCCGAGGAGCCAGAGCGCTGACGGTCCCGGCAGCAGTACGATCCACACTGGCTTTTTCTTTTGCAATGCAACGAATCCAAGGACTGGGATTTTTTTCCTTTCCCCCCCCCCCCACCACCTCCTCCCTCCTACCTATTTTTAAAAAAAGGCAAAGTGTGTGTGGACTGGTTGTGGGTTGGAGCTCTGTAACTGCAAAAAGGGGGTGGGACCTGGGATCTGGGCTCGGCACTCGGGTGGTGCGGGGGGCCAGCACTCGCCCGGCTCAGCCCAGCCAGCAACACCGACAGCTGGGGCTAGGCTCGGCTCGGCTCGGCTCGGGTCTGAGGGGAGGATTGCTCCAACCCGGGTTAGCTCGGGTCTGAGGGGAGGATTGCCCTAACCCGGTTTAGCTCGGGTTTGAGGGGAGGATTGCCCTAACCCGGGTTTGAGGGGAGGATTGCTCTTACTTGGGTTTGAGGGGAGGATTGCTCTAACCCGGGTTTGAGGGGAGGATTGCTCTAACCCGGGTTTGAGGGGAGGATTGCTCTAACCCGGTTTAGCTCGGGTTTGAGGGGAGGATTGCCCTAACCCGGTTTAGCTCGGGTTTGAGGGGAGGATTGCCCTAACCCGGGTTTGAGGGGAGGATTGCTCTTACTTGGGTTTGAGGGGAGGATTGCTCTAACCCGGGTTTGAGGGGAGGATTGCTCTAACCCGGGTTTGAGGGGAGGATTGCTCTAACCCGGTTTAGCTCGGGTTTGAGGGGAGGATTGCCCTTACCCGGGTTTGAGGGGAGGATTGCTCTAACCCGGTTTAGCTCGTGTTTGAGGGGAGGATTGCCCTAACCCGGGTTTGAGGGGAGGATTGCCCTAACCCGGGTTTGAGGGGAGGATTGCCCTAACCCGGGTTTGAGGGGAGGATTGCCCTAACCCGGGTTTGAGGGGAGGATTGCCCTAACCTGGGTTTGAGGGGAGGATTGCCCTAACCTGGGTTTGAGGGGAGGATTGCCCTAACCCGGGTTTGAGGGGAGGATTGCCCTTACCCGGGTTTGAGGGGAAGATTGCCCTAACCCAGGTTTGAGGGGAGGATTGCCCTAACCCGGGTTTGAGGGGAGGATTGCCCTTACCCGGGTTTGAGGGGAGAATTGCCCTAACCCGGGTTTGAGGGGAGGATTGCTCTTACTTGGGTTTGAGGGGAGGATTGCTCCAACCCGGGTTAGCTCGGGTTTGAGGGGAGGATTGCCCTAACCCGGGTTTGAGGGGAGGATTGCCCTAACCCGGGTTTGAGGGGAGGATTGCCCTAACCCGGGTTTGAGGGGAGGATTGCCCTAACCCGGGTTTGAGGGGAGGATTGCCCTAACCCGGGTTTGAGGGGAGGATTGCCCTTACCCGGGTTTGAGGGGAGGATTGCCCTAACCCGGGTTTGAGGGGAGGATTGCTCTAACCCGGGTTTGAGGGGAGGATTGCCCTAACCCGGGTTTGAGGGGAGGATTGCCCTAACCCGGGTTTGAGGGGAGGATTGCCCTAACCCGGGTTTGAGGGGAGGATTGCCCTAACCCGGGTTTGAGGGGAGGATTGCCCTAACCCGGGTTTGAGGGGAGGATTGTCCTAACCCGGTTTAGCTCGGGTTTGAGGGGAGGATTGCCCTAACCCGGGTTTGAGGGGAGGATTGCCCTAACCCGGGTTTGAGGGGAGGATTGTCCTAACCCGGGTTAGCTCGGGTTTGAGGGGAGGATTGCCCTAACCCGGGTTTGAGGGGAGGATTGCCCTAACCCGGGTTTGAGGGGAGGATTGCCCTAACCCGGGTTTGAGGGGAGGATTGTCCTAACCCGGTTTAGCTCGGGTTTGAGGGGAGGATTGCCCTTACCCGGGTTTGAGGGGAGGATTGCCCTAACCCGGGTTTGAGGGGAGGATTGCCCTAACCCGGGTTTGAGGGGAGGATTGCCCTAACCCGGGTTTGAGGGGAGGATTGCCCTAACCCGGGTTTGAGGGGAGGATTGCCCTAACCCGGGTTTGAGGGGAGGATTGCCCTAACCCGGGTTTGAGGGGAGGATTGCCCTAACCCGGGTTTGAGGGGAGGATTGCCCTAACCCGGGTTTGAGGGGAGGATTGCCCTAACCCGGGTTTGAGGGGAGGATTGCCCTAACCCGGGTTTGAGGGGAGGATTGCCCTAACCCGGGTTTGAGGGGAGGATTGCCCTTACCCGGGTTTGAGGGGAGGATTGTCCTAACCCGGTTTAGCTCGGGTTTGAGGGGAGGATTGCCCTAACCCGGGTTTGAGGGGAGGATTGCCCTAACCCGGGTTTGAGGGGAGGATTGCCCTAACCCGGGTTTGAGGGGAGGATTGCCCTAACCCGGGTTAGCTCGGGTTTGAGGGGAGGATTGCCCTAACCCGGGTTTGAGGGGAGGATTGCCCTAACCCGGGTTAGCTCGGGTCTGGATTGCGGGGGGCGGGGAAGGTTGGACTGGCCCGGTTCAGCACTAACTTGAGGGGACGGGATGCACTGGCTCGGTGGCGGTGAGCGGGCTGTCGGAGCCGGGGTAAGGATGCTCTGGGGCTGGGTTGAGTCCCGCTGGGCTCGGCCTCACTCTGCGCCCACAGCCCGCCCGCGGAGAGGGACAGCCTGACGCCCACAGCCCGCCCATTCCCAGCCAGCCCCGACCAATCGGGGAACAGCCCGCCCATTCCCAGCCAGCCCCGACCAATCGGGAAACCGCCCGCCCTCCTCCCGCGACAGCCAATCAGCAACCTCCTCCACTCAACCAATCAGCAGCCTCCTCCACTCAACCAATCAGCAGCGGGGGGGCCTCCTCCACCTAACCAATCAGCAACGGGGAGCCTCCTCCACCAAACCAATCACAAAGATCCCATTCCAATGCAACCATCCAATCATCACCCACGGGCACGCCTACCCCCTGCTCCGACCAATCACAGCCAAGGCGCTGCAGGGTGCCCCTGGGCATGCGCTGCTCTGTATCATTCACTTTGCCTTGCCTGGAGTCTTGCATTTTCAGTATTCACACTTTGAACGTGGGCAAATAATGAATGCACTGCTACTTTGTTCCTGTGGTTGTGACTCTTGCAATGATTCCCCTTTGCAGCTCTTGTCAGTCACAACTTGCAGGGAAAGCTTCATGCCAGAGCTGGAGTGAGTGAGTCTACCTGCTCCCTCTCAGTGAGAACTGGATGACGGATATAGGCGTGGGGTTATTGCACCACAAAGGCAGGAAACTGGGCAGTGGCTGGCTGCAACAGTTCAATCAACAGGAGAGACTGTCAGTTGTGGAATGGCTTTGAATGGCTGTGATTAGTATGTTCCTGGCATTGATAAATACAGGGCAAGCTCCTTCCCGTTCAGTGAAATGCAAGATTATTATTGTCGTACGATACGTGCATTTCTCCTTGGAGAAGGAAATTATTCATCATAGGTCATTAATTATGGTGTAACCACCTCAAATGCAAAGGGAATTGTCCCAGGAATTATATGATTCTAAACTGATTCCTGTGCTGCTGTACTCTGTGGTTTGCGAGCTGCAGGCGAGCCCACCTGTCTGCTAGTTTCTCGGCTCTCTCTCGCACTGCAGTGATTGACACAGGAGAGGTGCCAAGACCGCCTCAAGGTACATATTTTAAAGGGACAGCCAAGAGGTGAGAGCGTGCGGCATCTGCGGCACACGAACCAAGTGGGAGAAAGTTTGACCAACACTCGACCCATTTCCATACACATTTAACCCAGCCTCGAGGCTTGTTGCTCAGTTAATTTCTTGGTTCGGCAGACAATCCTTTCGGTGAATTGCACTGGAGAAAGTGCTCTCCGGAACGTGCAACCAAAATCCGCAGGGTCTGAGATTGTCAGCAGACAGCTCCCGGAAAAGTAAACAAACAAAGTCTGGTCGTGCCGTCTTCAACCTGTTAGCTTGCGTATTTATCACTGTACAAGGGCCCTCCAAACACAGGACAGCGAGGGAATGTTGCTAATCTTTAAACTGGGCAGTGGGACTAAATTGGTTTGCTCCATTTCTCTATTCAGTTCAAAGCCTCGCTGGTAAAGTGCGACATCACCACTGACACCTGGGAGACCCTGGCCGCAGACCGCCCGAGGTGGAGAAAGTCCATCTGGGAGGGCGTTGAGCTCATGGAGTCGCAACGCAAAGAGCGTGAAGAGGCCAAGCGCAGGCAGCGGAAGGAGCCCGCGGCAAACCAGTCCCACCCACCCCCTCCCTCGACGGATGTCTGTCCCACCTATAACAGGGTCTGTGGCTCTCATATCGGACTGTTCTGCCATCAAAGAACTCTCTTTGGGAGTGGAAGCAAGTCCCCCTCGATTCCGAGGGATTGCCTATGATGGATGATGATTCAGGGTAGTGCTGAGGGAGTGCTGCACTGTCGGAGGGGCCGTCTTTCGGATGAGACGTTAAACCGAGGCCACGTATGCGCTCACAGGTGGACGTAAAAGATCCCATGGCACTATTTCGAAGAAGAGCAGGGGAGTTATCCCCGGTGTTCTGGGGCCAATATTTATCCCTCAATCAACATCACAAAAACAGATTATCTGGTCATTATCACATTGTCGCCTGTGGGAGCTTGCTGTGCACAAGTTGGCTGCCGCGTTTCCCACATTACAACAGTGTTTGAAGTGTTTATCACTGTACAAGGACCCTCCAAACACAAGACAGCGAGGGAATGCTGCTAATCTTTAAACTGGGCAGTGGGACTAATGGGTTCGCTCCATTTCTCTATTCAGTTCGAAGCCCCGCTGGTAAACTGTGAGGTGGAGAAAGTGGTGAAGTAAATACTTCAA
The DNA here is from genome assembly GCF_044704955.1 of Pristiophorus japonicus. Taxonomy (NCBI): domain Eukaryota; kingdom Metazoa; phylum Chordata; class Chondrichthyes; family Pristiophoridae; genus Pristiophorus; species Pristiophorus japonicus. Next base: position 311,532,879 of record NC_091980.1, on the reverse strand, counting down.
AAGTATTTAATTTCTGTAAAGCACTCTGAGACATTCGGTGCTCATGAAAGGCACTATATAAATGCAAGTCTTTCTTTTTTATGAATCCACGAGGATCTACGGCATTTCCACCAAACAAGGAGTCCTGTCCTTAGCTGGGTGGGTAGTGGAAATTAGTCACCGTGTATCTAGGCAGACTGTAAATGTCAGTGTGCAGCAAGTAATCTGAATTATTCATCCTTACACATGCGTCTTTATTGCATAGGACATAATCTTGATTGGCCTGATAGATCACATCTGTTATCAAACTGAACATCACTGGCCTTTCAAATGGTCTTATCTTCTGTATGTGATTACCAAGCGGAAAGGAAATACTTTATCAGAGCAATGTTTAATTTCTCAAGTCTGTTTATGGGCGGGGGGGTGGAGGAGTCTTGTTTAATGTGGGTATTGGGGCAGGGTCTGGATGTGAGACGCCTTTCCCAAGGTGTCAGCCGTGGTTCAGTGCATTACACTCTCACCTATGAGTCAGAAGGTCGTGAGTTCAAGCCTCACTCCGTAGGAACATTGGAACAGGAGGAGGCCATTCAGCCCCTCGAGCCTGTTCCCTCATTCAATGAGATCATGGCTGATCTGCTATCTACTAACTCCATAGTCCTGCCTTTGCCCTAGATCCCTTAATACTTTTTGGTTAACAAAAAGCTTTCAATCTCAGATTTAAAATGAACAATTGATCTAGCATCAAATTGTCATTTGTGAAAGAGAGTTCCAAACTTCTCCCACCCTTTGTGTGTAGAAGTGTTTCTTAATTTCACTCATGAAAGGTCTGGATCTAACTTTTAGACTCTGCCCCTAGTCCTAGACTCCCCAACCAGCGGGAATAGTTTCTCTCTGTCTACTCAATCTGTTCCCCAAAATATCTTGAAAATTTCGAGGAGTTCACCCCTTAACCTTCTAAATTCTAGGGAATTAAACCCTAGTTTGTGTAATATCTCTCCTCGCAAAATAACCCTTGCAGTGCGGGTATCATTCTGGTAAACCTACGCTGCACCAAGACCAATATATCCCCCCTACGGTGTGGGGCCCAGAACTGCTCACAGTGCTCCAGGTGTGGGCTAACCAGGGCTTTGTACAGCTGTAGTCATTAACTGGTCTAGGCAGCGGGCGGTCGAGGGGGTCGTTCAGCCCGACTGCCTGCCTCTCTTTTGCGGTTACATCCGAGCCAGGGTGTCCCTGGAGATGGAGCATGCGGTGTCCACCGGTACGCTCGCGGCCTTCTGCGAGAGGTGGACGCCGGAGGGACTGGAGTGCATCATCACCCCGCAAACCAAATTTTAATTTGATTCATTTAATGTCCAAAGTTTAATTGTTAATTTGTTGATTCTAGTGCCCCTTTTAGGGGGACACTTGATTTATAGTTTTACTTAAAATAGTTGTACAGCTGCAGCATTATTTCTACCCCTTGTATTCTGGTCCTCTAGATACAAAGGCCAGCATTCCATTTTGATTATTTTCTGTACCTGCCCAAGACATTTTAATGATCGATGTACCTGAACCCCCACTGTTTTTAGCTTTTTAACATTTAGAAAGTACCTTGTTATATCCTTTCTAGGTACAAACTGTTATGTATTTAACCCTTTGTAACTTGCATTACACCTGACCATCAGAGGACCTACCTGTTGGAGTCCCAAGGGATCCCAGTATATAAGCAGGCCACACACGACGTACCTGCACTCTGGAACCTTAATAAAGGAGCTAAGGTCACACTTGCTCATTACACACAGTACTCAGTCTCACCATTTATTATGAGCATAACAATTGGTGACGAGGTAACGAACAACCGTGTGAAAATGCAAAGAAGTCGGCATCCTGGAGAAGTTCTCAGAAGGGGACGATTGGGAGGCCTTCGTGGAGCACCTCAACCAATACTTTGTGGCCAATGAGCTGGAAGGGGATGAGAACACCACCAAACGAATGCCGATCCTCCTAACTGTCTGTGGGACAACAACCTATGGCCTTATGAAGAATCTCCTGGCCCCGGCAAAACCAACAGAGAAATCCTACGAAGAATTGTATACACTGGTCCGGGAGCACCTAAATCCTAAGCAAAGCGTTTTGATGGTGAGATAACAGTTCTACACGTGTCAACAATCGGAGGGCCAGAATGTGGCGAGCTACGTCGCCACACTAAGGTGTCTCGCAGGACATTGTGAGTTTGAGGGATTCCTAGAACAAATGCTCAGAGACTTTTTTGTACTGGGCATTGGACATGAGGCAATCCTTCGCAAACTGCTGACTGTATGAAACTCCGAATCTGAGTAAAGCCATAACGATAGCCCAGGCTTTTATGTCCACCAGCGACAATACCAAGCAGATTTCGCAGAACAAAGAAGTTTCAGTCAGTACTGTGCATAAAGTAACGTCGGTTTTGAGCAGAAATGTACACGGCAGAACGTACACGCCGGCTGCTGTGGCCCGACCTCAACTGACCCAGAGTCCGCCATCATCTGTTAATGCAAGGCAGTTAACACCCTGTTGGCGCTGTGGAGGTGATCATCGGCCCCATCAATGCCGCTTCAAGCACTATGCGTGCAATGGTTGCAGAACAATGGGACATCTCCAACGAATGTGCAGGTGAGCTGCAAACCCTGCAAACTACTATGTTGCAAGATCGATCCACAGTGGATCAGACTGAGATGGAAACTCGTACTGAGGAGGCAGAAGTGCACGGGGTACACACGTTCACAACGAAATGCCCACCAATAATGTTGAAAGTTGAACTGAACAGCATTCCAGTATCTATGGAGCTGGACACGGGGGCAAGTCAGTCCATAATGAGTAAAAAGCCTTCGACAGGCTGTGGGGAAAAAAGGCACACAGGCTCAAGCTCAGCCCCATTCACACCAAACTAAGGACTCACACCAAGGAACTAATCCCTGTAATTGGCAGTGCAGAAGTTAAAGTCTCCTATGATGGAGCAGTACACGAACTCCCGCTGTGGATTGTGCCAGGGGATGGCCGCACATTGTTTGGCAGAAGCTGGCTGGGGAAAATCCGCTGGAACTGGGACGACATCCGAGCGCTCTCATCCGTCGACAACGCCTCATGCGCCCAGGTTCTAAGCAAGTTCCCATCGTTATTCGAGCCAGGCATTGGAAGATTCTCGGGGGTGAAAGTGCAGATCCATTTGGTTCCTGGTATGCGACCCATCCACCACAAGGCTCGGGCGGTACCGTACATGATGCATGAAAAAGTGGAAATCGAGCTGGACAGGCTGCAACGTGAAGGCATCATCGCGCCGGTGGAATTCAACGACTGGGCCAGTCCGACTGTCCTGGTACTCAAGGAGGACAGTACAGTTAGAATTTGCGGGACTATAAAGTAATGATTAACCGTTTCTCACTGCAGGACCAGTACCCGCTACCCAAGGCAGACGACCTATTTGCGACCCTGGCTGGAGGGAAGACATTCACCAAGCTGGACCTGACCTTGGCCTACATGACGCAGGAGCTGGAGGAGTCTTCGAAAGGCCTCACCTGGATCAACACGCACAAAGGTCTGTTTATCTACAACCGGTGCCCGTTCGGGATTTGGTCGGTCGCGGCGATCTTCCAGCGGAACATGGAGAGCCTGCTAAAGTCGGTTCCTTGCACAGTGGTTTTCCAGGACAACATATTGGTTACAGGTCGGGACACCATCGAACACTTGAAGAATCTGGAGGAGGTTCATAGTCGGTTGGATCGCGTGGGGCTCAGGTTGAAATGCTCGAAGTGTGTTTTCCTGACACGGGACGTCGAGTTCTTGGGAAGGAGAATCGCGGCAGACGGCATCAAACCCATCGACGCCAAGACGGAGGCCATCAAGTACACGCCGCGACCACAGAACGTGACGGAGCTGCGGTCGTTCCTGGGACTCCTTAACTACTTCGGTAATTTCCTACCTGGGTTAAGCACCCTGCTAGAACCCCTACATGTGTTACTGCGCAAGGGAGACGACTGGGTATGGGGGAATTCACAAGAGGCTGCCTTTAAGAATGCCTGAAATCTGTCATGTTCTAACAAACTGCTTGTCCTGTATAACCCTTGTAAACGATTAGTGCTAGCTTGCAATGCACTATCATACGTGGTCAGGTGTGTGTTATAACAGGCTAATGAATCGGGGATTTTGCAACCGGTCGCTTATGCATCCAGGAGTTTATCCAAGGCCAAAAGGGCCTATAGCATGATTGAAAAAGAGGCTCTGGCGTGCGTCTACGGGGTAAAAAAAATGCACCAGTACTTATTGGCCTCAAGTTTGAGCTTGAAACTGATCACAAGCCGCTCATATCGCTGTTCTCTGAGAGCAAATAGATTAATACCAATGCCTCTGCCTGCATCCAAAGATGGGCGCTCACGCTGTTGGCATACAACTATATAATCCGCCACAGACCGGGCACAGAGAACTGCGCAGATGCTCTCAGTCAGCTGCCATTGCCCATCACCGGGGTGGAAATGGCACAGCCAGTGGACTTGCTCATGGTCATGGAGGCATTCGAGAACAAGAAGTCCCCCGTTACAACCCGCCAGATCAGGACCTTGACCAGCCAGGATCCTTTACTGTCCTTGGTAAAAAACTGTGTCCTCCATGGGAGCTGGTCCGGTGTCCCAGCGGAGATGCAGGAGGCAATTAAGCCATTCCACAGGCGCAAAGGCAAGTTGTCCCTGCAGGCGGGCTGTCTATTGTGGGGCAATCACGTGGTCTTGCCCAAGAAAGGCAGAGACACATTCATTTGTGAACTACACATCACCCACCCAGACATTGTAATGATGAAAGCCGTAGCCAGATCCCATGTGTGGTGGCCCGGCATCAACTCAGATTTAGAATCATGCGTGCGCCAGTGCAACACTTGCCCTCAGCTGAGCAATGCACCCAGAGAGGCAAGTTTGTGGTCGTGGCCCTCAAAACCGTGGTCGAGGATCCATGTAGACTATGCGGGCCCATTCCTAGGCAAAATGTTTTTGGTTGCCGTGGGCGCTTACTCAAAATGGATTGAACGTGCAATAATGTCTGTAAGCACATCCATGGCCACCACTGAAAGCCTACGAGCCATGTTTGCCACGCACGGCTTGCCTGATGTCCTAGTCAGCGACAATGGGTTGTGCTTCACCAGTGCTGAATTCAAGGAATTCATGATCCACAACGGGATCAAATATGTCACATCTGCCCCGTTCAAGCCCGCATCCAACAACCAGGCAGAACGGGTAGTTCAGACCATCAAGCAAAGCTTGAAACGTGTGTCGGAAGGCTCCCTGCAGACCCGGTTATCCCAAGTGTTGCTCAGCTACCGTACCAGACCCCACCCACTCACCGGAATTCCCCCAGCTGAGCTGCTCATAAAAAGGGCGCTTAAAACAAGGCTCTCCCTTGTCCACCCTGATCTCCATGATCACGTGGAGGGTAAGCGGCATCAACAAAGTGTGTACCATGATCGCGCAAATTTGTCACGCGATATTGAGATCAATGATCCTGTGTTTGTGCTCAATCATGGACATGGTCCCAAATGGCTTGCTGGCACGGTCACAGCCAAAGAGGGGAGTAGGGTGTTTCAGGTCAAATTGGCCAAGGGACAAATGCACAGAAAACATTTGGACCAAATCAAATTGCGGTTCACCAACAGCTACGAACAACCCGAAGAGGACACCACCAACTTTGACCCTCCAACACACACACAAGTGGCAACTGACATCACAGTTAACCATGAAAACTGAACTCACCATCCCCAGCAGCCCGGCAAGGCCAGCTGCCCAGCAGCCCAGTGAAGAACTGACCAATCCACCCACACCCGCATTTGTGCCGAGACGATCGACAAGGGAGCGAAAAGCCCCAGATCGTCTCACCTTGTAAATAAGTGTACTGTTGATTTCACGGCGGAAGTGATGTTATGTATTTAACCCTTTGTACCCTGCATTACACCTGACCACCAGAGGGCCCACCTGTTGGAGTCCCAAGGGATCCCAGCAGCCCTTGGGAGCACAGTATATAAACAGGCCACCCATGAGGTACCTGCCCTCTGGAACCTTAATAAAGGAGCTAAGGTCATATTTGCTCATTACACACAGTACTCAGTCTCACCATTTATTATGGGCATAACACAAATCCTAACAGGCTAAGTGAGTGGGCAAACATTTGGCAGATGGAGTATAATGTGGGAAAGTGTGAGGTTATCCACTTCGACAGGAAAAATAAAAAAGCAAATTATTATTTAAATGGAGAGAGATTACAAAGTGCTGCAGTACAGAGGGATCTGGAGGTCCTTGTGCATGAAGCACAAAAAGTTAGTATGCAGGTATAGCAAGTAATCAGGAAGATAAATATAATATTGGCCTTTATTGCAAGGGGATGTGGAGTATAAAAGCAGAGAAGTCCAACTCCAACTGTACTGGTGAGATCACACCTGGAGTACTGCTTACAGTTTTGGTCTCCTTGTTTAAGGAGGGATGTGTTCAGTTTTGGTCTCCAAATCTGAGGAAGGACGTTCTTGCTATTGAGGGAGTGCAGCGAAAGTTCACCAGACTGATTCCAGGGATGGCTGGACTGAAATATGAGGAGAGACTGGATCAACTGGGCCTTTATACACCGGAGTTTAGAAGGATGAGACGGATCTCATTGAAACATATAAGATTCTGACAGGACTGGACAGGTTAGATGTGGGAAGAATGTTCCTAATGTTGGGGAAGTCCAGAACCAGGGGACACAGTCTTAGGATAAGGGGTAGGCCATTTAGGACTGAGATGAGGAGAAACTTCTTCACTCAGAGAGTTGTTAACCTGTGGAATTCCCTACCACAGAGAGTTGTTGATGCCAGTTCATTGGATACATTCAAGAGGGAGTTAGATATGGCCCTTACGGCTAAAGGGATCAAGGGGTATGGAGAGAAAGCAGGAAAGGGGTACTGAGGGAATGATCAGCCATGATCTTATTGATTGGTGGTGCAGGCTCGAAGGGCCGAATGGCCTACTCCTGCACCTATTTTCTATGTTTCTATATACTTGCATTGGAGGCAGCTCAGAGAAAGTTCACTCGGTTGATTCCTGAGATTACTCTTGAAGAAAGGTTGAGCAGGTTGGGCCTATGCTCATTGGAGTTTACAAGAATGAAAGGTGATCTTATTGAAACATATAAGATATTAGGGGACTCAACAAGATGGATGCAGAGAGGATGTTTCCCCTCATGGGGGAATCCAGAACTAGGGGGCATAATTTCAGAATAAGAGGTCACCCATTTAAAACTGAGATGAGGAGGAATTTCTTCTATTAGAGGGTTGTAAATCTGTGGAATTCTCTGCCCCAGAGAGCTGTGGAGGCTGGGTCATTGAATATATTTAAGGTGGAGATAGACAGATTTCTGAACGTTATGGGGAGGGTTATGGGGAGCGGGCAGGGAAGTGGAGCTGAGTCCATGATCAGATCAGCCATGATCTTATTAAATGGCGGAGCAGGCTCAAAGGGCCGAATGGCCGACTCCTGCTCCTATTTCTTATGTTCTTATGTTAAAGTGGATGACCTCACACTTGCCTACCTTGAAATCCATTTACCACAGTTTTGCCCATTCACATAATCTATCGATAGTCCTTTGTAATTTTATGCTTCCATCTACACTGCCTACAATGTATTTTAAAAAAGGAGGGAAAGAGAGAAAATGGGTAATTATAGACCGGTTAGCCTGACATCAGTAGCGGGGAAAATGTTGGAATCAATTATTAAAGATGAAATAATAGCGCATTTGGAAAGCAGTGACAGGATCGGTCCAAGTCAGCATGGGTTTATGAAAGGGAAAAGGGAAATCATGCTTGACAAATCTTCTAGAATGTTTTGAGGATGTAACTAGTAGAGTGGACAAGGGAGAACCAGTGGATGTGGTGTATTTGGACTTTCAAAAGGCTTTTGACAAGGTCCCACACAAGAGATTAGTGCGCAAAATTAAAGCACATGATATTGCGGGTTAATGTATTGATATCTGTAAATGGTCTGGAATAATTCAGCTCGCTGACTTGTGTTTAGGGGAATGTCAAGAGTTCATGATGGCAATTAGGTCACTTTTAATTATGATAGTTACATTATTCGAAGAGTTAAGTACATGTTTGTACGGTTTATGTTACTCAGTTGTCATTTATATGAGTTTTGATGGATAGAGAACTGGTTGGCAGACAGGAAGCAGAGAGTCGGGATAAACGGGTCCTTTTCAGAATGGCAGGCAGTGACTAGTGGGGTACCGCAAGGTTCAGTGCCGGGACCTCAGCTATTTACAATATACATTAATGATTTAGACAAAGGAATTGAGTGTAATATCTCCAAGTTTGCAGATGACACTAAGCTGGGTGGCGGTGTGAGCTGTGAGGAGGATGCTAAGAGGCTGCAGGGTGACTTGGACAGGTTAGGTGAGTGGGCAAGTGCATGGCAGATGCAGTATAATGTGGATAAATGTGAGGTTATCCACTTTGGTGGCAAAAAAGAAAGGCAAAATATTATCTGAATGGTGACAGATTAGGAAAAGGGGAGGTGCAACGCCTGGGTGTCATGGTACATCAGTCATTGAAAGTTGGCATGTAGGTACAGCAGGCCAATGAAGAAGGCCAATGGCATGTTGGTCTTCATAGCGAAAGGATTTGAGTACAGGAGCAGGGAGGTCTTACTGCAGTTGTACAGGGCCTTTTTGAGGCCACACCTTGAATATTGTGTTCAGTTTTGGTCTCCTAATCTGAGGAAGGTCATTCTTGTTATTGAGGGAGTGCAGCGAAGGTTCACCAGACTGATTCCCGGGATGGCAGGACTGACATGAAGAAAGACTGGATCGACTAGGCTTATATTCACTGGAATTTAGAAAAATGAGAGGGGATCTCATAGAAGCATATAAAATTGTGACGGGATTGGACAGGTTAGATGCAGGAAGAATGTTCCTGATGTTGTGGAAGTCCAGAACCAGGGGTCACAGTCTAAGGATAAAGGGGTAAGCCATTTAGGACTGAGATGAGGAGAAACTTCTTCACTCAGAGAGTTGTTAACCTGTGGAATTCCCGACCGTAGAGAATTGTTGTCATCCAGCACATCCACTGCCACCTCCGGGCTATGTTCGCCAGCCATGGCTTGCCCAATGTCCTTGTCAGTGACAATGGACCGTGTTTCACCAGCTCGGAATTCAACGAGTTTACGACCCGCAATGGCATCAAGCATATCAGGTCTGCCCCATTTAAGCCTGCATCCAACGGTCAAGTGGAACGGGCAGTCCAAACTATGAAGCAGAGCTTGAAACGGGTGATGGAAGGCTCCTTGCAGACCCGCTTATCTCGGGTTCTGCTCAGCTACCGGACACGATCCCACTCGCTCACCGGGATTCCCCCTGCAGAATTGTTAATGAAGAGAGCACTCAAAGCCAGGCTCTCCCTAGTCCACCCGGATCTAAATGATCATGTGGAAACCTGGCGTCACAAGCAAAACAAGTACCACGATCGCGCGGCTGTATCATGTGACACTGATGTTAACGACCCTGTGTTTGTCCTGAATTACGATCATGGTCCTAAATGGGTCACTGGCAGTGTCTTGGCCAAGGAGGGGAATAGAGTGTTTATCGTCAAACTATTGAATGGACAAACGTGCAGAAAGCATTTGGATCAGACCAAACTGCGGTTCACTGACAACCAGGAACAACCTGAAGAGGACATCACCATCATCGATCCACCAACACACACCCAACCAGCAATCGACCTCGCTGTCAATCAAGAGGATGAGCCCACAATTCCCGACAGTCCTGTCAGACCAGCCACGCCACAGTACAGCAATGGTCCGACCAACTCACCCATGGCAGAGTTTGAACTCAAACAATCAATCAGGGAACGTAAGGCCCCAGATCGTCTCAACTTGTAAATAATTTGAATCAAAGACTTTGGGGGCGACTGACGTTATATATGTAAACATTGTAACTGTGTAAGACTTGCCACCAGAGGGCGCAACTGTTGGAGGCCCAAGGGTCACCTGCATACCTCGTGCAAAGGAGTATAAAAGGTTGTCTGCCATGATGCTTAGGCACTCTGGAGTTGTATTAAAGAGACTAATGTCATATCAGTTTTTGCTCACAGTACTCAGTCTTGTGGAGTTCTTCCATACGTAACAGTTTCTGCATGCTCTCGGCGGCAAGACTCGAGGTGCTCAGCGCCCTCCCGGATGCTCTTCCTCCACTTTGGCTGTCTTGGGCCAGGGACTCCCAGGTGCCGGTGGAGATGTTGCATTTATCAAGGAGGCTTTGAGGGTGTTCTTGAAGCATTTCCTCTGCCCATCTGGGGCTTGCTTGCCAGGTAGGAGTTCCGAGTAGAGCGCTTGCTTTGGGAATCTCATGTCGGGCATGTGGACAATGTGGCTCGCCCAATGGAGCTGATTGAGTGTGGTCAGTGCTTCGATGCTGGGGATGTTGGCCTGGGCGAGGACACTGATGTTGGTGTGTCTATCCTCCCAATGGATTTACAGGATCTTGTGGAGGCAGCGCTGGTGGTAGTTCTCCAGTGCTTTTAGATGTCTGTTGTATATAGTCCACGTCTCTGAGCCATACAGGAGGATGGTTATCATTACTGCCCTGTAGACCATAAGCTTGGTGCCAGATTTGAGGTCCTGGTCTTCAAACACTCTCTTCCTCAGGCGACCGAAGGCTGCGCTGGCGCACTGGAGGCGGAGTTGGACCTTGTCTTTGATGTCTGCCCTTGCTGATAGTAGGCTCCCGAGGTATGGAAAATGGTCCACGTTGTCCAAGGCCGAGCCGTGGATTTTGATAATTGGGGGGGGGGGGGTGGGGGGGAGTGCTGTGTGGCGAGGTCAGGTTGGTGGAGGACCTTTGTTTAATGGATATTTAGTGTAAGGTCTATGCTTTTGGACGCCTCGGTGAAGATGTTGACGATGGCTTGGAGTGCAGCCTCTGAATGTGCACAATTGCAAGTGTCGACCCTGTACTGTAGCTCGATGGCAGAGGATGGGACGGTCTTGGATCTAGCCTGGAGGCGACATAGGTTGAACAGGCACCTTCTTCTGGAAAGACAAACCAGAAGAAGAACGCTGCCTCCATGGTGTTGGCTTCACCACCAAGAACGAGCTGGTCGGCCGCCTCAGAGACTTCCCCTGCGGGATAAGTCTCGTGACTCTCCGGCTCACCCTATGCCGGAACCAGTGCGCCAGTCATCAGCGCGTACAGCCAACACTGGAAGCTACGGATGAGACCAAAGAGGAATTCAACGCCAGCCTCGAACAATCCCTGTCCCAAGCCCTATGGACAACAAACTGATCCTCCTCGGTGACTTCAACGGCAGAGTCGGTAAGGACACTGACCTCTGGGGAGGGGTGATCGGCAGAGTACGGAAAACCAACACCAGTGGTACCCTGCTCCTGACAAAATGCCGAGTGGGATATTGAAGGGTACGGGGAGTGAGCAGGAGAGTGGGATTAGACTGGGAGGCTGATGTAGAGAGTGACCGGGAGAGTGGGATTAGACTGGGAGGCTGATGTCGAGACTGACCGGGAGAGTGGGATTAGACTGGGAGGCTGATGTGGGGAGTGACCGGGAGATTGAGATCAGACTGGGAGGCTGATTGGAGAGTGACTGGGAGATTGAGATTAGTTGAGATTAGACTGGGAGGCTGATGTAGAGAGTGACCGGGAGATTGAGATTAGACTGGGAGGCTGATTGGAGAGTGACCGGGAGATTGAGATTAGACTGGGAGGCTGATCTGGGGAGTGACCGGGAGATTGAGATTAGACTGGGAGGCTGATGTGGGGAGTGACCGGGAGATTGAGATTAGACTGGGAGGCTGATGTGGGGAGTGACTGGGAGATTGAGATTAGACTGGGAGGCTGATGTTGGGAGTGACTGGGAGATTGAGATTAGACTGGGAGGCTGATTGGAGAGTGACCAGGAGATAGAGATTAGACTGGGAGACTGATTGGAGAGTGACTGGGAGATTGAGATTAGACTGGGAGGCTGATGTAGAGAGTGACCGGGAGATTGAGATTAGACTGGGAGGCTGATGTGGGGAGTGACCGGGAGATTGAGATTAGACTGGGAGGCTGATGTGGAGAGTGACCGGGAGATTGAGATTAGACTGGGAGGCTGATGTGGGGAGTGACCGGGAGATTGAGATTAGACTGGGAGGCTGATGTGGAGAGTGACCGGGAGATTGAGATTAGACTGGGAGGCTGATCTGGGGAGTGACCGGGAGATTGAGATTAGACTGGGAGGCTGATGTGGGGAGTGACCGGGAGATTGAGATTAGACTGGGAGGCTGATCTGGGGAGTGACCGGGAGATTGAGATTAGACTGGGAGGCTGATGTGGGGAGTGACCGGGAGATTGAGATTAGACTGGGAGGCTGATTGGAGAGTGACCAGGAGATTGAGATTAGACTGGGAGGCTGATGTGGGGAGTGACCGGGAGATTGAGATTAGACTGGGAGGCTGATGTGGGGAGTGACTGGGAGATTGAGATTAGACTGGGAGGCTGATGTGGGGAGTGACTGGGAGATTGAGATTAGACTGGGAGGCTGATGTAGAGAGTGACCGGGAGATTGAGATTAGACTGGGAGGCTGATTGGAGAGTGACCGGGAGATTGAGATTAGACTGGGAGGCTGATCTGGGGAGTGACCGGGAGATTGAGATTAGACTGGGAGGCTGATGTGGGGAGTGACTGGGAGATTGAGATTAGACTGGGAGGCTGATGTGGGGAGTGACTGGGAGATTGAGATTAGACTGGGAGGCTGATTGGAGAGTGACCAGGAGATAGAGATTAGACTGGGAGACTGATTGGAGAGTGACTGGGAGATTGAGATTAGACTGGGAGGCTGATGTAGAGAGTGACCGGGAGATTGAGATTAGACTGGGAGGCTGATGTGGAGAGTGACCGGGAGATTGAGATTAGACTGGGAGGCTGATGTAGAGAGTGACCGGGAGATTGAGATTAGACTGGGAGGCTGATGTGGAGAGTGACCGGGAGATTGAGATTAGACTGGGAGGCTGATGTGGGGAGGGACACCAGTTGTAACGCAGACACAATGGGCCGAAGGGGCTGTTTCTGTGCTGGAACATGGTGTAATCCCATGAAATACCCCGCTGGCACTCACTGGCCCGGCTAACACACACGAGATACCAGAGCGCGCACAGCACTCATGGATCTCAAAGTCAACTTCCGGAATGAGTGGCAGGAAAAAAAGATGAAGAATGAATAAAAAACAGGGATTTTATTGCAAAAGAATAATCGGATCCTGAGACGGTCAGACCTGAAGAGAGACCAGGAAGGTCTTTGGGACTTTGACATCTTGATCTCAAACTGTAGGCACTGTCCTTCAGCAATGTATGTTTCATTGTCAGTGATTCGGAAGCTGTTTGAAGGTATCGAAAGGTATTCTTGCTTTCATTACCAGGGTAACGGCAATAATGCTCTAAAAATAACTTTAAAAAATCTGTTAAGGAAAGAACTTACATTTATGAAGCACGTTTCAGAACCTCAGGATGTCCCAAAGCGCTTTACAGCCAATGAAGTACTTTTGGAGTGCAGTCACTGTTGTAATGTGGGAAACGCGGCAAACAATTTGCGCACAGCAAGCTCCCACAAACAGCAGTGTGATAATAACCAGATAATCTGGTTTTAGGGAAGTGTTGTCATGTAAGACAATTTGCGCACAGCAAGCTCCCACAGACAGCAGTGTGATAAATGAGCAGATTTGCATGCAAGGACTCTGTTTCCCACCAGCAGCCAGCCAGGGGGAGAGGCTGGTTGGCTGGCTCCGGGGTGGGCAGGCTTGTGGCACTAGGCCGCACAGAGGAGGGAACGGGTGGGGCTGGGGTCAGCCTCCGGAGGATCTGGGTAGGAGGGGGTCAGGTCGTGACCCCGGCATCATCAATAACAGGTCATGGGGGGAGAGAAGATCGGGGTCAGCCTCAAGATCATTGGTGGGGGTGGGGGGGGGGTCGTTGGGGAGGGTCTGGGAAGGCAATTGAAGGCCTCACAAGGGGGTATCTGATCACTGGGGGTGGGGTAGGCAGGGACCCTGGGTCCAGGAGCTAGGTGTACAGGCACTTCTTGCCTGGATGCAGCAGTCCTCGCCTTGCTGTAACGGCCGGGTTTTACCAGGTATGTAAAACCCGACCAGCTAACCGTTAAACACAGAATTGAGGTTAAAAAAGTGACTTCCAGCTGATTTAAATAGAGGTCCCGCCTCCCGGCAGCGGGTTGGTTAAGTGCCCCCGTTACGTCTCCCGTCTCGTCTCCGCTAAAAAACGATCCTGGGCGGGTTGGAGGCGGGTTCAGGTTGGGATTCCAATTTACAACACATTAACTGCGCTGCCGTAACACACCCGTGTGTTTTTTAAGTTGAAATTTCCTCCAAACTGTTGGTTGAAAGATTAATCGTGGCCCAGGACACCAGGGAGAACGACCCTGCTCTTCGTCGCATAGCGATCATGGGATTTTTTACCTCCACCCAAAAGGGCAGACAGGCAGACTGTTTAATGTCTCATCAAAAGATGGCACCTCCGACAGAGCAGCACCCTCTCAGTACTGCCCCGAAAGTGCGGCACTCCCTCAATACTGCCCCTCTGACAGTGCAGCACTCCCTCAGTACTGCCCCTCTGACAGTGCGGCACTCCCTCAGTACTGCCCCTCTGACAGTGCAGCACCCCCTCAGTCCTGCCCCTCCGACAGAGCAGCACCCTCTCAGTACTGCCCCGACAATGCGGCACTCCCTCAATACTGCCCCTCTGACAGTGCAGCACTCCCTCAGTACTGCCCCTCTGACAGTGCGGCACTCCCTCAGTACTGCCCCTCTGACAGTGCAGCACTCCCTCAGTACTGCCCCTCCGACAGAGCAGCACCCTCTCAGTACTGCCCCTCCGACAGTGCAGAGCTCCCTCAGTACTGCCCCTCTGACAGTGCGGCTCTCCCTCAGTACCTCCCCTCCGACAATGCAGCGCTCTCTCAGTACTGCCCCTCCAACAGTGCAGCGCTCTCTCAGTACTGCCCCTCCAACAGTGCAGCGCTCTCTCAGTACTTCCCCTCCGACAGTGCAGCGCTCTCTCAGTACTGCCCCTCCGACAGTGCGGCACTCTCTCAGTCCTGCACGTCTGACAGTGCGGCACACCCTCTGTACTGCCCCTCCGACAGTGCAGAGCTCCCTCAGTACTGACCCTCCAACAGTGCAGTGTTCCCTCAGTACTGCCCCTCCGACAGTGCAGACCTCCCTCAGTACTGATCCTCCAACAATGCAGTGTTCCCTCAGTACTGATCCTCCAACAATGCAGTGTTCCCTCAGCACTGCCCCTCCGACAGTGCAGCACTACCTCAATACTGCCCCTCTGACAGTGAAGCACTCCCTCAGTACTGCCCCTCCGACAGTGCAGCACTCCCTCAGTACTGCATTGGGAGTGTCAGCCTAGATTTTGTGCTCAAATCCCTGGAGTGGGACTTGAACCCACAACCTTCTAACTCAGAGGCAAGTGTGCTACCCACTGCTGACGGTAAGTTATTTATTTATTTGGATGGACCTGTCCGTAATGTTCATTCGCTTGAATGTGATGGTCTTTATTACAATCTAGTTCTAGAATTCTCAGCTCAGGGAAAGCATCTGTTAAATGCAAACTGCACCTTCCAACTCTGCCCCAATAATATACGTTCTTCTGAAAACGTCTTTCAGATGAAGTGTTAAACCGAGGCCCTGTCTGTACTCTCAGGTGGATATAAAAGGTCCCATGGCCAATATTCAAAGAACAACAGGAAGTTATCCCCAGTGTCCTGGGCCAATATTTATCCCTCAATCAACGTAACAAAATAACAGATGATCTTGTCATTATCACATTGCTGTCTGTGGGAGCTTGCTGTGCGCAAACTGGCTGCCGCGTTTCCCACATTACAACAGCGACAACACTCCAAAATAAAACGTTATTGGCTATAAAGCACTTTTGTGATGTCCTGAGGTCGTGAAAGTCGCTATAAAAATGTAATTTCTTTCTTTCTTTCGAGCATCCACCAATGCAGTGCTGGCACTCCTGTGGCTGTTCGTGGGCCATTGCTAATTTAGTGTTAAATTGGGCAGTTTTGTGATGTGAGATCGAACGTACGAGGATCGGGGTTGATATTTTTTGTTACAAACAACAAACAATATCCTTTAGGAAGGAAACTTGCTGTCCTTACCAGGTCTGGGCCTATATGAGACTCCAGACCCACAGCAATGTGGTTAACTCTGAACTGCCCTCTGAAGTAGCCTAGCAAGCTACACAGTTGTATCAGAACCTACTGCATAGAATTTGACTGCACTGCTTCAAGTAGAAGGCCCATTGGCATCTTCTCAAGGCAAATAGGGTTGTCAATAAATGCCGGCATTGCCAGCGACGCCCACATCCCGAGAATTAATAATGCAATTTAAACGCACAGAAGGAATCCATCCTTTCAGAGAAGGTTCACGAGGTTGATTCCTGAGATGAAGGGGTTAACATGCAGAGTGGTTGAGCAGGTTGGGCCACACTCATTGGACAAATGGATCGTGGCAGAGGAACGGTGAGAGATCATGGCGGAGGTGCGGTGAAAGTTTGTGGCGGAGGAGCGGCGAGATCTCGTGGCGGAGGTGCGGCGAATGAGGGAATGGGGCCCAGAAGAGGCGAGGGCCCAGGGGCAGCACAGGCCCAGCCCACACTGCGATATGTGCACGCACTAGACCCGTGCAGCAGAGCAGGTCTCCAGTCGTCTTGGTTAACCCTTGCCCCTGGACCAAGACCTAGCTCTGTCAAGCCCGTGTGGTGGCTGGTGTGCAACATTCACCCCGCGTTAAAAAAATCCACCCACAGGCATCTTCCACCCTTCAATTGAAGTTCAGGACTGGAACATCGGGTCCTTCATTGAAACATCTGTGAACCCATGTGGAAGCAAGTCATCCTCGTTCGAGGGACCGCCGATGATGATATGAGTTTAGAAGAATGAGAGGTGATCTTATTGAAACAAATAAGATTCTGAGGGGGCTCGACAGGATAGATGCAGAGAGGATGTTTCCCCTCGTGGGGGAATCTAGAACTAGGGGACATAGTTTCAGAATAAGGGGCCGCCCATTTAAAATGGAAATGAGGAGGAATTTCTTCTCTCAGAGGGTCGTGAATCTTTTGAATTCTCTTCCCCAGAGAGCTGTGGAGGCTGGGTCATTGAATATATTTAAGGTGGAGATAAACAGATTTTTGAATGATAAGGGAGCCAAGGATTGTGGGGAGCGGGCGGGGAAGTGGAGCTGAGGCCAGGATCAGATCAGCCATGATCTTATTGAATGGTGGAGCAGGCTCGAGGGGCCAAGTGGCCTATTCCTGCTCCTAATTCTTATGTTCTTTCTGCCGAGCACTGACCCACTCATTGATATTGTTATAATTCAGCCTCCTCTCCCAAAAGTCTTAATTCATGCTCATAGCTCCTCGAGGCAGGCTCTGCTAAACCACAACGCCTCACTGGAAGACCGATAATGACGGGTCTGTAACGAAGAGGTGGTGTGACTGCAGCCAGTGCACGCATCTTCAGTGGATCCACAGGCTTGACGGGCCGAGTGGCCGCCTTCTGTGGCTGTAAAATTCTCTGATTCGATGAAGAAGGGAGAAAGGGATTGAGAAAAATGAAACAAAGGGGTAAGTTGAGACAATGCAGTCTCGTGTGTGGTAACGTGTTTATTCATTCGTAATAAGAACAAAGAGATCTAACCAAACAAGAACATTAACACAGAGACATCAACATCCCAAAGACACTCCCACCCAACTGAAACTGGTCTCCAAGTGACATCTCTGGAGATTGCAATGTCGTCCAAGGGAGAAGCACGGTCTCCTGACAGTTGACAGTGGGATTGATTTTCTTTCCATCGAGCAGCACCTTCGCTTTGTCAAATGTGCAACAGTGGTTGTCAAGGAGACTCCAAGGGATTTGTGCAAACCTGAGGGGCTGTTGCCTCGGCAACAAATCCATTCTGACTGTCCCTGATTAATCCGTCCCTTTCTAAATGAAGAATTTTCTCCAATAATTTTCACTGAGGTTAGGCTGACTGGCCTGTAATTACTCGGTCTATCCCTTTCTCCCTTTTTAAACAGAGGTATCACGTTAGCAGTCCTCCAGTCCTCCGGCACCACACGTGTAGCCAGAGAGGATTGGAAAATAATGGTCAGAGCCTCTGCTATTTCCCCTGCTGCTTCTCTTAACAGCCTGGGATACATTTCATCCGGGCCTGGGGATTTATCCACTTTCAAAGCCGCTAAACCCCTTAATACTTCCTCTCTCATTATGTTTATTTCATCTAATATTATACACTTCTCCTTTCTGATAGCAGTATCTGCATCGTCCCTCTCCTTTATGAAAACAGACGCAAAGTATTCATTAAGAACCATACACACGTCTTCCACCTCCACACACAGGTTGCCCTCATGGTCTCTAATAGGCCCTGCCCTTTCTTTAGTTATCCTCTTGTTCTTATTGTATTTATAAAACATCTTTGGGTTTTCCTTGATTTTACTTGCCAAAATGTTTTCACGCTCTCTCTTTGTTTTCCTAATTCCCTTTTTAATTGCACCCCTGCACTTTCTATACCCCTCGAGGGTTTCTGCAGCATTGCGCCCTCGGTATCTGTCATAAGCTTCCCTATTTTCTTTAACCTACCCTGTATGCCACATGTCACCCAAGGGGTTCTTGTTTGGCTTGCTACATACTGGCTAAAACAGTTCTCATGAAATTAAAATTAATTTTAAGAATTCTGCACCCTCTATACCTTTCAAACTAATTCTATCCCAGTTAATATTAGGGTAGTTCAAAACCCCTAACATTACTGCCCGATAAGAAGAATGAGAGGGGATCTCATAGAAACATATTAAATTCTTGAACTGGACAGGTTAGATGCAGGAAGGAATGTTCCCGATGTTGGGGAAGTCCAGAACCAGGGGACACAGTCTAAGGAGAAGGGGTGAGCCATTTAGGACTGAGATGAGGAGAAACTTCTTCACTCAGAGAGGTGTGAATCTGTGGACTTCTCAACCATAGAAAGTTGTTGAGGCCAGTTCATTAGATATATTCAAAAGGGAGTTAGATGTGGCCCTTATGGCTAAAGGGATCAAGGGGTATGGAGAGAAAGCAGGAATGGGGTACTGAAGTTGCATGGTCAGCCATGATCATATTGAATGGTGATGCAGGCTCGAAGGGCCGAATGGCCTACTCCTGCACCTATTTTCTATGTTTCTATGGTTTTTACAATAGACTCTGCTTCAAATGAATGAAACCCTAGATCCCTGTTGCCCACCAGATCCCCATCATAGCATCCCTGTTGCAGGCCATATCACAGCGCAAAGCTGAAATGAGAGACACGTCAAAAGATTCCAAATAGAATTAATAAATTTAGCTACACACATATAACATTAATACTATTAACTAATCACCCTTGTGCAATGCCTTAGTGCCTCTCGTTACTGGGCATTTGCCTACTCTCGTGCTCCTCCGCAGTGTGTCCCTGTGTCTGCAGCAGGGCTGGTGGAAGGCTGCAAAGTGTCGGGGCCAGAGATACAGATGGCCTTGCAGTACGCCATTGACCAGCCCTGGGCCTGGAAGGCCCGGCTGTAGACTGCACCACCTCAGGCTGGGCAGCGACAGTCTGGGCTGGCTGGGTGACGGGCAGCGACAAGTGCCATGGCGGAGTGGCAGTGGTGGGCTCAGGAATGCTGTCACCCTGAGAGAGGACAGCAGGTTCCTTCTCCACTGAGCCACCGCCACTCCCCCTGGGCAGCACCTCAGCATCCCGACCAATCGGCTGGAGCACAGGTTGCTGGCCTGCTGTGTCACCGTGAAAGCCCCAGTTGACGGTGGCAGACCCAGCTACAATGGCAGCAGTCAGAGCTTGAGTGGCATCACGCTCTGAGACTGCCAGAGATTGGATGCCACTAAGCAGAGACTGCACGAGAGCAGTCTGAGCTTTCAATGCAGCACTAAGATGTTGTGTCACTTCCACCTGTGCTGCAAGGGAAGCTGCGACATCGCCCATCATGTGTGCCATCAGGTCTGGGTCATCACGGTCTCACAAGAAATAGGAGCAGGAGTAGGCCATTCGGCCCCTCAAGCCTGCTCCGCCATTTAATAAGATCATGGCTGATCTGATCACGGACTCAGCTCCACTTCCCCGCCTGCTCCCCATAACCCTTTATTCCCTTATCACTAAAAATTCTGTCTATCTCTGCCTTAAATATATTCAAGACACAGATTTACAACCCTCTGAAAGAAGAAATTCCTCCTCATCTCAGTTTTAAATGGGCGGCCCCTTATTCTAAGATTATGCCCTCTAGTTCTAGTCTCCCCCATCAGTGGAAACATCCTCTCTGCATCCACCTTGTCAAGCCCCCTCATAATCTTATAAGTTGCAATAAGCTCACCTCTCATTCTTCTGAACTCCAATGTGTATAGGCCCAACCTACTCAACTGATCTTCATAAGTCAATCCCCTCATCTCTGGAATCAACCTAGTGAACCTTCTCTGAACAGCCTCCAATGGAAGTATATCCTTCCTTAAATACGGAGACCAAAACTGTACGCAGTACTCCAGGTGTGGCCTCACCAATACCCTGTACAGTTGTAGCAGGACTTCCCTACTTTTATACTCTATCCCCCTTGCAATAAAGGCCAACATTCCATTTGCCTTCCTGATCACTTGCTGTACCTGCATACTAACTTTTTGTGTTTCATGTACAAGGACCCCCAGGTCCCTCTGTACTGCAGCACTTTGCAATTTTTCTCCATTTAAATTATAATCTGCTTTTCTAATTTTTCTGCCAAAGTGATAACCTCACATTTTCCCACATTATACTGCATCTGCCAAATGTTTGCCCACTCACGTCGCCTGTCGATATTCCTTTGCAGATTTTTTGTGTCCTCCTCACAATTTGCTTTCCCACCCATCTTTGTATCATCAGCAAACTTGGCTACATTACACTCGGTCCTTTCATCCAAGTCATTAATATAGATTGTAAATAGTTGAGGCCCCAGCACTGATCCCTGCGGCACCCCACTAGTCACTGTTTGCAGATTGGCAATGATGGGCTCCATGGTGTGTGCAGAGCTCTGTGCAAGTTGGAGGTGGACTCCTCCATGCTCCTTACCACTGCTGAGAAGTACTGGGCACACTTGTCATTGCACCAATCATCTCCGAGTGCACGGTCATCAGCCTTCTAAACGCCTCTCTATCGAGGTCCTCATCTGAGTCTTGTGCAGCAGAACACGGCCTGAACTCACCCTCCGGGGAACTGGCCCCCGAGCTACCCTTTCCCCCTGGCCTTGCTGTAGCCCACTCTTCCCTGGTGCCTCACGCTGTGCTGATCCCACTACTACACTAGCCTCTAAAAAATGCATAGTGCCAGCTGGTGAGGCATGCAGTGATGCGGTGTGTTCTTCCTCCTCCTCTTACATAGAAACATAGAAACATAGAAAATAGGTGCAGGAGTAGGTCATTTGGCACTTCGAGCCTGCACCACCATTCAATATGATCATGGCTGATCATTCCCTCAGTCCCCCTTTCCTGCTTTCTCTCCATACCCCTTGATCCCTTTAGCCGTAAGGGCCATATCTAACTCCCTCTTTAATATATCCAATGAACTGGCATCAACAAAACTCTGCGGCAGGGAGTTCCACAGGTTAACAACTCTCTGAGTGAAGAAGTTTCTCCTCATCTCAGTCCTAAATGGCCTACCCCTTATCCTAAGACTGTATCCCCTGGTTCTGGATTTCCCCAACATCGGGATCATTCTACCCGCATCTAACCTGTCCCGTCCCGTCAGAATCTTATATGTTTCTATGAGATCCCCTCTCATCCTTCTAAACTCCAATGTATAAAGGCCCAGTTGATCCAGTCTCTCCTCATATGTCCGTCCAGCCATTACGGGAATCAGTCTGGTGAACCTTCATTGCACTCCCTCAACAGCAAGAATGTCCTTCCTCAGATTAGGAGACCAAAACTGAACACAATATTCCAGGTGAGGCCTCACCAAGGCCCTGTACAACTGCAGTAAGACCTCCCTGCTCCTATACTCAAATCCCCTAGCTATGAAGCTTTTGCAGTCAGATTGTATGTTCCCGGCAAGCTTCCTCTCATACTCTATTTTCCCCCTCTTAATTAAACCCTTTGTCCTCCTCTGCTGAATTCTAGTCCTCAGGTTTGTTGCTTTTTCTGGCCAATTTATATGCCTCTTCCTTGGATTTAACACTATCCTTAATTTCCCTTGTTAGCCACGGTTGAGCCACCTTCCCCGTTTTATCTTTACTCCAGACAGGGATGTACAATTGTTGAAGTTCATCCATGTGATCTATAAATGTTTGCTATTGCCTATCCACCGTCAACCCTCTAAGTATCAGTTGCCAGTCTATTCTAGCCAATTCACGCCTCGCTCTCTACGTGCCCTCAGGGACAGGTTGCTCAGGTGTTTGCTCATTGTCTGAAAGCTTAAAGACCCAATGGTGGGGTTAAGGTGAGGGGAGGGGGCAGGAAGGGAGAAATGCATGCGCACTGCATAGTTGGCTGTAAAGTGTGAATCCCTTGTGGGGTGAGGGGGAAGTGAGATGTGAGAAGAAGTAGGGATGAGCATACCGTTGGTTGTCCCCAATCGGGGGGGGGGTCAACTTCGCCGGTGGCCGCGGCACTCACCACCTGCCGCCCAATAATCTGCAGCACTCGGTTCTCCAGCGCAGACGGTGGGTGTGTGTCGGTTTGTCCCCCGCCTGTACGCTTCTGTTCCCTCCTGTTGGAGCCACCTTGGCCTGCAGGAGAAAGGAAAGTGTGTGAATGAGTGTGGAGCAATGTGTCTGGGTGATGTGCCTGCCACAGTTGGATTGTGTCATTGTGTCCAAGGTGTGAGATGTGGGTGTGAGTGTTGGTCGGTAGAGATTGTTGGTGGGTGAGTCATGGGGGTGTGGTGCTTTGGGCTTCCAGCTCTCTCTTCGCCTTCCAGACTCACCCTAAAATCCACCTCTTTGAACCCCACCCCCTCTGAACACCTCCTCCTTTGGCCTGGGGTCTGTTTACGCCTCTGTGAAGCACCTCGGCAAGTTTTCCTACCAATAAGGTGCTGCAGAAATGCACAATCTTGCTGCACCTGACCTGGGAGTGGGCGCTTGAGAATGATGGTGTAAACAGGAATTGTTCTTTGTGGAAAGAACACTGAGTTCAGATGGTGGTGTGTAGCATTTGTTGAAGTCTTTGCTCACCCTGACCACCCGAGTGAGGTCGTTAAACTTCTTCCTGCACTGTGCGTGGGTCCTGGGGACCACCGCGCTGCCCGTGACTTGCTGCACGGCCTCCCTCCACATGGTGTGGACCACTTGGGCGAGGGCGTGCTGCCCGTTAGGGGTACAGAACCGCCCGTCTTCTCTCCACCACGAACACCGACGTCCCCACAGCTTTGTCAGAGAAGCTCTGGGCTCTCTCCCTTTGTTAGTAACTGATCTTTCTGCCCCTGTTTCTGCTTGTGCTTGGGGCCGGTGCACACCCACCAATGCTGAGACTGAGGGGCTACAGCATCACTGAACCCCCCCCCCCGCCCCCTTTAAGTCGTGAAAAAAGCCTGGGGCAATCATGATTGCAATTAGACTGCCCCTGATATTGGTCCAGCTTTTCAGTGTAATGCCAATGAGCTCGGGTCTTTAGACTACATTTATGACTGCAATCATTTTACTGAGGTGTGAGCACGAATTTTGCGTGCAGTCGAGACGATCTTCACCTGGTGCTAATTAACCATTTTTAGTCTAAACACTGCCCGTTCCTTGGCTACAATGGATTTCTAGCCCAGCTCTGACCTGTTTATCGTCTCCCCTTGCCTTCGCCACACCATTAGCACAAGTCACCTAGCCCCCATGCTCTGTAATTCCCTCTCAAAATCCTTCCAGCTCTCTCTTCTCCTTCCAGACTCTCCCTAAAATCCACCTCTTGGACCCCACCCCCTCTGAACACCTCCTCCTTTGGCCTGGGGTCTGTTTACGCCTCTGTGTAGCACCTCGGCAAGTTTTCCTACCAATAAGGTGCTATAGAAATGCAGGGTCTTGCTGCTCCTGACCTGGGAGTGGGTGCTGAGAATGACGGTATAAGCATGAATTGTTCTTTGTGTAAAGAACACGGAGTTCACAGGAAGCCATCCTATTCAGCAATTCAACATGATATAACAAAGACAGATAGAATTGCGTTTCTATAGCGCATTTCATAATCTGCCGTCCCAAAGTGTTTTACAATAAAGAAGTACTTTTGAATTACAGTCACTGTTGTAATGTGGGAAACCTGGCAGCCAAATTATGCGCAGCAAGCTTCCACAAACAGCAATGTGATAATGACCAGATAATTTGTTTGTTTAGTGCTGTTGATTAACGAATAAATATTAGCCCCAAAACACCAGGGAGAACTATCCTGCTCTTCTTCGAAATAGTGGGATCTTTTACGTCCACCTCAGAGGGCAGATGGGGTCTCGGTTTAACGTCTCATCCGAAAGACAGCGCCTCTGACAGTGCATCGCTTCCTCAGTACTGCCCCTCTGACAGTGCAGTGCTCCCTCAGTACTGCCCCTCCGATAGTGCGGCGCTCCCTCAGTACTGCCCCTCCGACAGTGCGGCGCTCCCTCAGTACTGCCCCTCTGACAGTGCAGTGCTCCCTCAGTACTGCCCCTCCGATAGTGCGGCGCTCCCTCAGTACTGCCCCTCCGACAGTGCGGCGCTCCCTCAGTACTGCCCCTGCGACAGTGCAGTGCTCCCTCAGTACTGCCCCTCCGACAGTGCGGCACTCCCTCATTACTGCCACTCCGACAGTGCAGTGCTCCCTCAGTACTTCCTCTGCGACAGTGCGGCGTTCCCTCAGTACTGACCCTCCAACAGTGCAGTGCTCCCTCAGTACTTCCTCTGCGACAGTGCGGCGTTCCCTCAGTACTGACCCTCCAACAGTGCAGTGCTCCCTCAGTACTTCCCCTGCGACAGTGCGGCGCTCCCTCAGTACTGACCCTCAGACAGTGCAGCACTCCCTCAGTACTGACCCTCCAACAGTGCAGCGCTCCCTCAGTACTGCACTGGAGTGTCAGCCTAGATGTTTGTGCTTAAGTTTCTGGAGTGGGACTTGAACCCACGACAGTCTGACTCCGAGGCCCTAAGTGTGGTTGCTGCCTCCATTGCCTTGCTATAATCCTGAGGCTGTATTAGTTGGTTCAGGGATCAATTTGCAACTGAATCTCATAACTGGAAAACATGCACAACATGATAGTGCAGGCAACTGACCTACAATGGCCCGACAGCCTGCAGTGAAGGAGTATGGGTTGGCATCAGTTACAGAGCAGTAGCCGACATGATGTGAAACTAACTCCTTACTTGTGTTGCTAGATAACAGTCCTGGAAGGTGTATGTATAAAATAGGGGCCCAGGGGTGGGGAGTTTATATACAGAATAACAGATACCCGGGACTGAGTTACAGGCTGGGATCTAATCGAGGGGTTCGGGGGTTTATATATAGAATGACAGATACCCGGGAGTGAGTTTTAGGCTGGGATCTAATCGATGGGTTCGGGGAGTTTATATATAGAATAACAGATACCCGGGAGTGAGTTACAGGCTGGGATCCAATCGAGGGGTTCGGGGGGTTTATATATAGAATCACAGATCCCCGGGAGTGAGTTACAGGCTGGGATCTAATCAAAGGGTTCAGGGGGTTTATATATAGAATCACAGATCCCCGGAGTGAGTTACAGGCTGGAATCTAATCGAGGTGTTCGGGGGGTTTATATATAGATTAACAGATCCCCGAGAGTGAGTTACAGGCTGGAATCTAATCGAGGGGTTCGAGGGGTTTATATATAGAATAACAGATACCCGGGAGTGAGTTACAGGCTGGGATCTAACCAAGAGGTTTGGGGGAGAGTTATATAGAGAATAACAGATCCCCGGTGTCATGTATTCAACTGTTATTGTAACCCATGTATGAACTGACCTAAGTTGTACACCGTGAGAACACTGACCACTAGGTGGTGAACTTGTGGGAGACACTCCTAACCTGGACTTTCAGGTATAAAAGGGGAAGCTCCACCCACCTCCTTCACTTCAGTGCTGGCTATTAAAGGTTACTGGTCACAGAGTGACCTTCTCTCAAATATGGGCCTCGTGTGCATTTATACTGTATAGTAAGGACATATTATTGGCGACGAGAAACTGGGATTTAAACCACGTGTGCATGGCCACTAGCAGCACAGACGAGAGGTATTGTGTTGGTGATGATTGGGACGATTTTATTGAGAGACTACAGCAAAGTTTTGTCACTAAGGAATGGTTGGGATAGGATTCGGCCGACAAACGCAGGGCTCATCTCCTGACGGTTTGCGGATCCAGGCCGTACTCCCTGATGAAGGACCTTCTAGTGCCAGAGAAGCCGGCGGACAAGACTTTTGAAGAGCTCAGTAAGTTGATCGGGGAACACTTTAAACCGGTGAGCAGCATGCACATGGCGAGACACCGGTTTTACACGCACCGGCGGCGAGAAGGGCAAAGCGTTCCAGACTTCGTGGCAGACCTCCAGCGACTGGTGAGCCTATGTAAGTTCCCAGAGGCTTGCAGAGCGGAGATGCTGCAAGACTTTTTTATTGAGGGCATCGGGCACGCTGGGGTTTTCAGGAAACTGATTGAGACCAAAGACTTGACCTTGGAAATGGCGGTTCTGATAGCCCAGACATTTATTTCAGGGGAGGAAGAGAACAGAATGATGTTCGACAAAAATCTTGATTTAAGTGCAGCAAATGGACAGGAAGTCAACATTGTTAACGCGGCACACAGTTCTCCAGGCAGACAGGGGCAATCGGACATGCCCGAGCATGTAGTCGAACCCAAAGGGGGGAATTCAACAGAGACAATGGCTAGCTGAACAGCGATTCATGCCATCGCAAGGGACAATGCGGCCAGTAATGGGGCCATCAACACCTGTCAATGGTGCGCTTAAGGACAGTTACAGAGACAGTCAGAGATGATCGACTGGTAATGGACCTTTTGTTTCCAACAAAGGCTCATGTTGGAGGTGTGGAGGCAAACACACAGCCAGAGCTTGCAGGTATCAGCAACATACCTGCAGAAACTGCAACGTCAGCGATCACTTGGCGCGTATGTGCAGGAAGCCTGCAGCCAGGTTGATGTACGAGGAGGACGGGCCCGATGTAAGCCCTACGAGGGCACTGGGGGAAATCGCTGGAAGCTGAAGGTCAGCGAGTTCACATGGAGCACATATACAGTTCATACACCAGGACGCCACCGATAATGATGAAAGTGCTCCTCAATGACATCCCAGTATTAATGGAGTGAGACACGGGGGCCAGCCAGTCCCTGATGAGTATCAAACAGTTCGACAAGTTGTGGGCATCCAAGGCCAGGAGGCCAAAATTATTGCCAATTGACGCACAGCTACGAACATATACAAAGGAGATCATTCCGGTGCTAGGCAGCTCCACGGTAGTCGTGACCCACAAAGATTCGGAGAACAGGTTGCCACTCTGGATTGTCCCGGGGGACGGTCCCGCACTGCTGGGGAGGAGTTGGCTTGCTGTCATGAACTGGAAATGGGGCGATGTCAATGCAATTTCCTCTGTGGAGCGAGTATCATGCTCACAGGTCCTGGACAAATTTGACTCACTATTTCAACCTGTAATTGGCACTTTCATGGGGACCAAGGTAGTGATTCACATAAACCCGGACGCCAGGCCAGTACACCACAAGGCCAGAGTGGTGCCGTACGTGATGCGGGAAAAGATAGAAGGCGAATTGGACCGCCTGCTGAGGGAAGGCATCATCTCGCCAGTCGAATTCAGTGACTGGGCGAGCCCGATTGTGCTGGTGCTCAAGGCGGATGGGTCAGTCAGGATATGTGGTGATTACAAGGCCACGATCAATCGGGTGTCACTCCAAGACCAGTATCCGCTACCGAGAGCGGAGGACCTCTTTGCGACGCTATCCGGTGGCAAACTTTTTTCAAAATTGGACCTGACCTCAGCTTACATGACCCAGGAGCTGGCGAGTGAGTCGAAGAAGCTGACCGCCATCACGACACACAAGGGGTTGTTTGAGTACAACAGATGTCCGTTCGGGATTCGCTCGGCCGCCGCGATCTTTCAACGGAATATGGAAAGCCTCCTCAAGTCGATTCCAAGGACGGTGGTTTTTCAAGACGACATCCTCATCACGGGTTACGATACTGAAGAACACCTCCACAACCTGGAGGAGGTGCTACGTAGACTGGACCGGGTAGGTCTGCAACTGAAAAAGGCGAAGTGCGTCTTCTAAGCTCCAGAGGTAGAATTTCTGGGGAGGAGGGTAGCAGCAGACGGGATCAGACCTACTGTGTCCAAAACAGAAGAGATCCAGAGAGCACCCAGACCTACTAATACGACGGAGCTGCGTTCGTTCCTGGGGCTCCCGAACTATTTTGGTAACTTTCTTCCCAAATTGAGCACGCTGTTAGAGCCGCTACAAGTGCTCCTACACAAAGGTCACGAATGGGTCTGGGGGGACAGCCAGGAATGGGCTTTTAATAGAGCACACAATTTGTTATGTTCCAACAATCTGTTAACGCCATATGACGCATGTAAGAAACTTGTTTTAACGTGCGATGCGTCGTCCTATGGGGTCGGGTTTGTGTTGCAGCATGTTAATGCTAAGGGTCAGTTGCAGCCGGTAGCTTATGCCTCCAGGAGTCTGTCCCAGGCAGAACGGGGCTACGGGATGGTAGAAAAGGAAGCGTTTGCATGTGTATATGCAGTAAAAAAAAATGCACCAGTACTTGTTTGGCAGGAAATTTGAGCTGGAGACAGATCACAAACCCCTAACGTCCCTTTTGGCCGACAACAAGACCATAAATGCAAATGCATCGGCCCGCATACAGAGGTGGGCACTCACGTTCGCCGCCTATGACTACACAATTCGGCACAGACCGGGCACCGAAATCTGCACCGATACACTCAGCAGGCTCCCACTAGCCACCACCGAGGGGGCAACCGAGCATGCTGTTGAGATGGTCATGGCTGTTGAAGCTTTCGAAAGCGAAGGCTCACCCGTGACAGCCCGTCAGATTAAAGTCTGGACAAATAGAGACCCGCTACTGTCTTTAGTCAAGAAATGTGTCCTGAATGGGGACTGGGCAGCCACGTACGGGGCATGCCCTGAGGAATTCAAACTATTTCACAGGCGCAAGGATGAACTCTCGATTCAGGCCGATTGCCTACTATGGGGAAACCGAGTAGTCATGCCCCAGATGGGCAGAGAGATGTTCATCAGAGAACTCCACAATGAGCACCCGGGCATTGTCATGATGAAGGCAATTGCCAGGTCACACGTTTGGTGGCCAGGGATAGATGCAGACCTGGAACTTTGTGTTCGCAGGTGCAACACGTGTGCCCAGCTGGGCAATGCACCCAGGGAGGCCCCCCTTAGCCCCTGGTCCTGGCCCGCCAAGCCATGGTCACGCATCCATGTGGACTATGCAGGTCCTTTCATGGGGAAAATGTTTTTGGTTGTAGTAGGCACCTATTCCAAATGAATCGAGTGTGACATTCTCAATTCAAGCACATCCTCTGCCACGGTAGAAAGTCTACGGGCAATGTTCGCCGCCCATGGTCTACCTGACGTCTTGGTCAGCGACAATGGCTTGTGCTTTACAAGCATTGAATTCCAGGACTTCATGGCAGGAAATGGTATCAACCATGTCAGAACGGCACCATTCAAGCCGGCCTCAAACGGCCAGGTGGAACGAGCAGTGCAGATAATCAAACAGGGGATGCTCAGAATCCAAGGGGGTTCCCTACAAAGCCGCTTATCACGCCTCCTGTTGGCCAATAGATCCCGACCACACTCGCTCACAGGGGTTCTACCCGCAGAGCTGCTAATGAAAAGGATGCTCAAAACCAGGTTATCCCTTATACACCCCACCATGAAAGAAATTGTTGAGAGCAGGCGCCAGTCACAATATGACTACCATGACAGGAATGCGAGGGCGCGATGTATTGATGTCAATGACCCTGTCTTTGTCCTCAACTATGCTGCAGGGCCTAAATGGCTCGCAGGCACTGTGATTACCAAAGAGGGGAATAGGATTCTAGTGGTTAAACTTACCAATGGACAAATCTGCCGCAAACACGTGGATCAAACTAAAAGGAGGTTCAGCAACCCCATAGAAGAAGCAGAGGAAGAACACGATGTAGAGTTTACTCCACCACAGGTGACCGAACACCGGAACCAAAGGGAGGAGAGCCCAGTCACTGTGGGCAATCCGGACAAGCCTGAGACTCAGGCCAGCGCCCAACAACCGGAGCCCCAACTCAGGCGCTCTACAAGGGAGCGTAAACCACCAGAGACTCAACCTGTGATCCCAATAAGCCTTGGGGGGGGGGGGGGGGGTGATGTCATGTATTTAACTGTCATTGTAACCCATGTATAAACTGACCGAAGTTGCACACCGTGAGAACATTGACCACTAGGTGGTGAACTTGTAGGAGACACTCCTAACCTGGACTTTCAGGTATAAAAGGGGAACTCCACCCATCCTCTCCACTTCAGTGCTGGCTAATAAAGGTTACTGGTCACAGAGTGACCTTCTCTCTAGTATGGGCCTCGTGTGCATTTATACTGTATAGTAAGGACATATTACCCGGGAGTGAGTTACAGGCTGGGATCTAATCGAGGAGTTCGGGGGTTTATATATAGAATAACAGATACCCGAGAGTGAGTTACAGGCTGGGATCTAATCGAGGAGTTCGGGGGTTTATATATAGAATAACAGATACCCGAGAGTGAGTTACAGGCTGGGATCTAATCGAGGGGTTCGGGGGAGGGTTTATATATAGAATAACAGATACCCGAGAGTGAGTTACAGGCTGGAATCTAATCGAGGGGTTCGGGGGGTTTATATATAGAATAACTGATACCCGGGAGTGAGTTACAGGCTGGAATCTAATCGAGGGGTTCGGGGTTTATATATAGAATAACAGATACCCGGGGGTGAGTTACAGGCTGGAATCTAATCGAGGGGTTCGGGGTTTATATATAGAATAACAGATACCCGAGAGTGAGTTACAGGCTGGAATCTAATCGAGGGGTTCGGGGGTTTATATATAGAATAACTGATACCCGGGAGTGAGTTACAGGCTGGAATCTAATCGAGGGGTTCGGGGTTTATGTATAGAATAACAGATACCCGGGAGTGAGTTACAGGCTGGAATCTAATCGAGGGGTTCGGGGGTTTATATATAGAATAACTGATACCCGGGAGTGAGTTACAGGCTGGAATCTAATCGAGGGGTTCGGGGTTTATATATAGAATAACAGATACCCGGGAGTGAGTTACAGGCTGGAATCTAATCGAGGGGTTCGGGGTTTATATATAGAATAACAGATACCCGGGAGTGAGTTACAGGCTGGAATCTATCTGGTATGTAAAATAATGGAACAGGTGATCTCAAAATAGATGGTGCTCAATCTGTGACTTTGAAGTAAGGAAATGTTTGCTGCAAAAAAATGCAAACAGGTGTGTTTTTAAAGGCAGCGTTTATCGGAGCTTCAATGGCAATGGGCGGGAATAGGAAATGCTTGGACTGTTTGGGATTATTTGAGGAATTACCTGGCGAGGGTTTA
Source organism: Pristiophorus japonicus (assembly GCF_044704955.1). NCBI lineage: Eukaryota > Metazoa > Chordata > Chondrichthyes > Pristiophoridae > Pristiophorus > Pristiophorus japonicus. The sequence goes on along the minus strand of NC_091980.1, from coordinate 311,501,230 downwards.
AGGAAGATATTTGCTGTAGCCGATTGATGTGGTGCAGCTTTACCTGGAGAGCTCACACCGTCCTCAGTGATTGAAAGTCTCGGCACCAGTTACAGCATTCCATGCTCAACCCTGGAGAGCAGCAAGGACCTGCCCCAGACTCAGGGTACAGACTCACCGCGCCAGTCTCCTTTGCTCCTCCAAAAAAGACAGGAAGAACTTGAATTTCTATAGCGCCTCTCATCAGCTCAGGAAGTCCCACAGCGCTTCACAACCAATGAAGTACTTTTTGGAATGTACTCATCGTTGTAATGTGGGAAACGCAGCAGCCAATTTGCGCACAACAAGCTCCCACAAGCAGCAAGGTTTTAGTGATGTTGGTTGAGGGATAAATAGTGGCCCACCACACTGGGGAGAACTCCCCTGCTCTTCCTCCAATGGTGGCCGTGGAATCTTTTACATCCACCTGAGAGAGCAGTGTGGGCCTCGGTTTAACATCTCATCCGGACGGCGGCACCTCCGACATTGCAGAGCTCCCTCAGTACTGCCCCTCCGACAGTGCGGCTCTCCCTCAGTACTGCCCCTCCGACAATGCGGCTCTTCCTCAATACTGCCCCTCCGACAGTGCAGCACTCCCTCAATACTGCCCCTCCAACAGTGCAGCTCTCCCTCAGTACTGCCCCTCCAACAGTGCGGCACTCCCTCAGTACTGCCCCTCCGACAGTGCAGAGCTCCCTCAGTACTGCCCCTCTGACAGTGCAGAGCTCCCTCAGTACTGCCCCTCCGACAGTGCGGCACTCCCTCGGTACTGCCCCTCCGACAGTGCAGAGCTCCCTCAGTACTGCCCCTCTGACAGTGCAGAGCTCTCTCAGTACTGCCCCTCTGACAGTGCGGCTCTTCCTCAACACAGCCCCTCCGACAGTGCAGCACTCCCTCAATAATGCCCCTCCAACAGTGCAGCTCTCCCTCAGTACTGCCCCTCCGACAGTGCAGCACTCCCTCAATACAGCCCCTCCGACAATGCGGCTCTTCCTCAATACTGCCCCTCCGACAATGCAGCTTTCCCTCAGTACATCCCCTCCGACAGTGCAGTGCTCCCTCAGTACTGCCCCTCTGACGGTGCAGCACTCCCTCGGTACTGCCGCTCCGACAATGCAGCGCTCCCTCAGTACTGCCCCTCCAAACGTGCAGCGCTCCCTCAGTACTGCCCCTCGACATTGTGGCACTCCCTCAGTACCGCCCCTCTGACAGTGCGGCACTCCCTCAGTACTGCCCCTCAGACATCGCAGCACTCCCTCAGTACTGTCCCTCCGACAGTGCAGCACTCCCTCAGTACTGCCCCTCCGACAGTGCGGCCCTCCCTCGTATTGCTCCTCTGACAGTGCGGTGCTTCCTCAGTACTGCCCCTCCGACAGTGCATAAGAACATAAGAAATAGGAGCAGGAGTAGGCTATACGGCCCCTCAAGCCTGCTCCGCCATTTAATACTGTTATGTATTTAACCCTTTGTAACCTGCATGACACCTGACCACCAGAGGGCCCACCTGTTGGAGTCCCAAGGGATCCCAGCATCCCTTGGGAGCACAGTATATAAGCAGGCCACCCACGAGGTACCTGCACTCTGGAATCTTATTAAAGGAGCTAAGGTCACACTTGCTCATTGCACACAGTACTCAGTCTCACCCTTTATTATGAGTGTATCAATTGGCGACAAGGTAACGAACAACCATACAAAAATGCAAAGAACAGTCGGCATCCTGGAGAAGTTCTCAAAAAGGACGATTGGGAGGCCTTCGTGGAGAGATTTGACCAATACTTTGTGGCCAATGAGCTGGAAGGGGACGAGAACACCACCAAACGAATGCCGATCCTCCCATCTGTCTGTGGGACAACAACCTATGGCCTTATGAAGAATCTCCTGGCCCCGGCAAAACCAACAGAAAAATCCTACGAAGAATTGTATACAATGGTCCGGGAGCACCTAAATCCTAAGGAAAGCATTTTGATGGCGAGATAACAGTTCTGCACGTGTCAACCAATCGGAGGGCCAGGAAGTGGCGAGCAACGTTGCCGAACTAAGGTGCCACGCAGGACATTGTGAATTTGGGGGATTCCTAGAACAAATGCTCAGAGACTTTTTTGTACTGGGCATCGGCCATGAGACAATCCTTCGCAAACTGTTGACTGTAGAAACTCCGAATCTAAGTAAAGCCATAACGATAGCCCAGGCTTTTAAGTCCACCAGCGACAACATCCAAGCAGATTTCGCAGAATAAAGACGTTTCGGCCAGTACTGTGCACAAAGTAACGTCGGTCTCGAGCAGAAATGTATAAAGCAAAATGTACACGCCGGCTGCTGTGGCCCGACCTCAGATAACCCAGAGTCTGCCATCAATCGTTAATGTGAGGCAGTTAACACCCTGCGGAGGTGATCATCGGCCCCATCAATGCCGCTTTAAGCACTATGCAAGCAATGGTTGCAGAACAATGGGGCACCTCCAATGAATGTGCAGCCAAGCTGCAAACCCTGCAAACTACCGCGTTGCAGAGGAAGATCGATCTACAGTGGATCAGGCTGAATTGGAGACTCGTACTGAGGAGGCAGAAGTGTACGGGGTACACACGTTCACTACGAAATGTCCACCAATAATGTTGAACGTTGAACTGACTGGTATTCCAATATCTATGGAACCAGACACAGGGGCAGGTCAGTCCATAATGAGTAAAAAGGCCTTCGACAGGCTGTGGGGCAAAAAGGCACACAGGCCCAAGCTCAGCCCCATCCACACCAAACTAAGGACTTACACCAAGGAACTGATCCCTGTAATTGGCAGTGCAGAAGTCAATGTCTCCTATGACGGAGCAGTACACAAACTCCCGCTGTGGATTGTGCCAGGGGATGGCCCCACTTTGTCTGGCAGAAGCTGCCTGGGAAAAATCTGCTGGAACTGGGACGATATTCGAGCGCTTTCGTCTGTCGATGACGCCTCGTGTACCGAAGTTCTGAGCAAGTTCCCATCGTTATTCGAGCCAGACACTGGAAGATTCTCGGGGGTGAAAGTGCAGATCCATTTGGTTCCCGGTACGCGACCCATCCACCACAAGGCTCGAGCGGTATTGTACATGATGCATGAAAAAGTGGAAATTGAGCTGGACAGGCTGCAACGTGAAGGCATCATCGCGCCGGTGGAATTCAATGACTGGGCCAGTCCGACTGTCCCTGTACTCAAGGAGGATGGTACGGTTAGAATTTGTGGGGACTATAAAGTAACGTTTTTCGCTGTAGGACCAAGGCAGACGACCTATTTGGAACCCTGACTGGAGGGAAGACGTTCACCAAGCTGGACCTGACCTTGGCCTACATGATGCAGGAGCTGGAGGAGTCTTCGAAAGGCCTCACCTGCATCAACAAGCACAAAGGTCTGTTTATCTACAACCGGTGCCCGTTCGGGATTTGGTCGGTCGCGGCGATCTTCCAGCGGAACATGGAGAGCCTGCTAAAGTCGGTTCCTTGCACAGTGGTCTTCCAGGACAACATATTGGTTACAGGTCGGGACACCATCGAACACTTGAAGAGTCTGGAGGAGGTTCTTAGTCAGTTGGATCGCGTGGGGCTCAGGTTGAAACGCTCGAAGTGTGTTTTCCTGACACAGGACGTCGAGTTCTTGGGAAGGAGAATCGCGGCAGACGGCATCAGACCCAGCGACGCCAAGACGGAGGCCATCAAGTACACGCCACGACCACAGAACGTGACGGAGCTGCGTCGTTCCTGGGACTCCTTAACTGTTTCAGTAATTTCCTACCTGGGTTAAGCACCCTGCTAGAACCCCTACATGCGCTACTACGCAAGGGAGACGACTGGGTATGGGGGAATTCACAAGAGGCTGCCTTTAAGAAAGCCAGAAATCTGTTGTGTTCTAATAAACTGCTTGTCTTATACAACCCTTGTAAACGATTAGTGTGAGCTTGTGATACGTCATCATCGGGATCGGGTATGTGTTACAACAGGCAAATGAATCGGGGATTTTGCAACCGGTCGCTTATGCGTCCAGGAGTTTATCCAAGGCCAAAAGGGCCTATAGCATGATTGAAAAAGAGGCTCTGGCGTGCGTCTACGGAGTAAAAAAAATGCACCAGTAATTACTTGGCCTCAAGTTTGAGCTTGAAACTGACCACAAGCCACTCACATCGCTGTTCTCGGAGAACAAAGGGATTAACACCAATGCCTCTGCCCGCATCCAAAGATGGGCGCTCACGCTGTCGACATACAACTATGTAATCTGCCACAGACCAGGCACAGAGAACTGCGCAGATGCTCTCAGTCGGTTGCCATTGCCCACCCCCGGGGACTTGCTCATGGTCATGGTCATGGAGGCATTCGAGAACGAGAAGTCCCCCATTACGGCCCGCCAGAGCAGGACCTGGACCAGCCAGGATCCTTTACTGTCCTTGGTAAAAAAACTGTGTCCTCCATGGGAGCTGGTCCGGTGCCCCAGCGGAGATGCAGGAGGTGATTAAGCCGTTCCACAGATGCAAAGACAAGTTGTCCCTGCAGGCGGACTATCTATTGTGGGGCAATCACGTGGTTTTGCCCAAGAAAGGCAGAGACACATTTATATGTGAACTACACAGCACCCACCCAGCATAGTAATGACAAAAGCCAGAGTCAGATCCCATGTGTGGTGGCCCGGCATCCACTCAGATTTAGAATCATGCGTGCGCCAGTGCAACACTTGCTCTCAGCTGAGCAATGCACCCAGAGAGGCAAGTTTGTGGTCGTGGCCCTCCAAACCGTGATCGCAAATCCATGCAGACTATGCGGGCCCAGTTCTAGGCAAAATGCTTTTGGTTGTCGTGGACACTTACTCAAAATGGATTGAATGTCATCATCATCATCATGGGCAGTCTCTCGGAATCGAGGAAGACTTGCTTCCACTCTTAGCATGAGTTCTTAGGTGGCTGAACAGTCCAATACAAGAACCACAGTCCCTGTCACAGGTGGGACAGACAGTGGTTGAGGGAAGGGGTGGGTGGGACAGGTTTGCCGCACACTCCTTCCGCTGCCTGCGTTTGATTTCTGCATGCTCTCGGCGACGAGACTCGAGGTGCTCAGCGCCCTCCCGATGCTCTTCCTCCACTTAGGGCGGTCTTTGGCCAGGGACTCCCAGGTGTCGGTGGGGATGTTGCACTTTATCAGGGAGGCTTTGAGGGTGTCCTTGAAACGTTTCCTCTGCCCGCCTTTGGCTCGTTTGCCGTGGGCTTGTTCCGAGTAGAGCGCTTGGTTGGGAGTCTCGTGTCTGGCATGCGAGCAATGTGGCCTGCCCAGCGGAGCTGATCAAGTGTGGTCAGTGCTTCAATGCTGGGGATGTTGGCCTGGATGAGGACGCTAATGTTTGTGCGTCTGTCCTCCCAGGGGATTTGTAGAATCTTGAGGAGACATGGCTAGTGGTATTTCTCCAGCGACTTGAAGTGTCTACTGTACATGGTCCATGTCTCTGAGCCATACAGGAGGGCGGGTATTACTACAGCCCTGTAGACCATGAGCTTGGTGACAGTTTTGAGGGACTGATCTTCAAACACTCTTTTCCTCAGGCAACCGAAGGCTGCACTGGCACACTGGAGGCGGTGTTGGATCTCGTCGTCAATGCCTGCTCTTGTTGATAGGAGGCTCCCGAGATATGGGAAGTGGTCCACAGTGTCCAGGGCCACGCCGTGGATCTTGATGTCTGGGGGGCAGTGCTGTGTGGCGAGGACAGGCTGGTGTAGGACCTTTGTCTTACTAATGATTGAACGTGCAATAATGTCAGTAAGCACGTCCACGGCCACCATTGAAAGCCTACGAGCCATGTTTGCTACGCACGGCTTGCCTGATGTCCTAGTCTGTGACAATGGGCCGTGCTTCATCAGTGCTGAATTCAAGGAATTCATGACCGGCAACGGGATCAAACACGGCACATCTGCCGCGTTTAAGCCCGCATCCAACGGCCAGGCAGAACGGGTAGTTCAGACCATCAAGTAAAGCTTAACATGTGTCGGAAGGCTCCCTGCAGACCCGACTGTCACGAGTTCTGCTCAGCTACCGCACTACACCCCACTCCCTCACCAGGATTCCCCCAGCCGAGCTGCTCATGAAAAGGGCGCTTAAAACAAGGCTCTCTCTTGTCCATCCTTATCTTCATGATCACGTGGAGGGCAAGCGGCAGCAACAAAGGATGAGGAGGTTGGACCTCTACTCATTGGAATTCAGAAGATTGAGAGGTGATCTTATCGAAACCATGATCGCGCAAATTTGTCATGCGATATTGAGATCAATGATCCTGTGTTTGTGCTCAATTATGGACAGGGTCCCAAATGGCTCGCTGGCACGGTCACAGCCAAAGAGGGGAGTAGGGTGTTTCGGGTCAAATTGGCCAGAAACAATCATGGCCGATCTGATCATGGACTCAGCTCCACTTCCCCGCCCGCTCCCCTTATCCCTTATCGGTTAAGAAACTGTCTGTCTCTGTCTTAAATTTATTCAATGTCCCAGCTTTCACAGCTCTCTGAGTCAGCAAATTCCACAGATTCACAACTCTCAGAGAAGAAATTCCTCCCCATTTCAGTTTTAAATGGGCGGCCCCTTATTCTAAGATCATGCCCTCTAGTTCTAGTCTCCCCCATCAGTGGAAACATCCTCTCTGCATCCACCTTGTCAAGCCTCATAATCTTATAGGTTTCGATAAGATCACCTCTCAATCTTCTGAATTCCAATGAGTAGAGGCCCAACCTCCTCAACCTTTCCTCATAGTTGAACCCCCTCATCTCTAGAACCAACCTAGTGAATCTTCTCTGAACTGCCTCCAAAGCAAGTATATCCTTTCGTAAATATGGAAACCAAAACTGCATGCAGTATTCCAAGTGTGGCCTCACCAATACCCTGTATAACTGTTGCAAGACTTCCCTGCTTTTATACTCCATCCCCTTTGCAATAAAGGCCAAGATACCATTTGCCTTCCTGATCACTTGCTGTACCTGCATACTATCCTTTTGTGTTTATTGCACAAGTACCCCCAGGTCCCGCTGTACTGCAGCACTTTGCAATCTTTCTCCATTTAAATAATAACTTGCTCTTTGATTTTTTTTCTGCCAAAGTGCATGACCTCACACTTTCCAACATTATACTCCATCTGCCAAATTTTTGCCCACTCACTTAACCTGTCTATGTTCTTTTGCAGATTTTTTGTGTCCTCCTCACATATTGCTTTTCCTCCCATCTTTGTATCGTCAGCAAACTTGGCTACATTACACTCAGTACCTTCTTCCAAGTCGTTAATATAGATTGTAAATAGTTGGGGTCCCAGCACTGATCCCTGCAGCACCTCACTAGTTACTGGTTGCCAACCAGAGAATGAACCATTTATCCTGACTCTCTGTTCTCTGTTAGTTAGCCAATCCTTTAGCCGTGCTAATATATTACCCCCAACCCTGAGAACTTTTATCTTGTGCAGTAACCTTTTATGTGGCAGCTTGTCAAATGCCTTCTGGAAATCCAAATACACCACATCCACTGGTTCCCCTTTATCCACCCTGCTCGTTACATCCTCAAAGAACTCCAGCAAATTTATCAAACATGACTTCCCCTTCATAAATCCATGGTGACTCTGTCTGACCGAATTATGCTTTTCCAAATGTCCTGCTACTGCTTCTTTAATAATGGACTCCAACATTTTCCCAACCACAGATGTTAGGCTAACTGGTCTATAGTTTTCTGCTTTTTGTCTGCCTCCTTTTTTAAATAGGGGTGTTACATTTGCAGTTTTCCAATCTGCTGGGACCTCCCCAGAATCCAGGGAATTTTGGTAAATTACAACCAATGCATCCACTATCCCTGCCGCTACTTCTCTTAAGACTCTAGGTGCAAGCCATCAGGTCCAAGGGATTTATCTGCCTTTACTCCCATTATCTTACTGAGTACCACCTCCTTAGTGGTTGTGATTGTGTTAAGTTCCTCCCCCCGATAGTCCCTTGACTGTTGGGATATTGTTTGTGTCCTCTACCGTAAAGACTGATACAAATATTTGTTCAGAGTTTCTGCCATCTCCATGTTCCCCAAAACTAATTCCCCGGTCTCGTCCTCTCAGGGACCAACAGTTCCGCGAGACACTTTTGTCCTTTTTGTATATCTGCAGAAACTCTTGCTGTCTAAGAACATAAGAACATAAGAAATAGGAGCAGGAGTAAGCCATACGGCCCCTCGAGCCTGCTCCACCATTCAATAAGATCATGGCTGATCCGATCATGGACTCAGCTCCACTTCCCCGCTCGCTCCCCATAACCCTTTATCCCCTTATCGTTTAAGAAACTGTCTATTTCTGTCTTAAATTTATACAATGTCCCAGCTTTCACAGCTCTCTGAGGCAGCAAATTCCACAGATTTACAACTCTCTGAGAGAAGAAATTTCTCCTCATCTGTGTTTTAAATGGGCAGCCCCTTATTCTAAGATCATGCCCTCTAGTTCTAGTCTCCCCCATTAGCGGAAACATCCTCCCTGCATCCACCTTGTCAAGCCCCCTCATAATCTTATAGGTTTCGATAAGATCACCTCTCAATCTTCTGAATTCCAATGAGTAGAGGCCCAACCTACTCAACCTTTCCTCATAAGTCAACCCCCTCATCCCCAGAATCAACCTAGTGAACCTTCTCTGAACTGCCTCCAAAGCAAGTATATCCTTTTGTAAATATGGAAACCAAAACTGCATGCAGTATTCCAGGTGTGGCCTCACCAATACCCTGTACAACTGTAGCAAGACTTCCCTGCTTTTATACTCCATCCCCTTTGCAATAAAGGCCAAGATACCATTTGCCTTCCTGATCACTTGCTGTACCTGCATACTATCCTTTTGTGTTTATTGCACAAGTACCCCCAGGTCCCGCTGTACTGTAGCACTTTGCAATCTTTCTCCATTTAAATAATAACTTGCTCTTTGATTTTTTTTCTGCCAAAGTGCATGACCTCACACTTTCCAACATTATACTCCATCTGTCAACTTTTTGCCCACCCTCATTTACTTTCATAGTCTATCTTCCCTTTCTTAATCATTTTTTTAGTCATTCTTTGCTGGCTTTTAAAAGCTTCCCAATCTTCTGTCCTCCCACTAGTTTTGGCAACTTTGTATGCCTTTGTTTTTAATTGGATACCGTCCTTTATTTCTTTGGTTCGCCACGGATGGCTATCTTTCCTCTTACATCCTTTCCTCCTCACTGGAATATATTTTTCTTGACAGTTATGAAATATCTCCTTAAATGTACGCCACTGTTCATCAACCGTCCTACACTTTAATCTATTTCCTCAGTCCACTTTAGCCAACTCTGCCCTCAAACTTCATAGTCTCCTTTATTTAAGCTTAGTACGCTGGTTAGAGATCCAACTTTCTCACCCTCCATCTGAAATTGAAATTCAATCATGCTATGATCATGCCGAGGGGACCATTTACTAAGAGATTGTTTATTAATCCTGTCACATTACACATGACCAGATCCAAGATAGCCTGCCCGCTGGTTGGTTCTGTTACACACTGCTCAAGGAACCAATCCCTTCTGCATTCTATGAACTCTTCCTCAAGGCTACCCTGACCAATTTGATTTGTCCAACTGCTCCCTCAGTGCTGCCCCTCCGACAGTGCAGCACTCCCTCAGTACTGCTCCTCCGACAGTGCAATGCTCCCTCAGTACTGCCACTCCGACAGTGCAGCACTCCCTCAGTACTGCCTCTCCTGCAGTGCGGCGCTCCCTCAGTACTGCCCCTCCGACATTGCAGCACTCCCTCAGTACTGCCCCTCCGCCAGTGCAGCGCTCCCTCAGTACTGCCTCTCCGACAGTGCAGCGCTCCCTCAGTACTGCCCCTCTGACAGTGCGGCACTCCCTCAGTACTGCCCCTCCTACAGTGCAGCGCTCCCTCAGTACATGGGATTTTTGTGTTCAAGTCTCTGGAGTTAGACTTGAACCCACAACTTTGATTCAGAGGTGAGCGTGCTGCCCATTGAAACAGCAACTGGATAAATTTGTCTAGATTACTCGAGTACAGGGGGTCAGAAGTTATGCGGCAGCTGTACAAAGCCCTGGTTAGACCACACCTGGAGTTATGGGCACCACACCTTAGGAAGGATATATTGGCCTTGGAGGGATTGCAGCGTAGATTCACTGGATTGATTCTTTCATGTATCCTACATGGCTACTGTTGGTACTATCACAAGGTGTGCCACCAGAGGGCACTACAGTGGGAGACTTGTAGGTTACCTGTACAGGTGTGCCTGGCCTAGTATAAAAGGCAGGCCACCAGGTGTGATCCTCACTCTGGAGTTATCAATACAGGACTAAGGTCACCACAGTTCAAGTGCAATACATTGCCTCGTGGAGTCATTATCAGAGCATCCAAGGACATAACAATTGGCGACGAGATTACGGATTTTCACATGAAAATGGCTACCCTTGGTACGTTGCAGCAGTTCGCCGATGGTGATGATTGGGACACCTTTGTGGAGAGGCTGGACCATTTCTTCACAGCAAACAACCTGGCAGGAGACAATCCGGCCACACTGACTGATAAGCGCAGAACTATCCTGCTAACCAGTTGTGGTCCCACCATCTATGGCCTCGTCAGGGACTTGCTGGCACCACCGAAGACAACGACCAAGACGTACGAGGAGCTCGTAACCCTGATCCAAGAACAACTCAAGCCCAAGGAGAACATCCTCACAGCCAGACACTGGTTGTACAATCACCAACGGCCCGAAGGCCAGGAAATTGCGAAATACGTCGCAGACCTCAGGAGGCTGGTGGCACCAGGCGAGTTCGGCACCCACCTCAACGAAGCGCTGCAGGACATTTTTGTCATTGGAATTGGGCATGAGGGCCTTCTTCATCAGCTACTGTTGGCGGATACCACAGTCACACTGCAGAAGGTCATCTCTGTGAGCCAGTCATGGGAACTCAACATTCAGGGGTATTCAACATTCAGGAAGGATAGAATAAAAGGAAAAGGAGGTGGGGTAGCATTGTTGGTTACAGAGGAGATTAATGCAATAGTTAGGAAAGACATTAGCTTGGATGATGTGGAATCTATATGGGTAGAGCTGCAGAACACCAAAGGGCAAAAAACGTTAGTAGGAGTTGTGTACAGACCTCCAAACAGTAGTAGTGATGTTGGGGAGGGCATCAAACAGGAAATTAGGGGTGCATGCAATAAAGGTGTAGCAGTTATAATGGGTGACTTTAATATGCACATAGATTGGGCTAGCCAAACTGGAAGCAATACGGTGGAGGAGGATTTCCTGGAGTGCATAAGGGATGGTTTTCTAGACCAATATGTTGAGGAACCAACTAGGGGGGAGGCCATCTTAGACTGGGTGTTGTGTAATGAGAGGGGATTAATTAGCAATCTCATTGTGCGAGGCCCCTTGGGGAAGAGTGACCATAATATGGTGGAATTCTGCATTAGGATGGAGAATGAAACAGTAAATTCAGAGACCATGGTCCAGAACTTAAAGTAGGGTAACTTTGAAGGTATGAGGCGTGAGTTGGCTAGGATAGATTGGCGAATGATACTTAGGGGGTTGACTGTGGATGGGCAATGGCAGACATTTAGAGACCGCATGGATGAATTACAACAATTGTACATTCCTGTCTGGCGTAAAAATAAAAAAGGGAAGGTGGCTCAACCGTGGCTATCTAGGGAAATCAGGGATAGTATTAAAGCCAAGGAAGTGGCATACAAATTGGCCAGAAATAGCAGCGAACCTGGGGACTGGGAGAAATTTAGAACTCAGCAGAGGAGGACAAAGGGTTTGATTAGGGCAGGGAAAATGGAGTACGAGAAGAAGCTTGCAGGGAACATTAAGGTGGATTGCAAAAGTTTCTATAGGTATGTAAAGAGAAAAAGGTTAGTAAAGACAAACGTAGGTCCCCTGCAGTCAGAATCAGGGGAAGTCATAACGGGGAACAAAGAAATGGCAGACCAATTGAACAAGTACTTTGGTTCGGTATTCACGAAGGAGGATACAAACAACCTTCCGGATATAAAAGTGGTCAGAGGGTCTAGTAAGGAGGGGGAACTGAGGGAAATCTTTATTAGTCGGGAAATTGTGTTGGGGAAATTGATGGGATTGAAGGCCGATAAATCCCCAGGGCCTGATGGACTGCATCCTAGAGTACTTAAGGAGGTGGCCTTGGAAATAGCGGATGCATTGACAGTCATTTTCCAACATTCCATTGACTCTGGATCAGTTCCTATTGAGTGGAGGATAGCCAATGTAACCCCACTTTTTAAAAAAGGAGGGAGAGAGAAAACAGGGAATTATAGACCGGTCAGCCTGACCTCAGTAGTGGGTAAAATGATGGAATCAATTATTAAGGATGTCATAGCAGTGCATCTGGAAAATGGTGACATGATAGGTCCAAGTCAGCATGGATTTGTGAAAGGGAAATCATGCTTGACAAATCTTCTGGAATTTTTTGAGGATGTTTCCAGTAAAGTGGACAAAGGAGAACCAGTTGATGTGGTATATTTGGACTTTCAGAAGGCTTTCGACAAGGTCCCACACAAGAGATTAATGTGCAAAGTTAAAGCACATGGGATTGGGGGTAGTGTGCTGACGTGGATTGAGAACTGGTTGTCATACAGGAAGCAAAGAGTAGGAGTAAACGGGTACTTTTCAGAATGGCAGGCAGTGACTAGTGGGGTGCCGCAAGGTTCTGTGCTGGGGCCCCAGCTGTTTACATTGTACATTAATGATTTAGACGAGGGGATTAAATGCAGTATCTCCAAATTTGCGGATGACACTAAGTTGGGTGGCAGTGTGAGCTGCAAAGAGGATGCTATGAGGCTGCAGAGTGACTTGGATAGGTTAGGTGAGTGGGCAAATGCATGGCAGATGAAGTATAATGTGGATAAATGTGAGGTTATCCACTTTGGTGGTAAAAACAGAGAGACAGACTATTATCTGAATGGTGACAGATTAGGAAAAGGGAAGGTGCAACGAGACCTGGGTGTCATGGTACATCAGTCATTGAAGGTTAGCATGCAGGTACAGCAGGCGGTTAAGAAAGCAAATGACATGTTGGCCTTCATAGCGAGGGGATTTGAATACAGGGGCAGGGAGGTGTTGCTACAGTTGTACAGGGCCTTGGTGAGGCCACACCTGGAGTATTGTGTACAGTTTTGGTCTCCTAACTTGAGGAAGGACATTCTTGTTATTGAGGGAGTGCAGCGAAGATTCACCAGACTGATTCCCGGGATGGCGGGACTGACCTATCAAGAAAGACTGGATCAACTGGGCTTGTATTCACTGGAGTTCAGAAGAATGAGAGGGGACCTCATAGAAACGTTTAAAATTCTGACGGGGTTAGACAGGTTAGATGCAGGAAGAATGTTCCCAATGTTGGGGAAGTCCAGAACCAGGGGTCACAGTCTGAGGATAAGGGGTAAGCCATTTAGGACCGAGATGAGGAGAAACTTCTTCACCCAGAGAGTGGTGAACCTGTGGAATTCTCTCCCACAGAAAGTAGTTGAGGCCAATTCACTAAATATATTCAAAAGGGAGTTAGATGAAGTCCTTACTACTCGGGGGATCAAGGGTTATGGCGAGAAAGCAGGAAGGGAGTACTGAAGTTTCATGTTCAGCCATGAACTCATTGAATGGTGGTGCAGGCTAGAAGGGCTGAATGGCCTGCTCCTGCACCTATTTTCTATGTTTCTATGTTTCTATGTTTCTATGACCTCGACCTGAGGCTCCAGGCAGATGTCTCACCCTCAGGACTCAAATCCGGCAGGTACTGTGCACAGAGTGGCGCCGTTCAGGAGCTGGATTGTAGAGCGCGAATCCTCTCAGGGAAGAGAGAACAGGCCCCTGAGTCCCTTAACTCAGAGTCCGCCGAGGGGGGCTAATTGAATAGCTCCATGCTGGCGTTGTGGAGGGAATCACAGGACTCACCAATGCCATTTTAAAGATTATGTGTGTAAAGGCTGCAGCACAAAGGGCCACCTCCAGCGAATGTGTAAGAGAAATATGACTCACTGTGTTGATGAAGAATCTGCAGATGGCCATGAATCCAGCGCGGATTATGAAATGATAGGCAGAGAGGCAGCTCAGCCCCACGATGAGGTGTATGGCATGTTTACCTGCACCACAGAATGTTCCCCGTTGAGGATGGAAGTCGAGATAGATGGCGTTCCAGTCTTCATGGAAGTGGACACGGGGGCGAGCCAGTCAGTAATGAATCAAGAAGCCTTTGAGAGGCTGTGGGACAATCAAGCTGAACGATCCAAGTTGGTCCCGGTTCAGGCAAAGCTGCTCACCTACACCGATGAACTTATCCCAGTTGTTGGTAGTGCAGATGTAAGTGTAATCCATGATGGCGCGGTGCACAAGTTACCTCTGTGGATTGTTGCAGGTGATGGACCAACACTGCTCGACAGAAGGTGGATGGAGAAGATCCATTGGAAGTGATAAGACTTCATCCCTCCAGCGATCGACGTCCTCTGTGCTCAGAGGCAAAGCAAGCCCTCATCTGAGGTTGGATCCGGCACCAGAGAGCAGACCAGCACAGCACCCGAGGCACAGACCGCTCAGCACGACTGCGTGGAGATGATCCAGCTGAGACGACCCAAACACACCTTCCAGGCTCCAGTGGCAGGACTCCAGAGGCGACTTCCCAGTTTCGGAGGCAGAACCCGGGGAGAAGAGGATCACCGCAGTCGACATCGTGGCTGAAGGAAAGATGGCGGCGGCCAGACCACGAGGTACAGCGCTGACGGAGCAACATGTGGTCCCAAACGAAGAGGTAAAGATCGCAAAGCTGTCTTAAAGGAGGCCTGCAACCCACCACAATTAAAGGGACAGTTCCACACACTCAAGCAATGTAATAGCAACTGTAAGTTAGAGATAAAATGTGTAACTGATGATCAGAGTTGTGTACATGCAATAAGCAAGGAAAAGGCGCACGATCGTGATCGGAGCTACAGCATATTCACAATAAATAAGGAAACGTTGTGCAATGCAGGATTTCAACTGCGCACAGCCAATGCAGCGGGCAAACACCCATCGGAAGCACACAGGTCCAGCGAGCTATCCAATGCTGTAGCCTGCATCCCTGGGATCAGAGTAATGCACCATGGAGTGTGGCCACAAGCAGCTAATATAGACAAGCTGCAGAGCAAGCAATCTCAGGAGGGCAATGGCACCGGTATCGATACCCTGCCCCTGATCGGCTCCACCTCTCAGGCACCCGATGGCACCAACCGCCACGAGCCTGAAAGAGAAAACTGCCCCAAGGCGCAGCCCCCAGACCCTATCGCCACCAAGGCCATACCCGGGACCAGCCAGGATCCCAGACCCAGGCCAGCGAGTCAGCAGTTCCCTGTGCACTGCTAGACGCCTGCTCCTCAGAGAGCAGCAGCGACCCGGGGAGCAAGGAAAGGACAGGGACGTCACAGGCATCTGTGAACCGGCCCGACGCTAGGAGCAACAGCAACAGCCCCACGAGCAGGCAACTTGAGCCAACCGGGTTCCCACTGCCAGCACTGGGCACCGCGCCGCCACCAGACGGCAGGGACACCATCCAGCAGTTCTGGAACTAGTTTGTCCTTACGCACTGGTTACCGATCCCCAGTACGTATTGATAATGTATCTCACCAGTCTAACATATTTGTCTCACAATGGAACCACAAATGTAATGCAAACTTGTTTTTCTGGACTTGAATGTATATGAATGCAATGAGCCTCCGGCATAATCTATATGTGGGGGGGAGGGTGGGCGCAAAGAATAGAGTGGTCATGGACACACACACAAACAGCAAACACCAGCACCTCTACTGCACCAACCACTCGCCCAAGATTGAAACAACCCGCCAAAGGTCAACCAGATAGAGCTAAGCCCAGAGCACAGTCAGTGCAGAGGTGATTTGCACTGAGGGCTCGGGGGGAAGAGTGATGTCATGTATCCTACATGGCTACTGTTTGTACAAGGTGTGCCACCAGAGGGCACTGCAGTGGGAGACTTGTAGGTTACCTGTACAGGTGTGCCAGGCCTGGTATAAAAGGCAGGCCACCAGGTGTGATCCTCAGTCTGGAGTTATCAATACAGGACTAAGGCCATGACAGTTCATAGAAACATAGAAAATAGGTGCAGGAGTAGGCCATACGGCCCTTCTAGCCTGCACCACCATTCAATGAGTTCATGGCTGAACATGCAACTTCAGTACCCCTTTCCTGCTTTCTCGCCATACCCCTTGATCCCCCGAGTAGTAAGGACTACATCTAACTCCCTTTTGAATATATTTAGTGAATTGGTCTCAACAACTTTCTGTGGTAGAGAATTCCACAGGTTCACCACTCTCTGAGTGAAGAAGTTTCTCCTCATCTCAACAGTTCAAGTACAACATATTGCCTTGTGGAGTCATTATCAGAGCATCCAAGGACATAACACATACTAAGGGTTATCAAAGTCGGGGCGAAGGAGCAGCAAGAGTTCGTAGAGAGATGTGATCGGGGACCAGGAGAGGCGAAAGTTTGGGGCCCAGGGGCAGCACGGCCCAGCCCACACTGCAATATGTGTGCGCACTAGGTCCATGCAGCAGAGCTGGTCTCCAGTTGTCTTGGGTAATCCTTGCCACTGGACCAAGACCTAGCTCTGTCAAGCCCGTGTGGTGGCTGGTGTGCAACGGTCACCCCACGTTAAAAAAAATCCACGCACAGGCATCTTCCACCCTTCAGGATGTAGTTCAGGATCTGGAATATCAGGTCCTTCATTGAAACACCTGTGAACTCATCCCTTTTTGGCGTGGATGCAAGCCAGGCCCAGTTAAAAGGGCCCGAGAATCAGAGGAGCCACAGCAGCGGGAGCGGGAGTTCCAGGCCCAGAGACAAAGGGCCCGAGAGTCGGGAGGAGCCAGGCCCAGAGACAAAGGGCCCGAGAGTCGGGAGGAGCCAGGCCCAGAGACAAAGGGCCCGAGAGTCGGGAGGAGCCAGGCCCAGAGATAAAGGGCCCGAGAGTCGGGAGGAGCCAGGCCCAGAGACAAAGGGCCCGAGAGTCGGGAGGAGCCAGGCCCAGACAAAGGGCCCGAGAGTCGGGAGGAGCCAGGCCCAGAGACAAAGGGCCCGGGATTCGGGAGGAGCCAGGCCCAGACAAAGGGCCCGAGAGTCGGGAGGAGCCAGGCCCAGACAAAGGGCCCGAGAGTCGGGAGGAGCCAGGCCCAGAGACAAAGGGAACCTGAGAGTCGGGAGGAGCCAGGCCCAGAGACAAAGGGCCCGGGATTCGGGAGGAGCCAGGCCCAGAGACAAAAAGTTTTTAAAAAAAATCAAAATCGAAGTGTGACGTCACAGCCAAGCAGGTAAGTGATTGGCTGGTGCATTGGTGAGTATTTTTCATTTTCTTTTCAGTAGGAAACCTTTGGTATTGCTGTAAGTAGGATCTGCCAGTAAATATATGTGATCTTTATTAGCGAAGGAGAGCTGGATAATTAAATCGGCTGTTTTCTGAGTAGTGGCTGGGTGTGGGTTGGAGATTAGTTCTAATCAATAGTTGCGAGTGTAACTCGAGGGATGGCAGTGCAGCTCAGTCCCATGGAGTGCACATCCTGTGGCATGTGGGAAATCCCGGATGCATCATGCAGCCGGGGCGACCACGTGTGTGGGAGCTGTCTCCAACTGCACCAACTTGAGCTCTGCGATTTGGAGCTTGAGCGACAGCTGGGGGTCACTGCGGTGCATCCGTGAGACTGAGAGCAACGTGGACAGCACGTTTCCAGAGGTGGTCACCCCACAGCTTAAGAGTGTGCAGGCAGAGAGGGAGTGAGTGACCGCCAGACAGAAGAGGAGGACTAGGCAGGTAGTGCAGGAGTCCACGGAGTCCATCTTGCTCTCCAACCGGTACTCCGGTCTGAGTACTGGCGGGTGGGGGGGTGGGGGGCGGGGCGAGGGGGAGTGCAGCCAGAGCCAAGTCCACGGCACCACGGGTGGCTCAGGGGGGGAGGAGGAAGACTGGAAGAGCTATAGTGGTAGGGGATTCGATAGTCAGGGGAGCAGACAGGCGTTTCTGTGGCCGCAGACAGACTCCAGGATGGTATGTTACCTCCCTGGTGCCAGGGTCAAGGATGTCACAGAGCGGCTGCAGGGCATTCTGGGGGGAGAGGGTGAACTGCCAGAGGTCGTGGTCCACATCGGTACCAATATAGGTCGGAAGAAGGATGAGGTCCTGCAGGCAGAGTTTAAGGAGCTGGAAGAGAGATTAAAAAGCAGGACCTCAAAAGGCAGTAATCTTCGGATTATTCCCAGTGCCATGAGCTAGTGAGTACAGAAATAGGAGGATAGAGCATGAATACGTGGCTGGAGAGATGGTGCAGGAGGGAGGGCTTTAGTTTCCTGAGGCATTGGGACCACTTCTGGGGGAGGTGGGACCTGTACAAACCGGACGGGTTGCACCTCAACAGAGCCGGAACCAATATCCTCACGGGAGGTTGCTCATGAAGTTGGGAAGGGTTTAAACTAGCTTGGCAAGGGGGATGGGAACCTGAGAGTAGATTCAGTAGGGAGGGAATAAACCTGGAATTAGAAGGCAAAAATAAAGAAAGTGAGTTTGAAGGAGAGAGGAAACAAGTAGGAAAAAAGGATTAAAAAAAACCAAACTTAAAGCACTTTGTCTAAATGCACGTAGCATTTGTTACAAAATTGATGAGTTGACGGCACAAATTGAGACAAATGGGTATGATCTGATAGCCATCACAGAGATGTGGTTGCAAGGTGAGCAGGACTGGGAATTAAACATTCAGGGGTACTTGACAATCCGGAAGGACAGACAGAAAGGAAAAGGAGGTGGGGTAGCTCTGTTGATAAAGGATGGAAACACTGCAATGGTGAGAAACGATATTGGCTCAAATGATCAGGATGTTGAAACAGTTTGGGTGGAGATAAGGAATAATAAAGGGAAAAAGTCACTGGTGGGCATAGTCTATAGGCCCCCTAACAGTAGCAACTCAGTTGGTCAGAGCAGAAACCAGGAAATAGTGGGGGCTTGTAAATAGGGAACAACAGTAATCATGGGTGATTTTAACCTCCATATTGATTGGACAAATTAAATTGGTCAGGGTAGCCTTGAGGAAGAGTTCATAGAGTGCATAAGGGACGGGTTCCTTCAGCAGTATGTAACAGAACCAACCAGGGGGCAGGCTATCTTAGATCTGGTCCTGTGTAATGAGACAGGATTAATAAACAATCTCCTAGAAAAGGATCCCCTGGGAATGAGTGATCATAGCATGGTTGAATTTCAAATCCAGATGGAGGGTGAGAAAGTTGGATCTCTAACCAGCGTACTAAGCTTAAATAAAGGAGACTATGAAGGTATGAGGGCAGAGTTGGGTAAAGTGGACTGGGAAAATAGATTGAAGTGTAGGACAGTTGATGAACAGTGGTGTACATTAAAGCAGATATTTCACAACTCTCAAGAAAAATATATTCCAGTGAGGAGGAAAGGATGTAAGAGAAAAGATAGCCATCCGTGGCTAACTGAAGAAATAAAGGACGGTATCCAATTAAAAACAAGGGCCATACAAAGTGGCCAAAACTAGTGGGAGGACAGAAGATTGGGAAGCCAGCAAAGAACGACTAAAAAAATGATTAAGGGAAGATAGACTTTGAAAGTAAACTAGCACAAAATATAAAAACAGATAGCAAGAGTTTCTATAGGTATATAAAAAGGAAAAGGGTGACTAAAGTAAATGTTGGTCCCTTAGAGGACGAGACCAGGGAATTAGTAATGGGAACATGGAGATGGCAGAAACTTCGAACAAATATTTAGCATCAGTCTTTACGGTGGAGGACACTGATAATATTCCAACAGTGGATAGTCTAGGGGCTATCACGAAGGAGTGGTACTCAGTAAGATAATGGGACTAAAGGCGAATAAATCCCCTGGACCTGATGGCTTGCATCCTAGGGTCTTGAGAGAAGTAGCAGCAGGGATTGTGGATGCATTGGTTTGTAATTTACCAAAATTCCCTGGATTCTGGGGAGGTCCCAGCAGATTGGAAAACTGCAAATGTAACACCCCTATTTAAAAAGGAGGCAGACAAAAAGCAGGAAACTATAGACCAGTTAGCTTAACATCTGTGTTGGGAAAATGTTGGAGTCCATTATTAAAGAAGCAGTAGCAGGACATTTGGAAAAGCATAATTCGGTCAGGCAGAGTCAGCATGGATTTATGAAGGGGAAGTCATGTTTGACAAATTTGCTGGAGTTCTCTGAGGATGTAACGAGCAGGGTGGATAAAGGGGAACCAGTGGATGTGGTGTATTTGGACTTCCAGAAGGCATTTGACAAGCTGCACATAAAAGGTTACTGCACAAGATAAAAGTTCACTGGGTTGGGGGAAATATATTAGCATGGATGTGGGTTGGCTAACTAACAGAGAACAGAGAGTCGGGATAAATGGTTCATTCTCTGGTTGGCAACCAGTAACTAGTGAGGTTCTGCAGGGATCAGTGCTGGGACCCCAACTATTTACAATCTATATAAACTACTTGGAAGAAGGGACTGACTGTAACGTAGCCAAGTTTGCTGAAGTTACAAAGATGGGAGGAAAAGCAATGTGTAAGGAGGACACAAAAAATCTGCAAAAGGACAGAGACAGACTAAGTGAGTGAGCAAAAATTTGGCAGATGGAATATAATGTTGGAAAGTGTGAGGTCATGCACTTTGGCAGAAAAAAAATCAAAGAGCAAGTTATTATTTAAATGGAGATAAATTGCAAAGTGCTGCAGTACAGCGGGACCTGGGGGTACTTGTGCATGAAACACAAAAGGTTAGTATGCAGGTACAGCAAGTGATCAGGTAGGCCAATGGTATCTTGGCCTTTATTGCAAAGGGGATGGAGTATAAAAGCAGGGAAGTCTTGCTACAGTTATACAAGGTATTGGTGAGGCCACACCTGGAATACTGCGTGCAGTTTTGGTTTCCATATTTACGAAAGGATATACTTGCTTTGGAGGAAGTTCAGAGAAGGTTCACTAGGTTGATTCCGGGGATGAGGGAGTTGACTTATGAGGAAAGGTTGAGTAGGTTGGACCGCTACTCATTGGAATTCAGAAGATTGAGAGGTGATCTTATCGAAACGTATAAGATTATGAGGGGGCTTGACAAGGTGGATGCAGAGAGGATGTTTCCACTGATGGGAGAGACTAGAACTAGGGGGCATGATCTTAGAATAAGGGGCCGCCCATTTAAAACTGAGATGAGGAGAAATTTCTTCTGTCTTTCCTCCTCTTTGTAAATCTGTGGATTTCGCTGCCTCAGAGAGCTGTGGAAGCTGGGTCATTGAATAAAGTTAAGACAGAAATAGACAGTTTCTTAAACGATAAGGGGAATAAGGGGTTATGGGGAGCGGGCAGGGAGGTGGAGCTGAGTCCATGATTGAATCAGCTATATTGAATGTTATGTTATGTTATGTTCTTATCCTCGTTTCGAGGGACTGCCTTTGATGATGATGTCCAAGGGGTAAATTACAAGTGCAGATCACACAAGGTAGGGTTGTATCCCCTGAAATTTAGAAGATTAAGGGCCGATTTGATCAAAATTTTCAAGATATTAAGGAGAACAGTTGGGGTAGATAGAGAGAAACTATTCCCACTGGTTGGGTAGTCTAAGGCTAGGGGGCATAGTCTAAAAATTAGTAAAGCCTAAATTGTAGTTAGGAAACACTTCTACACACAAAGGGTGGTAGAGGGTTGGAACTCTCTTCCGCAAACGGCAGTAGATGCTGGGTCAATTGTTAATTTTAAACCTGTGATTGATGGATTGCTGTTAACCAATGGTATTAAGGGATATGGGCCAAAGGAGGGTATATGGAGTTAGGTCACAGAGGAGCCATGATCTCATCGAAAGGGGGAACAGGTTTAGAGAGGCTGAATGGCCTCCTCCTCTTCCTAACATCCTACTTGAAAGAATGGAAGTGATATGGGGAAAGTGCAGTGGGAGGGAGCGGGACTAATTGGATCGCGCTTTGCAAGAGATGGCACAGGCACGATGGGCCGAATGGCCTCCTTCCACGCTGTGTGATGCCACCCTACAGCCCGGGGCACTGATTGTAGTGAATGTGGAGCATGTGGTGTCCACCGCTACTGTCATGTATTCAACCAGCATTGTAACCCATGTATAATGTGACCTAAGTTGTACGCTGTGAGAACAATGACCACTAGGTGGTGAACTTGTGGGAGACACTCCTAACCTGGACCTTCAGGTATAAAAGGGGACGCTCCACCCACTTTCTTCACTTGAGTGCTAAGGAATAAAGGACAGGTCACAGACTGACCTTCTCTCAAGCATGGGCCTCGTGTGTATTTATACTGTGTAGTAAGGACGTATCAGGTACGCTCGCGAGAGGTGGGCGCTGGAAGGACTGGAGTGCATCATCACCCCCAGCAACCAAATTTTTATTTGATTTTATATGTTTTAAAGTTAATTTGTTTTATTGCCGGGTTTTAGTGTCCCCTTCCCCTTTTAGCCAGGGGGCACTTGTATAACTTGTGGTTTTAGTGCCCAAAAAACCCCACAAAACCCCCCCCACCAAAAAAAAATTAAAAAGGGCATTTAAAAACTGTTTGGAGTGTTTCAACCCCCCCCCCCCTCCCCCGCCCCGCCTTTAATAAGGGGGCACTTGATTTAATTGTTTTCCTTGTTTTGCAACAAAATGATTGTAGGGAACATGACCGAAGTCAATTGAACACAGACTGGGAATCTAGTCAGGGTCGGGTCCTGCCTCACCCGTCAATCTGACCCTGCCTCCCTGCAGCTGGGGGTCAGCGATCAGGAATGGGATTGCATGGCAGCTTTTCCCCCTTCCATATTCCAGAGTTCACCGCACACAGCAGCAAAGTGACTCTGTTGCTGGAACAGTCATCCAGAAAATGTCAGTTCTCAATCCCACCACTGCAGTTTCAGAATTGAAAGAACCTGGAAATGAAAAACCGATGTCCGTAAAAGCGGCCATGAAGCTGTGGGATTGTCTCAAAAACCCAACTGGTTCACTGATGCCCTTTGGGGGAGGAAACCTGCCGCCCTTACCCGGTCTGGGCCTATACGTGACTCCAGTCCCCACACCCAGTGCGGTTGGCTCTTAACTGCCCTCTGAAGTGACTTTTGGTTGTCTCAAAATCAAGACACGGAGGGATGGGCAACAAGTGCCACACCTTGAGAATGAACAAGTATAAGTATAAAAGCAGAGAAGTCCTGCTACAACTGTACAGGGTATTGGTGAGGCCACACCTGGAGTACTGCGTACAGTTTTGGTCTCTGTATTTAAGGAAGGACATACTTGCATTGGAGGCAGTTCAGAGAAGGTTCACTGGGTTGATTCCGGAGATAAAGGTGTTGTCTTATGAAGAAAGGTTGAGCAGGTTGGGCCTATACACAGTGGAGTTTAGAAAAATGAGAGGTGATCTTATTGAAACATATATGATTCTGAGGGGGCTTGACAGGGTGGATGCAGAGAGGATGTTTCCCCTCGTGGGGGAATCTAGAACTAGGGGCATAGTTTCAGAATAAGGGGCCGCCCATATAAAACTGAGAGGAGGAGGAATTTCTTCTCTCTGAGGGTTGTAAATCTGTGGAATTCTCTGCCCCAGAGAGCTGTGGAGGCTGGGTCATTGAATATATTTAAGACAGAGATAGACAGATTGTTGAGCGATGAGGGAGTGAAGGGTTATGGGGAGCAGGCAGGGAAGTGGAGCTGAGCCCAAGATCGGATCAGCCATGAAATATTTGAATGGCGGAGCAGGCTCGAGAGGCTGAATGGTCGACTCCTGCTCCTAATTATGATGTTCTTATGGCCTAAAAGTGCTGAGTTGCAATGAACCGAGATAGTTTACTGGGCGGTGGTGAGCCATCAATCAGTAAATGCAATGCTGGTGGGACTGGGTAAAAGACACAGTGTGATTGCTCCGGCCCTTCAGAACACAGCGTTCAGATCATTCGCAGGATGTTGCTTTTCCTGCAGTCACAGTTAGTTATTGGAGCTTACGGAATCTCATAAACCTGCTGCAACAGCTCAGGAGATTCCCGTCTCCCCGACATCTCTCCGCTCCGTCTTGTCTGGACAGCTTCCATCAAAGGACTGACTGACTCAAAACGCAACAGTTCCCGTAAGTCTCTCATAGGAACATAGGAGTAGGCCATTCGGCCCTTCGAGCCTGCACCACCATTCAATAAGATCATGGCTGATCATTCACCTCAGTACCCCTTTCCTGCTTTCTCTCCATACCCCTTGATCCCCTTAGCCGTAAGGGCCATATCTAACTCCCTCTTGAATATATCCAATGAACTGGCATCAACAACTCTCTGCGGCAGGGAATTCCACAGGTTAACAACTCTCTGCGTGAAGAAGTTTCTCCTCAGCTCAGTCTTAAATGGCTTACCCCTTATCCTTAGACTGTGTCCCCTGGTTCTGGACTTCCCCAACATCGGGAACATTCTTACTGCATCTAACCTGTCCAATCCCATCATAATTTTATATGTTTCTATGAGATCCCCTCTCATCCTTCTAAACTCCAGTGAATACAGGCCCAATCGATCTAGTCTTTCTTCATATGTCAGTCCCGCCATCCCGGGAATCAGTCTGGTGAACCTTCGCTGCACTCCCTCAATAGCAAGAACGTCCTTCCTCAGATTAGGAGACCATCTTGGTGAATCTGCGGGAGAGCCTCGATGCTCGGAGGTATCTCCAGCGGCTGCGCGGAGGGGCGATTTATACAATCGTACGGCACAGAAAGGGGCCATTCGACCCACTGTGACCGTGCCGGCTCCTCTCGGCATTTCCCCCTCTGCCTTTCTGCTCCGACCCACCTGCACACCACTCCGCCAAGGCGCGCCTCTTAGAATCACACAGAAAGACTTGCATTTATATAGCACCTTTCTCAACCACCGGACGTCTCAAAGCGCTTTTAGCCAATGAAATATTTTTGGAGTGTAGTCACTGTTGTAACGTAGGAAGCATGGCAGCTAATTTGGGCACAGCAAGCTCCCACAGACAAAAATGTGATAATGACCAGGTAATCTATTTTTGTTATGTTGATTGAGGGATAAATATTGGCCAGGACACCGGGGAGAACTCCCCTGCTCTTCTTCGAAATAATACCACGCGATATTTTACGTCCACCCGAGAGGACAGACAGGGCTTCGGTTTAACGTCTCACCCAAAAGACAGCACCTCTGACAGTGCAGCACTCCCTCAACACTGCACTGGAGTGTCAGCCTAGATTTATGTGCTCAAGTTCCTGAAGTGGGACTTGAACTCACAACCTTCTGACTCAAGAGGCAAGAGTGCTACCCACAGAGCCACAGCTCACACATAAGAAATAGGGGCAGGAGTCGGCCATTCGGCCCCTCGAGCCTGCTCCACCAGTTAATAAGATCATGGCCGATCTGATCACGGACTCAGCTCCACTTCCCCGCCCGCTCCCCATAACCCTTTACTCCCTTATTGCTAAAAAATCTGTCTATCTCCACCTTAAATATATTCAATGACCCAGCCTCCACAGCTCTCTGTTGCAGAAAATTCCACAGAATTACAACCCTCTGAGAGAAGAAATTCCTCCACATCTCAGTTTTAAATGGGCGGCCCTTATACTGAAACTATGCCCCCTAGTTGTAGATTTCCCTATGAGTGAAATTATCCTCTCTGCATTTACCTTGTAGAGTCCCCTCATTACCTGAACTTCAATGAGTAGAGGCCCAACCTACTCAACCTATCGTCATAAGTCAACCCCCTCATCTCCGGAATCAACTTAGTGAACCTTCTCTGAACAGCCTCCAATGCAAGTATAACCTTCCTTAAATACGGAGACCAAAACTGTACGCAGTACTCCAGGTGTGGCCTCACCAATACCCTGTACAGTTGTAGCAGGACTTCTCTGCTTTTATACTCTATCCCCCTTGCAATAAAGGCCAACATTCCATTTGCCTTCCTGATCACTTGCTGTACCTGCATACTAACTTTTTGTGTTTCATGCACAAGGACCCCCAGGTCCTGCTGTAGTGCAGCATTTTATAATTTTCCTCCAGTTATATAATAATTAGCTTTTTTATTTTTTTTGCCAAAGTGGACAACCTCACATTTTCCCACATTATACTCCATCTGCCAAATATTTGTCCACACACTGAGCCTGTCTATATCCCTCTGCAGATTTGTTGTATCGTCCTCACAATTTGCTTTCCCAACCCATCTATCATCAGCAAACTTGGCTATATTACACTCGGTCCCTACATCCAAGTCATTGATATAGATTGTAAATAGTTAAGGCCCCAGCACTGATCCCTGTGGCACCCCATTAGCTACTGTTTGCCAACCGGAAAATGACACATTTATCCCGACTCTCTGTTTTCTGTTAGTTAGCCTATCCTCTGTTCATGATAATATATTACCCCCAACTCCGTGAACTTTTATCTTGTGCTGTAACCTTTTATGTGGCATCTTATCGAATGCCTTCTGGAAATCCAAATACACCACCTCCACTGGTTCCCCCTTATCCACTCTGGACACACAGCACAGAAAGAAACTATGCCAGCTCTTTTCCTTTTCCAGTATTTATCCAATTCCCTTGTGAAAGTTACAACGGAACATGCTTCCTCCGCTGTGTAAGTACCTCAGCCAAGCTCGATCCTGTCATGTCCTGAGCCCCACACACAGGTAGTGATCCGGAGTGGGAATCCTGACCTTACTCATAGACATGCACTTCCCTCCTTCTCCTCCTCCAAATCCAGCTACTCCATTCACCTTCAGTTTCTCGCTCACCTCCTTCTCCAAACCAAGGTTATCACCTCCTCCAGACCAGTCACCCTCAGTAATTCCCCCCATACCCCCCGCACCCCTCTCCCCCCCCTCCCCGACATGGTTGGTCACCTCTCCTTTGCCCAGTGAATGTTGGAACTTCAGGCTCCATCCCTCTGCCCTTCAAAACTCGCCTCCCTCTCCAATAATCCCACCCGCGACTCCAAAGACCTCTCCAAGGAGTATAGGAGCAGGGAGGTCTTACTACAGTTGTACAGGGCCTTGGTGAGGCCACACCTGGAATATTGTGTTCAGTTTTGGTCTCCTAATCTGAGGAAGGATATTCTTGTTATTGAGGGAGTGCAGCGAAGGTTCACCAGACTGATTCCCGGGATGGCAGGACTGACATATGAAGAAAGACTGGATCGACTGGGCCTTTATACATTGGAATTTAGAAGAATAAGAACATAAGAATTAGGAACAGGAGTAGGCCATCTAGCCCCTCGAGCCTGCTCCGCCATTCAACAAGATCATGGCTGATCTGGCCGTGGACTCAGCTCCACTTACCCGCCCGCTCCCCATAACCCTTAATTCCCTTATTGGTTAAAAATCTATCTATCTGTGATTTGAATACATTCAATGAGCTAGCCTCAACTGCTTCCTTGGGCAGAGAATTCCACAGATTCACAACCCTCTGAGAGAAGAAATTCCTTCTCAACTCGGTTTTAAATTGGCTCCCCCGCATTTTGAGGTTGTGCCCCCTAGTTCTAGTCTCCCCGACCAGTGGAAACAACCTCTCTGCCTCTATCTTGTCTATCCCTGTCATTATTTTAAATGTTTCTATAAGATCACCCCTCATCCTTCTGAATTCCAACGAGTAAAGACCCAGTCTACTCAATCTATCATCATAAGGTAACGCCCTCATCTCCGGAATCAGCCTAGTGAATCGTCTCTGTACCCCCTCCAAAGCTAGTATATCCTTCCTTAAGAAAGGTGACCAAAACTGCACGCAGTACTCCAGGTGCGGCCTCACCAATACCCTGTAGAGTTGCAGCAGGACCTCCCTGCTTTTGTATTCCCTCTCGCAATGAAGGCCAACATTCCATTCGCCTTCCTGATTACCTGCTGCACCTGCAAACTAACTTTTTGGGATTCATGCACAAGGACCCCCAGGTCCCTCTGCACCGCAACATGTTGTAATTTCTCCCCATTCAAATAATAATCCCTTTTACTGTTTTTTTTCCCAAGGTGGATGACCTCACATTTTCCGACATTGTATTCCATCTGCCAAACCTTAGCCCATTCGCTTAACCTATCTAAATCTCTTTGCAGCCTCTCTGTGTCCTCTACACAACCCGCTTTCCCACTAATCTTTGTGTCATCTGCAAATTTTGTTACACTACACGCTGTCCCCTCTTCCAGGTCATCTATGTATATTGTAAACAGTTGTGGTCCCAGCACCGATCCTTGTGGCACACCACTAACCACCGATTTCCAACCCGAAAAGGACCCATTTATCCCGACTCTCTGCTTTCTGTTAGCCAGCCAATTCTTTATCCATGCTAATACATTTCCTCTGACTCCGCATGCCTTTATCTTCTGCAGTAACCTTTTGTGTGGCACCTTATCGAATGCCTTTTGGAAATCTAAATACACCACATCCATCGGTACACCTCTATCCACCATGCTCGTTATATCCAAATTAGTTAAACATGATTTCCCCTTCATGAATCCATGTTGTGTCCATGAGAGGGGATCTCATAGAAATATATAAAATTCTGATTGGATTGGACAGGTTAGATGCAGGTAGAATGTTCCCGATGTTGGGGAAGTCCAGAACCAGGGATCACAGTCTAAGGATAAGGGGTAAGTCATTTAGGACCGAGATGAGGAGAAACATTTTCACTCAGAGAATTGTGAACCTGTGGAATTCCCTACCGCAGAGAGTTGTTGAGGCCAGTGCGTTAGATATATTCAAAAGGGAGTTAGATGTGGCCCTTACGGCTAAAGGGATCAAGGGGTATGGAGAGAAAGCAGGAAAGGGGTACTGAGGTGAATGATCAGCCATGATCTTATTGAATGGTGGTGCAGGCTCGAAGGGCCGAATGGCCTACTCCTGCACCTATTTTCTATGTTTCTATGTTTCCAAAGACCTCTCCAGTGACCGCCCATCTCCAAGCTCCGTATCCTTTGTAAGGTCTTCAAACAAGTCATCACCAACCAGCTCCATGCCCACCTCTTCACTTAGGTTTCGACCTCCCCGGATCACCTGAGGCAGATGCCCTCTGTGCCAGTGACCATCCTGCACTATCCTCCTGGCCCTCCTCCACCTTTTTGCTGGGGTCCAACATAACCAACTACCGGGAACATAGGAACAGGAGCAGACCATTCAGCCCCTCGAGCCTGTTCCACCAGTCAATGAGATCAAGGCTGATCTGTATCTTAACTCCATCCACCTGCCTTGGTTGCTTAATCATTAATACCCTCGCCCAACAAAGATCTTTCAACTCCAACTTCGATCTTCCATCTTTCTTTTGTATGGAGGAATGCCCTTGCGTGGGTCCACTCCAACCTGTCCCAAAGCCATTTCCTGCAATGCCTCCTCCTCCTGTATCTCCGACAGGCCACCCACTACTTCATCATTTGTACATGTGGCCCACGCTGTAACATTATCAGCAGGCGAGGGGTCATCTTCCTGTCTGTTTGCTGACAGCAGGCAGCTCTACCCTTTTTTGGCACTCTCGCCTCGGAGTCAGAAGGTTGTGGGTTCAAGTCCCACTCCAGAGACAGAGGGAGTGCCGCACTGTCGGAGGGGCAGTACTGAGGGAGTGCCGCACTGTCGGAGGGGCAGTACTGAGGGAGTGCTTCACTGTCGGAGGGGCAGTACTGAGGGAGCGCCGCACTGTCGGAGGGGCAGTACTGAGGGAGCGCCGCACTGTCGGAGGGGCAGTACTGAGGGAGTGCCGCACTGTCGGAGGGGCAGTACTGAGGGAGTGCTTCACTGTCGGAGGGGCAGTACTGAGGGAGCGCCGCACTGTCGGAGGGGCAGTACTGAGGGAGTGCCGCACTGTCGGAGGGGCAGTACTGAGGGAGCGCCGCACTGTCGGAGGGGCAGTACTGAGGGAGTGCCGCACTGTCGGAGGGGCAGTACTGAGGGAGCGCCGCACTGTCGGAGGGGCAGTACTGAGGGAGCGCCGCACTGTCGGAGGGGCAGTACTGAGGGAGCGCCGCACTGTCGGAGGGGCAGTACTGAGGGAGCGCCGCACTGTCGGAGGGGCAGTACTGAGGGAGCGCCGCACTGTCGGAGGGGCAGTACTGAGGGAGCGCCGCACTGTCGGAGGTGACGTTAAACCGAGGTCCCATTTGCTCTCTGAGGTGGACGTAAGAGATTCCATTGCAATATTTCAAAGAAGAGCAGGGGAATTCTCCCCAGTGTCCTGGGGCCAATATTTATCCTCAACCAACATTACTAAAACAGATTATCTGGTCATTATCACACTGCTGTCTGTGGGTGCTTGCTGTGCGCAAATTGGCTGCCGCCTTTCCTGCATTACAACAGTGACCGCACTTCACAAAGTACTTCACTGGCTGTAAAACGCTTTGGGAAGTTGTGAAAGATACAATTATAATGCAAGGTCTTGCTTTCTTTTGAGGTTGCTGATTGACATGTGCATTGTTTGTCTGTAACCTGGTTATTAACTCCGAGCAGATAGGTTGAGAATCAGCAGTTATAGTCAGAGCCGATACCCACCCTAAGGGAAGTAAATTGGTCCCAGATGTTGTAACAATCTCAAAATGCATCTTTCAATAAAATATCACCTGCCGAGGGATAAGGGTTGTTCGAGAAAGGAAAATACAGAAACAAAAGGGGCGAGACATCCAGAGGCAAGGCTCCAGTGCAAGCGTGCAGCAGACGTCATCCCTTGATATCGGGGCAGGTTGAATCAAGCTCTCTCTCCGGGGACAGGTAGAGCACTCAGTACAGGCCAGCAGCCCCACACACATCCCGATTACCCTCAACAAATAGGCAGATCCAGATCCTTAGTCTCTCGGTCCCTCCAATCACACTGTCTTTTGTGACAAGACTTTTAGATAAAACCATGCTGCACCCAACACACACACACACACACACACTCGCACCCAACACACACACACACACACACACTCGCACTCAACACACACACACACACACACTCGCACACACTCGCACTCAACACACACACACTCGCACTCAACACACACACACTCGCACTCAACACACACACACTCGCACTCAACACACACACACTCGCACTCAACACACACACAGACACTCTAGCATTCAACACACACACTCACACAGACGCACACTCAGACACTCACAGACACCGACACACTCGCACTCACACACACACACACACTCGCACTCAACACACACACACAGACACTCTAGCATTCAACACACACACACACACTCACACTCAACACACACACACTCGCACTCAACACACACACACAGACACTCTAGCATTCAACACACACACTCACACAGACGCACACTCAGACACTCACAGACACCGACACACTCAACACACACACACACACTCACACTCAATACACACATTAACACACACACAGACACTCTCACACACAGACACACACACACACAAACAGACACACACAAACAGACACACACAAACAGACACACACACACACTCACACAGACAATACACACACACACTCACACACATACACACTCACACAGACAATACACACACACACTCACACACATACACACTCACACAGACAATACACACACACACACACATACATACTCACACAGACAATACACACACACACTCACACACATACACACTCACACAGACAATACACACACACACTCACACAGACAATACACACACACGCATGCACACACAGACACACAAACACATACACACACAGAGGAACACACACACACACACTCACACAGAAACCCAGATGCATAATGAACTTTCGGAAACCCTTAAGGGTAAAATCTCAGGTGGGAAATCAGAAGACAGAGTCTCATTAAATTGGAATTTACATCGGAACTTAAGATTGTTTTTTCAGCCTAATGATTTCACTGGGTGTCTTTCCCTGACTTCCAGAGAAGCCATTTCCCTCCGAGAGCCGCTCCGACTCACAAACAAGGCCCTGGCCATCCCGGAACTTATTATGGCCGATTGCCGTGATATCTCGAAGACACCGTGCCACTTATTGAAGCCTTGGCCATGCTTTCACCCTCTACCCCGCAAACCGACCCTTATCATCGAATCACACCATGCTCTGCCTCCCCACTGCTCTGGGACCTTCTCCTCCCGCAAGCACCTGGCCTCGTTCCACCCCTCTCACATCTCCTTTGGAATCCTTCTGCTTGAATGTCCCATCCCGTTTTTCTCACCAAGGCCTCCTCACTCATTTCCTCCCTCAGCTTCTGCACTGAGCGACTCCTCATCCTCTGTGACTTTCATCTCCACCTTAACTCCGTCTTCTCTGGTTCCAATGCCCTCTTGCTATCCCTCCACCTCCCAACGACTTGCATTTATATAGCACCTTTAACATAGTAAAACAGAAGCGTAATCAAACAAAATTTGACACCGAGCCGCGTAAGGCGATATTAGGACAGGTGACCAAACTTGGTGAAAGAGATAGGTTTTAGGAGTGTCTTAAAGTTGGAGAAAGAGGTAGCGAGGCGGAGAGGCTGAGGGAGGGAGTTCCAGAGCTTGGGGCCTGGGCAGCTGAAGGCACGGCCACCAATGGCAAGAGGCCAGAATTGGAGGAGCGCAGAGATCGCGGAGGGTTATAAGGCTGAAGGAGGTTGCAGAGATAGGGAGAGGCGAGGCCTTGGGGGGGGGGGGGTGGGGGGGGGTTGAAAATGAGGACGAGAATCTTAAACCCAATGCGTTGCCGGACTGGGAGCCAATGTAGGTCAATGAGCGCCGTAAGCTCACCATATCGCTCCCCAGGTAACCTGTGGGGCTGTGGCCCATCCCCGGAAACCACACACACCCACTGGTATGTTCCAGCTGCCCCATGTGTTGGGGAGGCCTATCCCTCAAAATTCAGTACTGCGGGGATGTTTTTCGAGCGGAGCGCAAGTGTCATCGTGAGGGCGGAGTCTCCACCGCTGTCAGTCATCTGTGCCCATCTGATGAGGTCATCGCGCTGGTGCATCCCATGGCCCCCCACCACCCCACCAATCAGTCAAAGGGGAGGGGCCACTGCAAACTCTGCAGCCACTTCAGTAGCAAACACTGGGCCACCAGCGAGGGTTTCGGGCCGGGCCGGCGAGCCGGTACCTAAGAGGGGGCGCCAAGCTGCCTGTTAGCGGCCCGCCGAACCCGGGGGGGGGCAATAATTGTCGGCCCGACCTGGCAGTCGGCCGATAAAAATAAATAACATGGCGGCCGCGGCAGTGTGCCCTCCCCTTTAACGGCGGCCGGGACACGCAGAGTGTACGGACAGCAAAAGCTGTCGGGGGCACCGATCAGCGGCGCTCCCAGGGGGCAATTTCACGAGGGGTAACTTCCCAAGGGGCCATTTCGCGAGGGGGTCCCCGCCGGTCGGTAAGGAGCCGGCGCGTGCACGCCAAGGCGGTAAAACGGGCGGAGCGGTCCTGGACACCGCTCCAAAACTCACCAAGGGCAATTTACAAAATGGCGGCCCCTCCGCGGAGAGTCGGCGGTCATTCCGCGCCGCACCGTGTCCGCCACTTTCGGACGGCCAGAGGCCATATTGGGAGAGCCGATATTGGCCCCCTTCTCTCTTGAATCATGACCATCCCCTCTCCCCCCACATGGATCCTGACATCTCCCTTGGCCTCTCTACTCCACGGTGAGGTCAAGCCAGGGCCTTCTATATCTCACCACCCGCATCCAACTCCCCCTTCCAAACCCACCTTCTTCTGCGCCGTACCCGAATTAAACTCCACCCTCCCTTCCCAACCAGGTCACGTGCCTCGGAACTTCCCGAACTCCCAACTCTCTGTCCTTTGGTAATAGAGCTCGCCCTCGTGGACTACTGCGGTTAATGCAACTACTGATGTAAGTACAATAAAAGGGTCAGAGCGACTGCACTCCAAAAGTATTTCATTGGCTGTAAACCGCTTTGAGGTGCCCGCTGGTCGTGAAAGGCGCTATATAAATACAAGTCAGTCTTTCTTTTTCACGATGAGAGTTTGTGTTGGAACCATCGTGTAGAGTGTGATTGCTCGTGATGGTGTAAGGATAGATCACACCATTGGCCCTCCATTCACCCCAAAACTTCTGCAGCTCTTGATCTGCTCTTCACTTACTAACCTTTGGTGCTCTTGACCGCAGCAAAACCCTTCCTCGCCCCTACCCTGGCCGTTCCCTCTGGTATGGCCCCCCGCCCCGCTCGATCCCTCGGGTACAAAGCACGCAGTCTTGATGTCATTTGACACACTCCGGGTTTAGCCACCCATGGCCAGATCGGACTGGACCTCATCAAGCACAATTGCTCCTCGTTCCCCTCGGCCACAAACACTCCCTCCCCAGGAATATCCTGGAATGATCCGGGTTTACAGAGTGTTAACGGTGGGGGCGGGGGGTTTGAACGCTGTCGACGGTGTTGAGCTGTGCGTGGGATTATCATGTTCTTTACCTGGATTTTCCCTGTTTATAACTATTGGTGGCTTTTATTAATCGGCCCACTTTCTCGGCAACCGGTTCAGACCTGTAATCAAACCTTTCCATCAAACTCCAGTGTAGCAGCAGAATTATAGCAAATTGTATGGAATTTAAAGTCATTTAACCCTTAAAAAGAATATGTGTAGATAATAAATGCATCAAAAATTCAACTATTTAGGAAAAGGTCCTCAATGGGCCCATCCAGAGGAGAATGACGACAATGACTCTGAGCTGGGAGAGTCTTACCACTGCGTGAGGCTCGGGAGCCTCCTATCAACAAGGGCAGACATTGATGACGAGATCCAACACCGCCTCCAGTGCGCCAATGCAGCCTTCGGCCACCTGAGGAAAAGAGTGTTTGAAGACCAGGCCCTCAAAACTGCCTCCAAGCTCATGGTCTACAGGGCTGTAGTAACACCCGCCCTCCTGTTTAGCTCAGAGACATGACTATGTATAGTAGACACCTAAAGTCACTGGAGAAATACCACCAACGATGTCTCCGCAAGATCCTGCCAATCCTCTGGGAGGACAGACGCACCAACATTAGCGTCCTCGACCAGGCCAACATCCCCAGTATTGAAGCACTGACCACACCTGATCAGCTCCGCTGGGCAGGCCACATAGTTCGCATGCCAGACACGAGACTCCCAAAGCAAACGCTCTACTCGGAACTCCTTCATGGCAAACGAGCCAAAGGTGGGCAGAGGAAACGTTACAAGGACCACCCTCAAAGCCTCCCTGATAAAGTGCAACATCCCCACTGACACCTGGGAGTCCCTGGCCAAAGACCACCCTAAGTGGAGGAAGTGCATCCGGGAGGGCGCTGAGCACCTCGAGTCTCGTCGCCGAGAGCATGCAGAAATCAAGCGCAGGCAGCGGAAGGAGCGTGCGGCAAACCAGTCCCACCCACCCCTTCCTTCAACCACTGTCTGTCCCACCTGTGACAGGGACTGTGGCTCTTGTATTGGACTGTTCAGCCACCTAAGAACTCAGTCTAAGAGTGGAAGCAAGTCTTCCTCGATTCTGAGGGACTGCCTATGATGAGGAAAGGTTCCACGACCTTGGTCTATTTGCAGAGCAGCATAGACTTAGTGCCGATCTGTTCGAGCTTTATAAAGTACCGAAAGGGCTGAATAGCGTCCCCATTGAGAGACTATTACAGTTTGACAGATTGGGGAGGTCGGGAGGACAATCTGTGTGAGAGTGGGGGTATACTGCATGTTGTGAGTGTGTTGCCGGCTGGTGGGGTGGGTATCTCTGGGGCAGAGATGGCATCATATCGAAGGGAGGTGTCTTTATCACTGGGTCTGCGTGATCTCCATAAGCCGCTTTCCATTGGCTGAGGGGGTCGGAGAGGAATTTTCCAGAGTATTTTTTCCCACATTCTACCCTACGTAAACTAGAGGTCATCCAAAACTCAGCAGCCCGTGTCCTAACTCGCACCAAGTCCCGCTCACCCATCACCCACTGTGCTCACTGACCTACATTGGCTCCCGGTTAAGCAACGCCTCGATTTCAAAATTCTCATCCTTGTTTACAAATCCCTCCATGGCCCTCGCCCCTCCCTATCTCTGTATCCTCCTCCAGCCTCACAATCCCCCAGATGTCTGTTCTCTTCTAATTCTGCCCTCCTGTGCATCCCTGATTATAATCGCTCCACCATTGGTGGCCGTGCCTTCTATTGCCTAGGCCCCAAGCTCTGGAACTCCCTCCCTAAACCTCTCCATCTCTTTCTCCTCCTTCAAGACGATCCTTAAAACCGACCTCTGTGACCCTTTGGTCATCTGTGCTAATTTTTACTTATGTGCCTCGGTGTTCATTTTTGCAAATACACTGTACCTTTCACCACTTCAAGACATCTCAAAGTGCTTCATCAAGTACTTTGGAAGTGTGGTCGCTGTTGTAATGTAGGAAACATGGCAGGCAATATGTGCACAGCAAGCTCCCACAAACCGCATGTGATAATGACCAGATCATCTGTTTTTTTTAGTGGTGTTGAATGAGGGGTAAATCTTGGTTTCCGGGGACAACGGGGAAAACTTCCCCTGCTCTTTTTCAAAATAGTGGGCATGGAATCTTTTACGTCCACCTGAGAGAGCAGACGGGACCTTGGTTTAACGTCTCATCCGAAAGTCGGCACCCATGACAGTGCAACGCTCTCTCGGTACTGCCCCTCCGACAGTGTGGCACTCCCTCAGTACTGCCCCTCCGACAGTGCGGCACTCCCTCAGTACTGCCCCTCCGACAGTGCGGCGCACCCTCAGTACTGCCCCTCCGACAGTGCGGCGCTCCCTCAGTACTGCCCCTCCGACAGTGCGGCACTCCCTCAGTACTGCCCCTCCGACAGTGCGGCACTCCCTCAGTACTGCCCCTCCGACAGTGCGGCACTCCCTCGGTACTGCCCCTCCGACAGTGCAGCATTCCCTCGGTACTGCCCCTCCAACAGTGCGGCACTCCCTCAGTACTGCCCCTCCGACAGTGCAGCACTCGCTCGGTACTGCCCCTCCGACAGTGCAGCACTCGCTCGGTACTGCCCCTCCGACAGTGCAGCACTCGCTCGGTACTGCCCCTCCGACAGTGCAGCATTCCCTCGGTACTGCCCCTCCAACAGTGCGGCACTCCCTCAGTACTGCCCCTCCGACAGTGCAGCACTCGCTCGGTACTGCCCCTCCGACCGTGCAGCATTCCCTCGGTACTGCTGCTCCAACAGTGCAGCATTCCCTCAGCACTGTCAGCGGGAGTGCCAGCCTAGACTGGGGAGGACTTGTGTAATTTGCCAGGTTGCGTGGGCCTAACACCTGCCCCCACCCACCCCCCCCCCCGCCGGAACTGAACGCGCTCCCCGTACGAATCATTCCCATCTATAGCCCCCACAATGCTGCCCAGCTGAAACACGGGCAGCCACCAGGAACGACCGCAAGGGCTTTGTGGGGAGCCCAGGCTCGCCCTGGTACATTGCATGTTTGAAATGGGCACCCAGCCACTGAGTGGGTGAGGAGAGGGTCTTGGAATCATCCAGGCCCAGGAACTCACGACTGGCAGAGGCTTATCCCATCCTGTTGCCAGAGAAAAGTAGAAATCATGCTGAGAATGTTGGGGGCTGGAAGTGGTTGGGCTGGGTGGAGGTAATTGGATTGCATCATGGTTTAAACGACCACAGCGGGGTTGGTGAAAGAGCTTTCATTTCCTGCACAAGATACTATCACAGCCCTAAGTGCATTGACAGAGAACACAGAGGCTTTCTAAATTATTTTTAGCATCGCTCCTTATGATCCTCTGTTGTTTTACTGGAGTTTATTTCATCAGCTGTTTGGCGAGACATCACCTCACACCAATCCCCGCTCGCGGGCCAGTGCTGGTGATCTGTCAGTGAGCAGCGCCTGGGGACAGAGCAGGAGGCTCGCGATCGCAGATTGCCCAACCCACTTATCGACCTCAACATTTCAAAATGTCTCCCTTCCCCCGCAACCCACCCAGGCAGCTGCTGCACTAAGAGACACTTCCCCCGGGAGCCGAGTCACTCTTTCAAACCAGAGTTAGATAGTTGGAGGGTGTGAGGAGTGAGCAGGGGAGTGGGAGTCTCTGGCCGAAGACCGCCCTAAGTGGAGGAAGTGCATCCGGGAGGGCGCTGAGCACCTCGAGTCTCGTCGCCGAGAGCATGCAGAAATCAAGCGCAGGCAGCGGAAGGAGCGTGCGGCAAACCAGTCCCACCCTCCCCTTCCCTCAACCACTGTCTGTCCCACCTGTGACAGAGACTGTAATTCCTGTATTGGACTGTTCAGCCACCTGAGAACTCACTTTTAGAGTGGAAGCAAGTCTTCCTCGATTCCGAGGGACTGCCGATGATGATGATGATGGGATCAGACGGATTGGGATATTAAAGGGTGCGGGAAGTGAGGGGAGAGTGGGATCAGACGGATTGAGATATTAAACAGTAAGGGCAGTTAAGCATCAACTACCTGTGTCAGCCGTGGCTCACAACGTCGCACCTTCGCTTCTGAGTCAAAAGGTCGTGGGTTGAAGTCCCACTCCAGAGATGTACGCACAAAAATTCCAGTGTCATCGGAGAGGCAGTACTGAGAGAGCACCGCACTATCGGAGGGCCAGTACTGAGGGAGCGCAGCACTGTTGGAGGGGCAGTACTGAGGGAGCGCCGCACTGTCAGAGGGGCAGTACTGAGGTAGTGCTGCACTGTCGGAGGGGCAGTACTGAGGGAGCGCAGCACTGTTGGAGGGGCAGTACTGAGGGAGCGCCGCACTGTCGGAGGGGCAGTACTGAGGGAGTGCTGCACTGTCGGAGGGGCAGTACCGAGGGAGCGCCTCACTGCTGGAGGGGCAGTACCGAGGGAGCGCCTCACTGTCGGAGGGGCAGTGCCGAGGGAGTGCTGCACTGTCGGAGGGGCAGTACCGAGGGAGCGCTGCACTGTCGGAGGGGCAGTACTGAGGGAGTGCCGCACTGTTGGAGGGGCCATCTTTCGGATGAGACATTAAACTGAGGCCTTGTTTGCCCTCGCAAACAAAGATCCCATGGCACTATTTCAAAGAAGAGCAGGGGAGTTATCCCTGGTGTCCTGGGGCCAATATTTATCCCTCAATCAACATCACTGAAACAGATGATCTAGTCATTATCACATTGCTGTTTGTGGGAACTTGCTGTGCACAAATTGGCTGCCACAATTCCCACATTACAACAGTGACTACACTCCAAAAGTGCTTCATTGGCTGAAAAGCGCTTTGGGAATTTCTGAGATTG
The DNA here is from genome assembly GCF_044704955.1 of Pristiophorus japonicus. Lineage (NCBI taxonomy): Eukaryota > Metazoa > Chordata > Chondrichthyes > Pristiophoridae > Pristiophorus > Pristiophorus japonicus. The sequence continues at coordinate 311,462,045 of NC_091980.1, read as the reverse complement.
TGAAAGGCGCTATAGAAATGCAAGTCTTGGTGTGGGACTGAGTCACCTATAGGCCTAGACCAAGTAAGGACGGCCCTAAAGGACATCAGTGAACCAGCTGGGTTTTAGGACAATCTGACAGCTACATGGTCAAGCCAATATTAGGACCGATATCATGGAAAGAGACAGAGACATTGGGCTCAATTTTCCCCAGTGATTTCTGCGTTTTTTTGGAGCAGGCTGCTCTTTTTGGCCTAAGTTGAAAATCCCCAGTTTCCCCGATCAGTTTGCACCGGCATAACTCAGTTAGTTACAATTTTTTTAAGGTCTGTTTTTTTTTCAGCCAAAGGGGGCGGTAACCAGCCACCTACACCAATTCTGGCCATTTAGGCAAGTTTGGCCGGCTGAGAGTTACTCCAGGTCTGCTTAGTCCGGCGTATGTGGCCTCTCCTGAAAAACCTCCGGAGAGTTAAGGAAATCGGCGCAGCAGATGGCCGGACACACTGAAAGAATTGAAAAACACATAGCAGCAACTTACCTCCAACCCCGCCCGAAGGCTGTCCGGTCCCATTCTCGGTCCCCCTTCTCCCGGTCTGGTCCCATTCTCGGTCCCCCTTCTCCCGGTCTGGTCCCATTCTCGGTCCCCAATCTCCCGGTCCGGTCCCATTCTCGGTCCCCAATCTCCCGGTCCGGTCCGGTCCCATTCTCGGTCCCCAATCTCCCGGTCCCGTCCCATTCTCGGTCCCCATTCTCCCGGTCCGGTCCAGTCCCATTCTCGGTCCCCATTCTCCCGGTCCGGTCCCATTCTCGCTCCCCAATCTCCCGGTCTGGTCCCATTCTCAGTCCGGTCCTATTCTCGGTCCCCAATCTCCCGGCCCGGTCCCATTCTCCCGGCCCGGTCCCATTCTCCCGGCCCGGTCCCATTCTCGGTCCCCAATCTCCCGGCCCGGTCCCATTCTCGGTCCCCATTCTCCCGGTCCGGTCCCATTCTCCCGGTCCAGTCCCATTCTCGGTCCCCCTTCTCTCGGTTCGGTCCCCATTCTCCCGGTCCCGTCCCGTCCCATTCTCGGTCCCCGGTTCACACACACACAGAGACAGACAGACAGAGAGAGAGAGAGAGAGTCACTTTGCAGCCACAGCTCGCATTGTGTCCCAGGGACTGAGAATGGGACCGGACTGGGCAGCCTTCGGGCGGGGTTGGAGGTAAGTTGGTGCTATGTGTTTTTCAATTCTTTCAATGTGTTGGGAGCTGGTTGTATGTTTCACTCGCATTGTGTCCCTGGTTACTATGGCAGCCCGATCTTTTTGGCGCCGATCAAGGCTCCCCCCCACAAAACTAAAGGCCGGGTTACGCCATGCCAAAATGAAGAAATCCAACGGGGAAACTTAAATTTTTTTTTTTTTGGCGTACTTAGGCCCCAAAAAATCGGGAGTAACTCTTCAAGTACGTCAAAAAAATGCTTTGGGGAAAATTGGGCCCTTTGAATGGACTGCTTGATAGAGCAAGGCTGGGAATCAGTTAGGAACCTCGCTGGCTGGATGGGCTGAATGGCCTGCCTGAGCCCTATCTATCTCGCGATCTGGCAATCTTCAAACCTTCCTCAGTGCTGCCAGCTGGAAATATTTTCCCATAGTTTGCAAACCAAACACACCCAGGCTGCAGACTGAATCATTAGTTTATTGTTGGCGTGTGTCAGTGTTTGTGTGTGTGCACGTGTCTGCATTTGCGTGCGCATATCTGTATACGTCTGTGCCTGCCCAATAGTTGTTGCGTGTCTGTGTGGGTTATGTGTTTGTGTTTCTTTGTGTGTGTGTGTCGATAGGGAGCTATGTAATTGTGTGTGTCTGTGTGCGTGTGTTTGCTGCTGAAAGCCTCATCCGGGCCTTTGTTACCTCGAGGCTCAACTATTCTCACCTTAGCTGGAGGCCACAGATTTAAGGTGATTGGCAAAAGAACCAGAAGAGAGACGAGGAGAATTTATTTTACTCAGCGAGTTGTTGTGATCTGGAAAGGGCGGTGGGAGCAGTTTCAATCGTAACTTTCGAACAGGAATTGGATAGCTACTTGAGGGGGAGACATTTGAGGGGCTGTGGGGAAAGAGCGGGGGGGCAGTGGGACTGATCGGATCACTCTCTCACAGGGCTGGCACAGGCACGAAGGGCCCAATGGCCTCCTGCCTGTGCTCTATCAATCCATTATTCTATTCGATAAATGCTTTCCTGGCCAGCCTCTCACCTTCTACCCCCAGTAAACTTCAAGTCATCCAAAGCTCTGCTCCTGTCGCCCAGCTCAGGGCAGAGAAGGTGGAGAGGAGATTTGACAGAGGACCAATAGGGATAGACTTAGACAGGCTGGTGGGCACGGGGCAGATGAAATTTAACGCAGAAAAGTGCAAAGTGATACATGAGGAGGAAGAATGAGGAGGGACAATATAAACTAAAGGGTACAATCCTAAAGGGGGAGCATGAACAGAGAGACCTGGGGGTATATGGGCACCAATCGCTGAAGGTGGCAGGGCAGGTTGAGAAGCCGGTTAAAGCTTACGGGATCCTGGGCTTCATAAATAGAGGCAGAGAGCACAAAAGCTCGGATATTATAATGAGCCTGTATAAAACACGGGTTCGGCCTCAACTGGAGTATTGTGTCCAATTCTGGGCACCGCACTGTAGGAAGGATGTGAAGGCCTTAGAGAGGGTGCAGGAAAGATTTACGAGAATGGTTCCGGGGATGAGGGACTTCAGTGACGTGGATAGACTGGAGAAGCTGGGGTTGTTCTCCTTGGAGCAGAGAAAGTTGAGAGAAGATTTGATCGAGGTGTTCAAAATCATGAGGGGTCTGGACAGAGTAGAGAGAGAGAGAGAAACTGTTCCCATTGGTGGAAGGGTCGGGAACCAGAGGACACAGATTTAAGGCGATTGGCAGAAGAACCAAAGGCGACTCGAGGGAAATCTTTTTTATGCAGCGAGAGGTTAGGATCTGGAATGCGCTGCCTGAGAGGGTGGTGGAGGCAGACTCAATCGTGGCTTTCAAAAGGGAATTTTGAAGGAAAAATTAATTGCAGGGCTACGGGGAAAGGGCGGGGGAGTGGGACTGTCTGAGGCGCTCTTGCAGAGAGCCAGCACGGGCTCGACGGGCCGAATGGCCTCCGTCTGTGCTGTAACCGTTCTCTGATTCTCTGATTCTAACTCGCACCAAGTCCCACTCACCCATCACCCTTGTGCTCGCTGACCGGCATTGGCTCCCAGTCCAGCAACACTTCAAGTTTAAAATTCTCATCCGTCTATTCCAATCCCTCCACGGCCTCGCCCCTCTGTCTCTGCAGCCCCCACTCCAGCCCCACAACCCCCTCGCCCCTCACTGACTCTGTAGCCCCCACTCCAGCTCCTCAACCCCCTCGCCCCACACTGACTCTGTAGCCCCCACTCCAGCCCCACAACCCCCTCGCCCCTCACTGACTCTGTAACATCCCACTCCAGCCCCACAACCCCCTCGCCCCTCTGTCTCTGTAGCCCCCCACTCCAGCCCCTCGCCCCTCTGTCTCTGCAGCCCCCACTCCAGCCCCACAACCCCCTCGCCCCTCACTGACTCTGTAACACCCCACTCCAGCCCCACAACCCCCTCGCCCCTCACTGACTCTGTAACACCCCACTCCAGCCCCACAACCCCCTCACCCCTCACTGACTCTGTAACCCCCCACTCCAGCCCCACAACCCCCTCGCCCCTCACTGACTCTGTAACACCCCACTCCAGCCCCACAACCCCCTCGCCCCTCTGTCTCTGTAGCCCCCCACTCCAGCCCCACAACCCCCTCGCCCCTCACCCCTTACTGACCCTGTAGCCCCCACTCCAGCCCCACAACCCCCTCGCTCCTCACTGACTCTGTAACCCCCCCACTCCAGCCCCACAACCCCCTCGCCCCTCACTGACTCTGTAACACCCCACTCCAGCCCCACAACCCCCTTGCCCCTTACTGACCCTGTAGCCCCCACTCCAGCCCCACAACCCCCTCGCTCCTCACTGACTCTGTAACCCCCCCACTCCAGCCCCACAACCCCCTCGCCCCTCTGTCTCTGTAGCCCCCCACTCCAGCCCCTCGCCCCTCTGTCTCTGTAGCCCCCCACTCCAGCCCCACAACCCCCTCGCCCCTATGTCTCTGTAGCCCCCACTCCAGCTCCACAACCCCCTCGCCCCTCACTGACTCTGTAGCCCCCACTCCAGCCCCACAACCCCCTCGCCCCTCACTGACTCTGTAACATCCCACTCCAGCCCCACAACCCCCTCGCCCCTCTGTCTCTGTAGCCCCCCACTCCAGCCCCTCGCCCCTCTGTCTCTGTAGCCCCCACTCCAGCCCCACAACCCCCTCGCTCCTCACTGACTCTGTAACCCCCCCACTCCAGCCCCACAACCCCCTCGCCCCTCACTGACTCTGTAACACCCCACTCCAGCCCCACAACCCCCTCGCCCCTCACTGACTCTGTAGCCCCCACTCCAGCCCCACAACCCCCTCGCCCCTCACTGACTCTGTAGCCCCCACTCCAGCTCCACAACCCCCTCGCCCCTCACTGACTCTGTAACACCCCACTCCAGCCCCACAACCCCCTCGCCCCTCACTGACTCTGTAGCCCCCACTCCAGCTCCACAACCCCCTCGCCCCTCACTGACTCTGTAACCCCCCACTCCAGCCCCACAACCCCCTCGCCCCTCACTGACTCTGTAACACCCCACTCCAGCCCCACAACCCCCTCGCCCCTCTGTCTCTGTAGCCCCCCACTCCAGCCCCACAACCCCCTCGCCCCTCACCCCTTACTGACCCTGTAGCCCCCACTCCAGCCCCACAACCCCCTCGCTCCTCACTGACTCTGTAACCCCCCCACTCCAGCCCCACAACCCCCTCGCCCCTCTGTCTCTGTAGCCCCCCACTCCAGCCCCTCGCCCCTCTGTCTCTGTAGCCTCCCACTCCAGCCCCACAACCCCCTCGCCCCTATGTCTCTGTAGTCCCCACTCCAGCCCCACAACCCCCTCGCCCCTCACCCCTCACTGACTCTGTAGCCCCCACTCCAGCCCCACAACCCCCTCGCCCCTCACTGACTCTGTAACACTCCACTTCAGCCCCACAACCCCCTCGCCCCTATGTCTCTGTAGCCCCCCACTCCAGCCCCACAACCCCCTCGCCCCTCACCCCTCACTGACTCTGCAGCTCCCCAACCCCCTCACCCCTCACTGACTCTGTAGCCCCCACTCCAGCCCCACAACCCCCTCGCCCCTCAGACTCTGTAACCCCCCACTCCAGCCCCACAACCCCCTCGCCCCTCACTGACTCTGCAGCCCCCCCAACCCCCTCGCCCCTCACTGACTCTGTAGCCCCCACTCCAGCCCCACAACCCCCTCGCCCCTCACTGACTCTGTAACCCCCCACTCCAGCCCCACAACCCCCTCGCCCCTCACTGACTCTGTAGCCCCCACTCCAGCCCCACAACCCCCTCGCCCCTCACTGACTCTGTAGCCCCCACTCCAGCCCCACAACCCCCTCGCCCCTCACTGACTCTGTAGCCCCCACTCCAGCTCCACAACCCCCTCGCCCCTCACTGACTCTGTAACCCCCGCCCCACAACCCCCTCGCCCCTCACTGACTCTGTAACCCCTGCCCCCCAGCCCCACAACCCTCTGGGTGGAGAGCTGCAGAGGGAAGTCAGGAGAGTTGTGCCGGGGGAGGAAGAGGCGAAGGGGACGGAGGCGGGCAGGGCGTGTGCCCATGATGTTGCCGCGTGTGAGGCTCCTCATCGGCAGCGGGGCCTCGGGAACACGGACTGTCCGGCGGCAGAGGTCGCTCGGTTGGTGTTTGTGCAAAGAAAGAACTTGCATTTATATAGCACCTTTCACCACCTCAGGACATCCCAAAGCGCTTTACAGCCAATGAAATACTTTTGGAGTGTGGTCACTGTTGTAATGTGGGAAACGCGGCAGCCAATTTGCGCCCAGCAAGCTCCCACACACAGCAATGTGATAATGAGCAGATAATCTGTTTTTAGTGATGTTGGTTGAGGGATAAATATTGGCCCACGACACCGGGGAGAACTCCCCTGCTCTTCTTCGAAACAGTGCCATGGGTGTATCTCCACCTGAGATGTCCAAATGGGACCTCGGGTTTAACGTCCCATCTGAAAGAAGGCCCCTCCGACAGTGCGGCACTCCCTCAGTACTGCCCCTCCGACAGTGCAGGGCTCCCTCAGTACTGCCCCTCCGACAGTGCGGCACTCCCTCAGTACTGCCCCTCCGACAGTGCGGTGCTCCCTCAGTACTGCCCCTCTGACAGTCCAGCGCTCCCTCAGTACTGCCCCACCGACAGTGCGGTGCTCCCTCAGTACTGCCCCTCTGACAGTGCGGTGCTCCCTCAGTACTGTCCCTCCGACAGTGCGGCGCTCCCTCAGTACTGCCCCACCGACAGTGCGGTGCTCCCTCAGTACTGTCCCTCCAAGAGTGCGGCGCTCCCTCAGTACTGCCCCTCCGACAGTGCAGGGCTCCCTCAGTACTGCCCCTCCGACAGTGCGGCGCTCCCTCAGTACTGCCCCTACGACAGTGCGGCGCTCCCTCAGTACTGCCCCACCGACAGTGCGGTGCTCCCTCAGTACTGTCCCTCCAAAAGTGCGGCGCTCCCTCAGTACTGCCCCTCCGACAGTGCGGTGCTCCCTCAGTACTGTCACTCTGACAGTGCGGCGCTCCCTCAGTACTGCCCCTCCGACAATGCGGTGCTCCCTCAGTACTGTCCCTCTGAGTGCGGCGCTCCCTCAGTACTGCCCCTCCGACAGTGCGGCTCTCCTTCAGTACTGCCCCTCCGACTGTGCGGTGCTCCCTCAGTACTGCCCCTCTGACAGTGCGGTGCTCCCTCAGGACTGCCGCTCCGACAGTGCGGTGCTCCCTCAGTACTGTCCCTCCGACAGTGCGGCGCTCCCTCAGTAATGCCCCTCTGACAGTGCGGCACTCCCTCAGTACTGTCCCTCCGACAGTGCGGAGCTCCCTCAGTACTGTCCCTCCGACAGTGCGGTGCTCCCTCAGTACTGCCCCTCTGACAGTGCAGCGCTCCCTCAGTACTGTCCCTCCGACAGTGCGGAGCTCCCTCAGTACTGTCCCTCCGACAGTGCGGAGCTCCCTCAGTACTGTCCCTCCGACAGTGCGGTGCTCCCTCAGTACTGCTCCTCCGACAGTGCGGCATTCCCTCAGTACTGCCCCTCCGACAGTGCGGGGCTCCCTCAGTACTGCCCCTCCGACAGTGCGGTGCTCCCTCAGTACTGCCCCTCTGACAGTGCGGTGCTCCCTCAGTACCGTCCCTCCGACAGTGCGGCGCTCCCTCAGTACTGCCCCTCCGACAGTGCGGTGCTCCCTCAGTGCTGTCCCTCCAAGAGTGCGGCGCTCTCTCAGTACTGCCCCTCCGACAGTGCGGTGCTCCCTCAGTACTGCCCCTCCGACAGTGCGGCGCTCCCTCAGTACTGTCCCTCCGAGAGTGCGGCACTCCCTCAGTACTGCCCCTCCGACAGTGCGGCGCTCCCTCAGTACTGCCCCTCCGACAGTGCGGTGCTCCCTCAGTACTGCCCCTCCGACAGTGCGGCACTCCCTCAGTACTGCCCCTCCGACAGTGCGGCGCTCCCTCAGTACTGCCCCTCCGACAGTGCGGTGCTCCCTCAGTGCTGTCCCTCCAAGAGTGCGGCGCTCTCTCAGTACTGCCCCTCCGACAGTGCGGCGCTCCCTCAGTCCTGTCCCTCTGATAGTGCGGCACTCCCTCAGTACTGTCCCACCGACAGTGCGGCACTCCCTCAGTACTGCCCCTCCGACAGTGCGGCGCTCCCTCAGTCCTGTCCCTCTGATAGTGCGGCACTCCCTCAGTCCTGTCCCACCGACAGTGCGGCACTCCCTCAGTCCTGTCCCACCGACAGTGCGGCACTCCCTCAGTCCTGTCCCACCGACAGTGCGGCACTCCCTCAGTACTGCCCCTCCGACAGTGCGGCACTCCCTCAGTACTGCCCCTCCGACAGTGCGGCAATCCCTCAGTACTGCCCCTCTGACAGTGCGGCACTCTCTCAGTACTGCCCCTCCGACAGTGCGGCGCTCCCTCAGTACTGCCCCTCCGACAGTGCGGCACTCCCTCAGTCCTGTCCCACCGACAGTGCGGCGCTCCCTCAGTACTGCCCCTCCGACAGTGCGGCACTCCCTCAGCCCTGTCCCTCTGATAGTGCGGCACTCCCTCAGTACTGGTACTGGATTAGGAGCTGATGTCCCATGGAGCGGGGACTTGAACCCACGAGCTCCTGAGTTCGAGGCGAGGTAGCGTTGCCCACCGAGCCATGGCTGTGGGAGAGCTCTGGAATTCAATAACAGGAAGAGCCACCCGTGCTCAAGCTGCCTGGTTGGTGTGCACGGAGCACAAAACCCGAAGGCACGGTGAACAAACGGGAGTTGGCTGCCTCTCATGGGGCCTGCTGATAAGGGCCTTCAGGCTCCCAGTCCGCCCAGTGTTATTGTGTGCGGACTGTTTATGTTGGCAGGATAGCGGGCTGTTTTCCTACATGTCTGACTGCTCACCGCAAGCAACACAGTCCTTTATTTATTATTCCTCAACAACAAAAAAGATTTTCATTGTCCTGGAACATTCTGTCAAAGTAACAGCTCTCTATGAAAAGGCTGCTGTGTGTCACACAGGCCCTGGAATTAATCTAGTTGGCCTTTCCTCGCAAGGGATGGGGATGGAATCTTTCTTCCCCCAATTTCTTTAGGAGTATTTCCAAGCGTTAAAGCCCCCCCCTCACAGCCCCCCGCACCCCCCCCATGATTTCCGGTGTTGTTCATCACCGAGAGTGTCCGAGATCCCCCCAGCCCCCAGCAAGGCCCCCACCCCACAGGCAGGAGATGCAATGGTTTCACTGCCCTTTGCAATGTCCTCGGCCTTGTTGTGTGGATTTCCCGATCTCCTGGATGTGGGGTGGAGGCTGGGTAGGGTGGGGTGGGAGAGGGGTCTGGGTGTTGCGGTGAGTTAGGAGCTCCACCTCCTGTGAGCTGGGTTTCGGCCTATCAGTGGGCAATGCGTTGTCTCAGTTCCTCCTTGTGCCAGCACAGACCCCTCTCAGACCGTGGCAGAGAGTCGGCGGATCTTACAGCACGCAATGTCGCGGCATTTACATCAAGAAACAGGCCATTGGGCCTAACGGGTCCGTGACGGTGTTTATTCTCCACAGGAACCTCCTCCCACCCTCTTCATCTCCCCGTCACCATATTCCTTCTATTCCTTTCTCCCTCATGTGCTCATCCAGCTTCCCCTTATATGCATCGATACTATTCACCTCAACCCCTCCCTGTGATATCATAAGAACATAAGAAATAGGAGCAGGAGTCGGCCATACGGCCCCTCGCGCCTGCTCCGCCATTCAATAAGATCATGGCTGATCTGATCATGGACTCAGCTCCAATTCCCTGCCCGCTCCCCATAACCCCTTCTCCCCCATCGCTCAAGAAACTGTCTATTTCGGTCTTAAATTTAATCAATGTCCCAGCTTCCACAGCTCTCTGAGGCAGCGAATTCCACAGATTTACAACCCTCAGAGAAGAAATTATTCCTCCTCATATTTGCGTTAAATGGGCGGCCCCTTATTCTAAGATCATGCCCTCTAGTTAAAGTCTCCCCCATCAGTGGAAACATCCTCTCTGCATCCACCTTGTCAAGCCCCCTCATAATCTTATACGTTTTGATAAGATCACCTCTCATTCTTCTGAACTGCAATGAGTAGAGGCCTAACCTACTCAACCTTTCCTCATAAGTCAACCCCCTCATCCCCGGAATCAACCGAGTGAACCTTCTCTGAGCTGCCTCCAAAGCAAGTATCTCCTTTCGTAAATACAGAAACCAAAACTGCACGCAGTACTCCAGGTGTGGCCTCACCAATACCCTGTATAACTGTAGCAAGACTTCCCTGCTTTTATATTCACAGCCTCAAAATACGGGGGAGCCAATTTAAAACCGAGTTGAGAAGGAATTTCTTCTCCCAGAGGGTTGGGAATCTGTGGAATTCTCTGCCCAAGGAAGCAGTTGAGGCTAGCTCATTGAATGTATTCAAGTCACAGATCGATAGATTTTTAACCAATAAGGGAATTAAGGGTTACGGGGAGCGGGCGGGTAAGTGGAGCTGAGTCCACGGCCAGATCAGCCATGATCTTGTTGAATGGCGGAGCAGGCTCGAGGGGCTAGATGGCCTACTCCTGTTCCTAATTCTTATGTTCTTATGTTCAACCCCTTTGCAATAAAAGCCAAGATACCATTGGCCTTCCTGACCACTTGCTGTACCTGATAGTATCCTTTTGAGTTTCATGCACAAAGACCCCCAGGCCCAGCTGTACTGTGGCACTTTGCAATCTTTCTTCATTTAAATAATAACTTCCGAGTTCCACATTCTCACCACTCTCTGAGTAAAGAATTCCCGATTGGATTTATTAGTGACTGTCTTATATTTATGGCCCCTAGTTTTAGACTCCTCAATAAGTGGAAATATCTTCTCTCTATCCACTCTATCAAGCCCCTTCATAATTATATCAGGTCTGTTATGTATGTAAACCTGTAATTACCAAGTCTAATGATTTAGACGAGGGGATTAAATGTGGTATCTCCAAATTTGCGGATGACACTAAGTTGGGTGGCAGTGTGAGCTGCGAGGAGAATGCTATGAGGCTGCAGAATGACTTGGATAGGTTAGGTGAGTGGGCAAATGCATGACAGATGAAGTATAATGTGGATAAATGTGAGGATATCCACTTTGGTGGTAAACACAGAGAGACAGACTATTATCTGAATGGTGACACATTAGGAAAAGGGGAGGTGCAACGAGACCTGGGTGTCATGGTACATCAGTCATTGAAGGTTGGCATGCAGGTACAGCAGGCGGTTATGAAAGCAAATGGCATGTTGGCCTTCATAGTGAGGGGATTTGAGTACAGGGGCAGGGAAGTGTTACTACAGTTGTACAGGGCCTTGGTGAGGCCACACCTGGAGTATTGTGCACAGTTTTGGTCTCCTAACTTGAGGAAGGACATTCTTGCTATTGAGGGAGTGCAGCGAAGGTTCACCAGACTGATTCCCGGGATGGCGGGACTGACATATCAAGAAAGACTGGATCAACTGGGCTTGAATTCACTGGAGTTCAGAAGAATGAGAGGGGATCTCATAGAAACGTTTAAAATTCTGACGGGTTTAGACAGGTTAGATGCAGGAAGAATGTTCCCAATGTTGGGGAAGTCCAGAACCAGGGGTCACAGTCTAAGGGTAAGGGGTAAGCCATTTAGGACCGAGATGAGGAGAAACTTCTTCACCCAGAGAGTGGAGAACCTGTGGAATTCTCTACCACAGAAAGTTGTTGAGGCTAATTCACTAAATATATTCAAAAAGGAGTTAAATGTAGTCCTTACTACTCGGGGGATCAAGGGGTATGGCGAGAAAGCAGGAATGGGGTACTGAAGTTTCATGTTCAGCCATGAACTCATTGAATGGCGGTGCAGGCTAGAAGGGCTGAATGGCCGACTCCTGCACCTATTTTCTATGTTTTTATGTTTCTAACCACCAGAGGGCTTATCCCCTGGAGTCCCAAGGAATCCCACAATCCCTTGGGAGCACCTGTATATAAGGAGGCCTCACAGGCTGGAGAGGCACTCTGAGATCTGTAATAAAGGGCTACGGTCACACTTACTTTGAGCTTGCAGTATCTAGTCTGACTCTTTATCCAAGATACAACAACTGGCGACGAGATACAGATAGTGAACCCCAACACACCACCGCAAAGAACTGTGAACATCCTGGAGAAATTTTCGGATGATTGGGAAACCTTTGTGGAGCGACTTGGCCAATACTTCGTGGCCATCGAGCTGGAAGGAGAAGCGAACGCTGCCAAACGAAGGGCCATCCTCCTCACCGTTTGCGGGGCATCAACGTATGGCCTCATGAAAAACCTGCTCGCTCCAGCACAACCCACAGACAAGTCGTACGATGAGTTGTGCACACTGGTCCGGGAGCATCTAAACCCGAAGGAAAGCGTACTGATGGCGAGGTACCGGTTCTACACGTACAAGAGGTCTGAAGGCCAGGAAGTGGCGAGCTACGTCGCCGAGCTAAGGCACCTTGCAGGACATTGCGAATTTGAAGGACACTTGGAGCACATGCTCAGAGACTTCCTTGTACTTGGCATTGTCCATGAAGTAATACTTCACAAACTTTTGACTGTAGAGACCCCAATCTTGAGTAAAGCAATAGCGATAGCCCAGGCGTTCATCACCACCAGTGACGATACCAAACAAATTTCCCAGCACACTAGTGCTGCTGCAAGTACTGTGAACAAAAGTAACGGTGTTTTTGAATCGAAATGTACATGGCAGGACTTACACACCTGTAGCTGCATGTCCGCCATCAAGGATGGTGAATACAAGGCCATTAACACCTTGTTGGCGCTGTGGGGGTGATCATCGTTTCCATTCATGCCGCTTCAAAGGATACGTTTGCAAGGCTCTGGAACAATGGGACACCTCCAACGTATGTGCAGGCGAGCTGCAAATCCTGCTAACCTGCAAACCACCATGTTGCAGAGGAGGACAGATCCACGGTGGATCATTACGAACCTGAGCCTCAGACCGAGAAGGCAGAGGTATATGGGGTGCACACATTTACCACAAAGTGTCCCCCGATAATGCTGAAGGTTGAATTAAATGGACTCCCGGTGTCCATGGAGCTGGACACGGGCGCGAGACAGTCCATAATGAGCAAAAAAACTTTCGATAAGTTGTGGTGCAGCAAGGCCTCAAGGCCAGTCCTGATTCCCATTTGTACCAAACTTAGAACGTACACAAAAGAACTAATTCCCGTAATTGGCAGTGCTACCGTAAAGGTCTCCTACGATGGAGCGGTGCACGATTTACCGCTCTGGGTGGTACCGGGTGATGGCCCTATGTTGTTCGGCAGGAGCTGGCTGGGAAAGATACGCTGGAACTGGGACGACGTCCGTGCACTTTCGTCCGTCGATGACACCTCATGTGCTCAGGTCCTAAGCAAGTTCCTCTTGCTGCTCGAACCAGGCATCGGGAAGTTCCAAGGAGCAAAAGTGTAGATCCATTTGATTCCGGGGGCGTGACCCATCCATCACAAGGTGAGAGCGGTACCTTACATGATGAGAGAGAAGGTGGAGAGCGAGCTGGACAGGCTGCAACGAGAGGGCATCCATTCGCCGATCGAATTCAACGAGTGGGCCAGTCCGATTGTTCCAATCCTCAAGGGAGACGGCACCGTCAGAATCTGTGGTGATTACAAAGTAACTATCAATCGTTTCTCACTGCAGGATCAATACTCGCTACCAAAGGCAGATGACCTATTTGCGATGCTGGCGGGAGGGAAAACGTTCACGAAGCTGGACTTGACCTCGGCCTACATGACGCAGGAGCTGGAGGAATCTTCGAAAGGCCTCGCCTGTATCAACACGCACAAAGGTCTTTTAGTTTACAACAATGTCTGTTTGGGATTCGATCGGCCGCGGCGATATTCCAGAGGAACATGGAAAGATTGCTGAAGTCGGTCCCGCGCATCGTGGTCTTCCAGGACGACCTCTTGGTTACAGGTCGGGACACCATCGAGCACCTGCAGAACCTGGAGGAGGGACTTAGTCGGCTTAATCATGTGGGGCTCAGGCTAAAATGCTCGAAGTGCATTTTCCTGGTGCCTGAAGTGCAGTTCCTGGGGAGAAGGATCGCGGTAGACAGCATCAGACCCACCGACTCGAAGACGGAGGCAATCGAGAACACACCGAGACCACAGAACGTGACGGAGCTCCGGTCGTTTCTCGGTCTCCTGAACTACTTTGGTAACTTCTTACCGGGTCTTAGCACATTGTTAGAACCCCTGCGCTCTTTACTGCGTAAGGGAGATGAATGGGTATGGGGTAAAAGTCAAGAAAATGCCTTTGAGAAAGATCGGAAGTTGTTATGTTCAAACAAATTGCTTGTGTTGTACGATCCATGTAAACGTTTGGTACTAGCATGCGATGTGTCGTCGTACTGGGTCGGGTGTGTATTGCAACAAGCTAATGAATTTGGGAAATTGCAACCGGTTGCTTATGCATCCAGAAGTCTCTCTCAGGCCGAGAGGGCCTACAGTATGATTGAAAAAGAAGCGTTAGCATGTGTTTGCGGGGTAAAGAAAATGCATCAATATCTGTTCGGGCTCAAATTTGAATTGGAAACCGACCATAAGCCGCTTATATCACTCTTTTCTGAAAATAAGGGGATAAATACGAATGCATCGGCCCACATCCAGAGAAGGGCGCTCACGTTGTCCGCATACAACTATGCCAGCTGCCACAGGCCAGGCACAGAAAACTGTGCCGATGCTCTCAGTAGGCTACCATTGCCCATCACCGGGGTGGAGATGGCACAGCCGGCAGATTTAGTTATGGTAATGGAAGCATTCGAGAGTGAGCAATCACCTGTTACTGCCCGACAGATTAGAACCTTGTCGAGCCAGGACCCATTACTGTGCTTAGTAAAAAAAACTGTGTGCTCCACAAGAGTTGGTCCAGTATCCTGTTCGAGATGCAGGAAGAAATAAAGCCGTACCAGCGGCGCAAAGATGAAATGTCTAATGTCTATACAGGCAGACTGCCTCCTATGGGGTAATCGGGTAGTCATGACAAGAAAGGGCAGGGACACTTTCATTAGTGATCTCCACAGTACCCACCCAGGCATTGTAATGAAGAAAGCGATAGCCAGATCCCACGTGTGGTGGCCTGGTATCGATGCAGACTTAGTCCTGTGTGCACAAATGTAATCCATGTTCCCAGTTAAGCAATACACCCAGGGAGGCACCACTAAGTTTATGGTCCTGGCCCTCCAAACCGTAGTCTAGGGTTCATGTCGACTATGCAGGCCCATTCTTGGGAAAAATGTTTTTAGTGGTTGTAGATGCGTACTCCAAATGGATTGAATGTGTGATAATATAGGCAAGCACATCCGCTGCCATCATTGAAAGCCTGCGGGCCATGTTTGCCATGCACTGCCTGCCTGATGTCCTTGTGAGTGACAATGGGCCGTGCTTTACCAGTGCCGAATTCAAGGAATTCATGACCCGCAATGGGGTCAAACATGTCACATCTGCCCCGTTTAAGCCAGCGTCCAATGGTCAGGCAGGACGAGCAGTTCAAACAATCAAGCAGAGCTTGAAAGGGGTAACTGAAGGCTCACTGCAGACTCGCTTATTCCGAGTCCTGCTTAGTTACCACACAAGACCCCACTCACTCACCGGGGTCCCTCCCACTGAAATGCTCATGAAAAGGGCACTTAAGACAAGCCTCTCGTTAGTCCACCCTGATCTACACGAACAGGTAGAGAGCAGGCGGCTTCAACAGAATACATATCATGATAGCGCAAATGTGTCACGCAAAATTGAAGTAAATGATCCTGTATTTGTGTTGAACGATGGACAAGGTTCCAAGTGGATTGCTGGCACTGTTTTGGCCAAAGAGTGGAGCAGGGTGTTTGTGGTCAAACTCGCAAATGGACTCACCTGCAGAATACACTTGGACCAAAGCAAACTCAGATTTACGGACTATCCAGAACAACCCACAGTAGACTCTACCTTTTTCGACCCTCCAACACACACACACACACACACACACACACACACCAGTGGCAACCGACCCAGCGGTTGACCACGAAGCAGAACCCATCACCCGCAGCAACCCAGCAAGACTCACCACCCACAGCAGTCCAGCAAGGCCAGCTGTGCAGCAGCCCAGCGAAGGCCCAACAAACAACTCACCAACACCAGCATTTGCACCGAGACAATCAACCAGGGAAAGGAAGGTCCCAGATCGACTCGCATTGTAAATAGTTACACTATTGACTTTGGGGGGTGGTGGAGTGTTGTTATGTATGTAAACCTGTAATTACCATGTCTAACTACCAGAGGGTTCATCCCCTGGAGTCCTAAGGGATCCCACAATCCCTTGGGAGTACCTGTATATAAGGAGGCCTCACAGGCTGGAGAGGCACTCTGAGATCTGTAATAAAGGACTATGGTCACACTTACTTTGAGCTTGTAGTATCTAGTCTGACTCTTTATCCAAGATACAACAAGATCACGCCTCAGCATTCTCATTTCTAGACAAAAGAGCCCCAGCCTGTTTAATCTACCCTGATAGTTATAGCCTCTCAGTTCTGGTATCATCTTTGTAAATGTTTTTTGTCCACCGTCCCTGTGCCGGGAAAGCGCTGTCCAATTAGATCTGATGGTAAGTACTGCAGAGAATCGAATACGGCCAGGGTGATCGCCTGGATGGGTCGGAGAGGAATTTTCCCAGATTTTTTCCAAAAATTGACCTGGGTTTTTATCTGGTTTTTGCTTCTCCCAGGGGATCACATGGCTCCGGTTGGGGTGGAGTGTAGAATGTTTCAGTATAAGGGGTGTGAGGCGGACTGGTTGGGCCTGGGTGCTCTTTGCCTTTCCGCCATTGTTCATAGGTTTATATGTAACCTTCAGGGCTGCTGACCGAGGGCCGTGCGGCTCTTTGTCGGCCGGCGCGGACACGATGGGCCGGAATGGCCTCCTTCTGCGCTGTAAATTTCTATGTTTCTATCCCACTCCCTGACCCTTTACCCAAAGCCCAGAAAATGTTTTCATTTAAGTATTTATCCAACTCCCTTTTGAAAGTTACTATTGAATCAGCTTCCTCCAGCTTTCAGGCGGCGCGATTCCAGATCCTAACTGTGACGTATGCACCGGTGAGAATGCTTACAGGTTTGTCGAGATGTTGCATTGTGAGTGGCTCAGCCAGTCACGTGATGTTCACAAGACTCAATGGCCCTGAAATTCCGGTCGGAGGCTTCCCGAGGGCAATTGCCTCCGACCTGAGAATTTTTACGGAAGTACCTGGTGGTCCGGGAGGAGCGTGGGATTCTGGTGGGGAGGCCTTCTCTTCCCGCGCTGCGGAGCGCGCTCCCGTCCTCCAAGTTCCCACGCAGAAGTTGCAGTCACATGTGACTGCTCAGCCAATCAGGTCCAGTATTCCACAGCTTTCTCATTAATGGCAATGGGAGCTCCGTATCTACCAGTTCTCATTGCAATTAATGGGAAAAAACCCAGACAGAATAACACCAAATAAAAAATACAAAACACACCTCACATAATTAAAATTAATTGAAATTAAAGTTAATAAATATCTTAGAGAAAAAGTTTTTTAAACTATGGATTAAAATAAACGTAATGTTGACGGCAGGGTTTTTAAAAATAAAATGTGTTTTTTCAATTTAATTTTTTATGTCTTAAGTTTGTTCTAAAACTCATACGCCTCTAAACAGTAGGCTATGAACCTGCTTTTATCAGGCGCAAGTGTTTTCAGGACATTTTCTGGGTAAGATATGGGTAAGTACCGCAACCTTGCCCTTGCAAATGTCCTCGCTGCCGAGATACGCATTGTGCGCTGAAAACCGGCTTTTGTGATGCCTTCCCGGGTCCGTAATCACCCCGCGCACACCCCGTACGCACGGACCCGGGGAGGCGAGGACTTCAGGCCCAATAAAACCCCAGCCAGTTGGGTTCGGGGGACCCACGATGAGGTCTGCAGTTGTGAGCCTGGTGGATGAACTGGTAATGTGTCGTGTGATTGCTAAACCTTTGCTAATAAACAAACCAGTTCTTAAAAGCAACGTGTTGCTATAAAATTCTTAAGCAAAGGACCCACAAAGCAAATACATTATAGTAACAACTTGCTGTGTAAAAGAAATCTCTCTACTTCTGCCCTCTGCTTCTTTTGCCAATCAACTTCAATCCGTGTCCTCTGGTTACAGACCCTTCTGGCACTGGAAACATTTTCTCCTCATTTACTCTAACAAAACCCTTCATAATTTCAAACACTTCGATGAAATCTCCCCTTAACCGTCTCTGCTCCCAGGAGACCAAGCCCAGCTTCTCCAGTAACTGACACCCCTTGGCCTCCGGAACCGTTCTGGTAAATCGCCTCTGCACCCTCTCCAAGGCCTTGACATTCATCCAGAAGTGCCCTGGGCTGTGTTGTTTATTCAGAGTCAGCCGGTGGGGCCGGGGACTTGTGTCGATGGTGTCTGGCCCCCAAGAAGTTTTCTCATCAGATTCTCTCTCTACAACCACAAGGCACCTTGTGTGCGTCGGGTTATGACCATGTGATGTTTTGCGGAAGAGATAAAAAGATCATGAGATAGATACAAACAAGGAAGGCTATTCATTGATTCATACAGATTCCAGCACACGAGAAGGCTGCATACTCATCAATAGGAAGCAACTGAGGCCATTCAGCCCCTTAAGCCTGTTCCAGCATTCAATTACATCAAGGCTGAGCTTTTCTTCAACTTCATTTACCTGCCTTTGCCCCATAGCCCCCTGATCCCCTCGCCCAACAAAGATCTGTCCATCTCAGCCTTGGACATCTCAATTGGCCCCCCCAGCATCCTCGGCCTTTTGGGGGGAGAGAGTTCCAGATTTCTACGACATTAGAGCTAGCTTCTCTAATTCCAAACCCCTGTCCTTTTATACACTTCCTGTTCAAATCCTTCACCAATTCCCTTTGGCAATCTGTTACAGTCTCTATCCCAACAGCCCCTTGTGGTGAAGTATTCTGTGTTCCAATAACCCTCAGTGTGGAAACATTTCTCCTACCAGTGCTGGTCTCAGTCTGTGCCCCTTGTTACTGATTCACCAACCAGTGTGAGCAATCTTTCACCGTTTACCCAATCACAACCTCTCACAATTGTGAAAGTTAAGACTCAATCACATAGGCATGTGACTGGAGTCACATGTAGGCCCAGACTGGGTGAGCTCGGCAAGTTTCCTTCTCTAAAGGACATCAGTGAACATGTTGGGATAAAACAGGCAGTTCAGGGTTATTGTCAACCCTGGGGTCATCGTCCAGCCTGGGGTCATTGTCAACCCTGGGGGTCATCGTCAACCCTGGGGGTCATCGTCAACCCTGGGGGTCATCGTCCAGCCTGGGGTCATCGTCAACCCTGGGGGTCATTGTCAACCCTGGGGGTCATCGTCAACCCTGAGGGTCATCGTCAACCCTGG
The DNA here is from genome assembly GCF_044704955.1 of Pristiophorus japonicus. Classification (NCBI taxonomy): domain Eukaryota; kingdom Metazoa; phylum Chordata; class Chondrichthyes; family Pristiophoridae; genus Pristiophorus; species Pristiophorus japonicus. The sequence goes on along the minus strand of NC_091980.1, from coordinate 311,442,960 downwards.
GGGTCAATGTCAACCCTGGGGGTCATCGTCAACCCTGGGGGTCATCGTCAACCCTGGGGGTCAATGTCAACCCTGGGGGTCATCGTCAACCCTGGGGTCATCGTCAACCCTGGGGTCAACATCAACCCTGGGGGTCATCGCCAACCCTGGGGTCATCGTCAACCCTGGTGTCATCTTCCAGCCTGGGGTAATTGTCAACTCTGTGGGTCATTGTCAACTCTGTGGGTCATCGTCCAGCCTGGGGTCATTGTCAACCCTGGGGGTCATTGCCAAGGCACGGAATGAGGAACGGAGTGTGAGTGAGGGGCAGAGTGAGTGAGGGCGGGATGGAATGAGGGAGTGAGTGAGTGACAGAGGGAGGGATGGGGTGAGGGATGGAGTGAGGGAGGGAGGGAGGGATGGAGTGAGGGAGGGAGGGAGGGACAAAGTGAGTGAGGGAGTGAGGCAGATTAGAAGTGAGAGAGATTCTGGAGGGTGACGAAATGCTCACAGAGAGGTGGTTTTAGGGAGCATCTTGAAGGAGGAGAGAGGCGGAGAGGTTTAGGGAGGGAATTCCAGAGCTTGTGGCCTTGGCAGCTGAAGGCACGGCCGCCCATGGATGCACGAGGCCAAAGGAAGAGGAATGGAGAGTCCGGGGGTGGGGCAAGGGGGTGATGTCCTGAAGGGATTTAAACAGAAGGGTGGGAATTGTGAGTTTGAGGTGTGGGGTGAGCTGGGAGCCAGTGTCGGTCAGTGGGCACAGGGGTGAGGGGGCACGGGACTTGGTGCGGAGCAGGCAGGATCTGCTCTGTGATAGGCCGCCTCATATTGTAATAAATAATGCTGGTTTGTAAGTGATGGTACACGGAAGTGCAGGCTGCTGGCTGATTTATTATAGCATAACATACACAATAACACCACCATTCATCTCCCAGCAATTCCACACTCCCCACACACACACTCACTCACAGACACACTCACACACTCCACACACACACACAGACACACACACACACTCCACACACACACACACTCCACACACACAGACACACACACACACAGACACACACACACTCACACACACAGACACACACACACACTCCCCACACACACACACACACAGACACACTCCCCACACACACTCCACACACACACTCCACACACACACAAACACACACATTCACTCATTCTCACACACACACACTCACATACGCTCACACACTCCCCACACACACTCACACAATCACGCACACACACACTCACATACGCTCACACACTCCCCACACACAGTCATGCACACACTCACACACACACACTCACACACACACACACTCACATACGCTCACACGCACACACTCATGCACACACACACACACACTCAAACACACACACTCACACACTCACACAGACACACACACAGTCACATGTACTCACACACATACACACTCACACATACACACACTCACACATACTCACACAGACCACACACACACATACACACTCACACATACACACACTCACACACACACACAGACAAACACACTGAGTGCACTGTGCACGGTGACCCATCCTGACACCACCCTCTCTCCCAGCAAGAAAATAAAAGTGTATAAAATTGCTTGATCTGCACAGCGACAGACCGGGTGTAACAGTAAGTACAGATGCAGTGAGTGACTGTGAGGAACACTGACTGTCCCACATGCCCCTGAAGTGCTCATGGTTGGAGATCACCCCCGGACGAGCTGGTCGTTGGGCCTTCCTGTAACTGTGTGTGCCTGGTGCGGGCACAACATTTGCATACAGGTGTTGAGCTCAGTCCCACCTGGCCCCAGCCAGAGTAAACGTCAGTACCTTTGCCCAGTGATATCTCCAGATGCTATCACTGCAGCTGAATGCTTCAACAGCTCGGGGCCGTTGGTTATCAAGGCCTGCAGTTAGATACACACCAGAGCTATGGTAACTACCGCACAACAGGTGGTGCCCTGTGAATATCAGCGATGACAAGCTGCCACACTGATAAGTGCAGTGAATCACACACAAACACAGATTGTGCTGCTTGAGTGGGGGTTAAATTCTGCGGAAATGTTATTTCAGTGAGCAAGTCGCCAGTCCATGGAACAGGTTCCCTCGGGGAGGACGGAAGCAGTTAGTATTGATCCGTTCAAATGCAAGATACGCAGATTTCTTTCAGAATATAACAGTTTGGGACACGGTATGTGAGTAATGTGAGACGTGACGTGTGGGGAGTGACGCGAGCTCGGGGGGAGGAACGGGGGACTTTGGGCCTGTGGTTCCCGAAGCCCTCCCAACACTGGGGGTTTTCCTCACCACCTGTCTGGGTCTGTTGTAGACCCACTGATAGAGATTGATCGCAGTGATTGGTCAACAACTCCATCATCGTCGTATCGTGGGACTACCAGGATGGGAGAATCAGAGAATCGGAGAAATTTACAGCACGGGACGAGGCCATTCGGCCCATCGTGTCTGCGCCGGCCGACCAAGAGCTATCCAGCCTAATCCCACTTTCCAGCTCTCGGTCCGTAGCCCTGCAGGTTACGGCACTTCAGGTGCACATCCATTTTTAAATGTGATAAGGGTTTCTGCCTCTACCACCCTTTCAGGCAGTGAGTTCCAGACCCCCACCACCCTCTGGGTGAATAAAATTCTCCTCAAATCTCCTCTAAACCTCCCCCCCAATTACTTTAAATCTATGCCCCCTGGCTATTGACCCCTCTGATAAGGGAAACACGTCCTTCTTATCCACTCTATCCAGGCCCCGCATAATTTTATACACCTCAATCAGGTCTCCCCTCAGCCTCCTCTGTTCCAAACAAAACAACCCCAGCCTATCCAATCTTACCCCATAGCTAAAATTCTCCAGTCCTGGCAACATCCTCATAAATCTCCTCTGCACCCTCTCCAGTGCAATCGCATCCTTCCTGGAATGTGGTGACCAGAACTGAACGCAGTTCTCCAGCTGTGGCCTAACCAGTGTTTTATACAGTTGTAGCTTAACCTCCCTGCTCTTGTATTCTATGGCTCAGGTAATAAAGGAAAGCATTTTCTATGCCTTCTTAACCACCTTATCGACCTGGCTTGCTACCTTTGAGTATCTAAGAACATAAGAAAAAGGAGCGGGAGTAGGCCATACGGCCCCTCGAGCCTGCTCCGCCATTTAATAAGATCATGGCTGATCCGATCAGCTCCACTTCCCCGCCCGCTCCCCATAACCCCTTGATCCCTTATCGCTCAAAAATCTGTCTATCTCCGCCTTAAATATATTCAATGACCCAGCCTCCACAGCTCTCTGGGGCAGAGAATTCCACAGATTTACAATCCTGTGAGAGAAGAAATTCCTCCTCATCTCAGTTTTAAATGGGCGACCTCTTATTCTGAGACTATGTCCCCGAGTTTTAGTTTCCCCTATGAGTGGAAATATCTTCCCTGCATCCAGCTTGTCGAGCCCCCTCATTATCTTTTATGTTTCAATAAGATCACCTCTCATTCTTCTGAACTCCAATGTGTATAGGCCCAACCTGCTCTACCTTTCCTCATAAGTCAGCCCCCTCATCTCCGGAATTAGCCTAGTGAATCTTCTCTGAGCAGCCTCCAATGCAAGTATATCCTTACTTAAATACAGAGACTAAAACTGTACGCAGTACTCCAGGTGTGGCCTCACCAATACCCTGTACAGTTGTAGCAGGACTTCTCTGCTTTTATACTCCATCCCCCATTGCAATAAAGGCCAACATTCCATTTGCCTTCCTGATCACTTGCTGTACCTACATACTAACTTTTTGTGTTTCATACACAAGGACCCCCAGGTCCCTCTGTACTGCAGCACTTTGCAATTTTTCTCCATTTAAATTATAATCTGCTTTTCTATTATTTCTGCCAAAGTGGATAACCTCACGTTTTCCCACATTATACTCCATCTGCCAAATTTTTGCCCACTCACGTCGCCTGTCTATATCCCTTTGCAGATTCTTTGTGTCCTCCTCACAACTTGCTCTCCCACCCATCTTTGTATCATCAGCAAACTTGGCTACATTACACTCGGTCCCTTCATCCAAGTCATTGATATAGATTGTAAATAGTTGAGGCCCCAGCACCGATCCCTGCAGCACCCCACTAGTCACTGTTTGCCAACCGGAAAATGACCCATTTATCCCGACTCTCTGTTCTCTGTTAGTTAGCCAATCCTATATTACCCCCAACCCCGTGAACTTTTATCTTGTGCAGTAACCTTTTATGTGGCACCTTATCGAATGTCTTTTGGAAATCCAAATACACCACATCCACTGGTTCCCCCTTATCCACCCTGCTCACTACATCCTGAAAGATGTGGACAGCACTCCAAGGTCCTTCTGTAGAAGGCGAACTCAATGGATCCTGGTCTTCATGTTCCTGTGCTTCATGCTGCACACAATAGACTGGGACTGAAGACTGAGGGTGTGTAACATAGGTCGCAGTTAGACCTGTTTGCAGGCTGGCTTGCTGGAGTTTCACAGCCTCTCCCACACCAGGGCAGTCCATCCTCCGAGCTCTGTTCGATGATCTACGCAGCGAGTGGTTAGGATCTGGAATGCACGTCCTGAAAGGGTGGTGGAGGCAGACTCAATCGCGGCTTTCAAAAGGGAATTGGATAAGTACCTGAAGGAAAAAACATTTGCAGGGCTATGGGGAAAGGGCGGGGGAGTGGGACTGGCTGAAGTGCTCTTGCAGAGAGCCAGCACTGGCTCGACGGGCCGAATGGCCTCCTTCTGTGCTGTAACCGTTCTATGATTCTATGAAACCCTCAACATCAACATCCTGAGGGTCACCATTGATCAGAAACTTAACTAGACCAGCCACATAAATACTGTGGCTACAAGAGCAGGTCAGAGGCTGGGTATTCTGCGGTGAGTGTCTCACCTCCTGACTCCCCAAAGCCTTTCCAGCATCTACAAGGCACAAGTCAGGAGTGTGATGGAATACTCTCCACTTGCCTGGATGAGTGCAGCTCCAACAACTCTCAAGAAGCTCGACACCATCCAGGACAAAGCAGCCGCTTGATTAACACCCCATCCACCACCTTCACCATTCACTCCCTCCACCACCGGCGCACCGTGGCTGCAGTGTGCACCATCTACAAGATGCACTGCAGCAACTCGCCAAGGCTTCTTCGGCAGCACCTCCCAAACCCGCAACCTCTACCACCTAGAAGGACAAGGGCAGCAGGCGCATTGGAACACCACCCCCTCCACGTTCCCCTCCCAGTCACACACCATCCTGACTTGGAAATATATCGGCTGTTCCTTCATCGTCGCTGGGTCACAATCCTGGAACTCCCTCCCTAACAGCACTGTGGGAGCACCTTCACCACACGGACTGCAGCGGTTCAAGAAGGCGGCTCACCACCACATTCTCAAGGGGCAATTAGGGACGGGCAATAAATGCCGGCCTTGCCAGCGACGCCCACATCCCGGGAACGAATTTTTAAAAAGCTCTGGAGGCTCAATCTGAACTTTAGAAAATGAGATTGATAGATTTTTGTTTGGCAAGGGTATTAAGGGTCGGTGCCTTGCCCCCTGGTGGCTCAATTGGTGAATGCACTGCCCCCTGGTGGCTCAATTGGTGAATGCACTGCCCCCTGGTGGCTCAATTGGTGAATACACTGCCCCCTGGTGGCCCAGTTGGTGAGTGCACTGCCCCCTGCTGGCCCAGTTGGTGAATACACAGCCCCCTGGTGGCCCAGGTGGTGAATACACAGCCCCCGATGGCCCAGGTGGTGAATACACTGCCCTCTGGTGGCCCAGTCGGTGATTGCACTGCCCCCTGGTGGCCCAGTCAGTGATTGCACTGCCCCCTGGTGGCCCAGTTCGTGAGTGCACTGCCCTCTGCTGGCCCAGTTGGTGAATACACTGCCCCGCGATGGCCCAGTCAGTGTGTGCAATGCCCCCTGGTGGTCCAGTGGTGAGTGCACTGCCCCCTGGTAGCCCAGTCGGTGAATGCAATGCCCCCTGGTGGTCCAGTGGTGAGTGCATTGCCCCTTGGTGGCCCAGTCGGTGAATGCACTGCCCCCTGGTGGCCCAGTCAGTGAATGCATTGCCCCCTGGTGGCCCAGTCGGTGAATGCACTGCCCCCTGGTGGCCCAGACAGTGAGTGCACTGCCCCCTGGTGGCCCAGTCAGTGATTGCACTGTCCCCTGGTGGCCCAGATGGTGAGTGCACTGCCCCCTGGTGGCCCAGTCGGTGAATGCATTGCCTTCTGGTGGCCCAGTCGGTGAGTGCACTGCCCCCTGGTGGCCCAGTCGGTGAGTGCATTGCCCCCTGGTGGCCCAGTCAGTGAGAGCAGGGCCCCCTCCGGGAGCCCTGTTGGAAGTTGCACTCAAGTCCTGGAAAGGGACTGGAGTTAGATTTGGAGACTGTGAGATGAGTCTCGAGTTCAACACAGTGAACAGGCAGGGTGGGTCGGACGGATGATTTGAAGCTGAAAAGAAAAAGAGAGGGAAGATCAAAGAAGCACTGCCCATCGTAGTGTCGTTAAAACAAGTCTCGGGAGCTGAGCGATATTGGCAAGACCACATTTTTTGCCCATCCCTCGTTGCCCGGAGGGCAGTTACGAGTCAACCATGCAGTGTGGGACTGGAGTCACGAGTAGGCCAGACCGGACGCTTCAATGAAGGACGTTAGTGACCCAGGATTTTTACGCCAATCCCACAGCTTCATGGCCATTTTACCAGGTGGAAGTTCACAAACTGGGTGGTGGAGGTCTGGAACTCGCTGCCTGAAAGGGTGGTAGAGGCAGAAACCCTCATCACATTTAAAAAGTACTTGAAGTGCTGTAACCTGCAGGGCTACGGACCGAGAACTGGAAGAACATTTTTAGGGTTTATGGTAAGACATAGCAATTAGGCAGCAGTCAGTATGGTCTGTGCACTGGATTAGGTTTATTAAGCTTACAGCAATAGTATACTTAACAAACAGCCCAGGTCCCGGGAACTCGCGTGCACAGGTCGATGTCCTAAATCTGTACCTTGCTACTCCAGCCGTCTCTGTGCAAAGGCATTCTTTGAGTATCGCTATTTTAACCAATTTTTTCTCAAAAGTTAATTTGGCCAATGTCCATATATAGGGCCCAAGTTTCCACATGATTCACTGGAGTTCAGAAGAATGAGAGGGGACCTCATAGAAATATTTAAAATTCTGACGGGGTTAGACAGGTTAGATGCAGGAAGAGTGTTCCCAATGTTGGGTAAATCCAGAACCAGAGGTCACAGTCTGAGGATAAGGGGTAAGCCATTTAGGACCGAGATGTGGAGGAACTTCTTCACCCAGAGAGTGGTGAACCTGTGGAATTCTCTACCACAGAAAGTTGTTGAGGCCAATTCACTAAATATATTCAAAAAGGAGTTAGATGTAGTCCTTACTACTAGGGGGATCAAGGGGTATGGCGAGAAAGCAGGAATGGGGTACTGAAGTTGAATGTTCAGCCATGAACTCATTGAATGGCGGTGCAGGCTAGAAGGGCCGAATGGCCTACTCCTGCACCTATTTTCTATGTTTCTATGTTTCCACATGATTCGCGCCTGATTTTTAGGAGCAACTGGTGGAGAACGGACTATCTTAGAAATCGCAATTCTCCACATTTTTTTTTCTGCAGTTCTAGTCAGGTCGAACAGTTCTACTTTGGAACAGAATTTTTTCTTCAAAAGGGGCCGTGTCTGGCCAGTGACGCCTGATTTGAAAGTTTCCACAGTGAAAACATACTCCAAACTAACTTAGAATGGAGCAAGTGAAGATTTTTGTGGAACTGAAAAAACCTTGTCAACACATTAAAAAATCAGGCGCAGGTTACAAATTAGGCGTCCAGAACGAGGTGGGGGGGGGGGAAGGGAAGTCATTAAATTCTACAATAAATCCTTATTTATACTTCTACAAATATTATACAAATAAATCCAACCTGAATAAACATTTATAAGCAAAGAAAAGATTAAATAAACCATCTTCCTACCTGTGTGAAAGTGCTTCAGGCAGGGAGAATGCTGCAGCAAGCCTCACAAAACGAGGCAGCCGTTCCCGAAGGCAGGCGGGGGGGGGGGGGGGGGGAACTGACTGACCGAACGCAGGGGGAGGGAGGGAGGGAGGGGGGGAGGGAACTGACCGAACGCAGGGGGAGGGAGGGAGGGAACTGACCGAACGCAGGGGGGGGGGGGGGCAGGGAGGGAACTGACTGAACGCAGGGGGAGGGAGGGAGGGAGGGGGGGAGGGAACTGACCGAACGCAGGGGGAGGGAGGGAGGGAACTGACCGAACGCAGGGGGAGGGAGGGAGGGAGGGAGGGAGGGAACTGACCGAACGCAGGGGGAGGGAGGGAGGGAACTGACCGAACGCAGGGGGAGGGAGGGAGGGAGGGAGGGAGGGAACTGACCGAACGCAGGGGGAGGGAGGGAGGGAGGGAACTGACCGACCGAACGCAGGGGGAGGGAGGGAGGGAGGGAGGGAGGGAACTGACCGAACGCAGGGGGAGGGAGGGAGGGAGGGAACTGACCGAACGCAGGGGGAGGGAGGGAGGGAGGGAGGGAGGGAACTGACCGAACGCAGGGGGAGGGAGGGAGGGAGGGAACTGACCGACCGAACGCAGGGGGAGGGAGGGAGGGAGGGAACTGACCGAACGCAGGGGGAGGGAGGGAGGGAGGGAACTGACCGAACGCAGGGGGAGGGAGGGAGGGAGGGAACTGACCGACCGAACGCAGGGGGAGGGAGGGAACTGACCGAACGCAGGGGGGGGGGGCGGGGGCGGGGAGGGAGGGAGGGAACTGACCGAACGCAGGGGGAGGGAGGGAGGGAGGGAACTGACCGAACGCAGGGGAAGGGAACTGACCGAACGCAGGGGGAGGGAGGGAGGGAGGGAACTGACCGAATGCAGGGGGAGGGAGGGAGGGAGGGAGGGAGGGAACTGACCGAACGCAGGGGGAGGGAGGGAGGGAGGGAACTGACCGAATGCAGGGGGAGGGAGGGAGGGAGGGAGGGAGGGAACTGACCGAACGCAGGGGGAGGGAGGGAGGGAGAGAACTGACTGACCGAACGCAGGGGGAGGGAGGGAGGGAGGGAACTGACCGAATGCAGGGGGAGGGAGGGAGGGAGGGAGGGAGGGAACTGACCGAACGCAGGGGGAGGGAGGGAGGGAGAGAACTGACTGACCGAACGCAGGGGGAGGGAGGGAGGGAACTGACCGAACGCAGGGGGAGGGGGGAGGGAGGGAACTGACTGACCGAACGCAGGGGGAGGGGGGAGGGAGGGAACTGACTGACCGAACGCAGGGGGAGGGAGGGAACTGACTGACCGAACGCGGGGGGGGGGGGGGGGAAGCCGTTCCAGACGGCGGGAGGGAGGGAGGGAGGGAGGGAAGGAGGGAGGGAGGGAGACAGAAGGCTGCAGGAAGCCTTAGAAATTGAGGAGCCATTTCCCGACGGCAAAAGGGGGAGGTGGTCGGGGAATGGCTGCCTGAACTTTCTGAGGCTTTCTCGGTGCTGAAGGTAGCCTCAGTGCTGATGTGCTGATGGCAATGTGCTTTTATTAAAAAATGTTCAAAAATTAAACAGCTACAAAGAACTACAAAAATGGCCGCGTGCCAATGTTTCCTTCACACTGAGCGTGTGCGAACGCTCCAACGCGCACCCGCAGGGTTGCCGGCAGGAAAAAAACTAATTTAAATAGTATCCGCCCCCTTCCACTTACAAAATCGGCGCGAGTGTAGGCTCCGCCTCCCTGGGCGCCGCGCCAGGCAGACAAGGAGCTGCAGGGCGCTCCAGAATCCTGAGTTTTTTTCCCGGCGCCGTTTCAGGCGCAAAAAACGGGCGCCCAGCTCGGAGGGTTGCCCGTTTTTTATTGTGTGGAAACTTGGGCCCATAGTCTTGAACAAAATACCACCGTCACTCAGACCAGAGCCAGCTTCCTGGCCACTCCTGACTCCAGTAATTGTCTATCAATCCCTGCTTGTCCATGTTATCTTGTTTACAGATTCCTTCACCTCCTTGGAACCTGACTTATTTATGTTACCGTATTCTGTAACTGTTAGCTTTGATTAGACCTACTCCAAGTTCTACTGTTATTATAATAACGTGACCTTGGCTCACAGTCCTTGGTTGCTTGTTATTCGAGGAGCTTCTAACATTTTTAATGTCCACAGAGAATCATGGGTAAGATTAGTTTGGTCAATGACTACAAATTGAATATATATATGAATCTCTAATACCAGTCTTTCTTACTAGCTGGAAAGTGGGATTAGGCTGGATAGCCTCTTGTTGGCCAGTGTGGGCGCGATGGGCCGAAATGGCCTCCTTCCGTGTTGTAAATTTCTATAATTCCGTGAAAATACCAGAATTTACTGAATTCAATTATGGCTCAGTGGGTAGCACTCTGAGTCAGAAGGTTGTGGGTTCAAGTCCCACTCCAGCGATGTGAGCATAAAAATCTAGGCTGACACTCCAGTGCAGGGCTGAGGGAGTCATCATCATAGGCAGTCCCTCGAAATCGAGGAAGACTTGCTTCCACTCTAAAAGTGAGTTCTCAGGTGACTGAACAGTCCAATACGGGAACCACAGTCCTTGTCACATGTGGGACAGACAGTGGTTGAAGGAAAGGGTGGGTGGGGAGTCTGGTTTGCCGCACGCTCCTTCCGCTGCCTGCGCTTGATTTCTGCATGCTCTCGGCGACGAGACTCGAGGTGCTCAGCGCCCTCCCGGATGCACTTCCTCCACTTAGGGCGGTCTTTGGCCAGGGACTCCCAGGTGTCGGTGGGGATGTTGCACTTTATCAGGGAGGCTTTGAGGGTGTCCTTGAAACATTTCCTCTGCCCACCTTTGGCTCGCTTTCCGTGTAGGAGTTCTGAGTAGAGCGCTTGCTTTGGGAGTCTTGTGTCGGGCATGCGAACAATGTGGCCTGCCCAGCGGAGCTGGTCGAGTGTGGTCAGTGCTTCGATGCTGGGGATGTTGGCCTGATCGAGAACACTGACGTTGGTGCGTCTGTCCTCCCAGGGGATTTGCAGCATCTTGTGAAGGCAGTGCTGGTGATATTTCTCCAACAGTTTGAGGAGTCTACTGTACATGGTCCATGTCTCTGAGCCATACACGAGGGCGGGTATTACTACAGCCCTGTAGACCATGAGCTTGGTGTCAGATTTGGGGGGAGGGGGTGTGGTGGATGCGGGGGAGGGGTGGAATGTGGGGAAGATGATCGGACCTGACTGCAATGCCCTCCAGTCGAACAGATGACTGACTCTCACTATCCCAGCTCATGTATAACGTTGGTCAACAAGTGGAAGCAGACCCTGGCAAGAGTCAGCACCTTCGGGAGGAGAGAAAAACACCTCTCGCACCCTCCTTCCTGTCCTCCTCCCTCTCTCCCTCCCTCTCTCTCTCCTTAGCTCTTTCCCTCCCTCCTGTCCTCCATCTCTCACTCTCTTCTCTCACTCCTTTCCACCCTTCCTCCCTCTTTCCTTCTCTCCCTCCCTCGTTCCCTCCTTCCATCCCTCTCTCCCTCCCTCACTCTCTCCATCTCTCTTTTCCTCCTTCCCTCCCTCACTCTCTCTCTCCCTCCCTCCCTCCTTCCCTCTCTCCCTCACAAAGTTCACACCATCTGCCTCCTCTCAGCAATCCAGGGGAGTTAAAAAAAAACATTTGCCTTGAACTTGCAAGAATACGATGGAACCATTCTTTACAATCCGATTTAATTTCAGCCCTGTCGGAACAGGTTATTTTAAATGAAACTTTGATTTATTGTAAACACGAAAGCGGGCGAATGTTACCGAGGGGGAGAATGGGACGGTGCCAGATAGCCGTGTTGGAACAAGTTGTTGGGCTCAGTGAGAGGATACCCGTTCCCCCAATGGTGGGACTGAGCCACACGGAGACACAGCTCCCTCACCGCCCCGGCCCACCGATGGAAGAGCTGATCTCTGACAGAGGGTGACAATTGCCCTCAGTGCTTCTCGGTTCAGAGGGTGGGTGGAAGGGAGGGAGGAGGGACGTTCCAGCTCCCGGGATTCTCGTCTCAGATTCCTGCCCCCCCCCAATCCGATAGGCACAGGGTTCCCAGGAGATAATCCCCCTGCACCCCCACCCCGATACTGACTCTCGGGGTTCCCAGGTGGTGACTCTGGAGCGCGAGCCATTGATCCTGGACCTAAACCCCAGCGAGAGTCAGCATCCTGAGGGCGAGGGGCCGTGGTAGTGGACAATAGAGCCCAAATCCTTCGACTAGACACCCCAGGCAACCAAAGTGTTAAAGGATCCTGTCTCCAAGAGGATTAGTGCATATTATTGGGTTGCCGTGATGAGTAAGAACAGAAGAACATAAGAAATAGGAGCAGGAGTCGGCCATTCGGCCCCTCGAGCCTGCTCCGCATTCAATAAGATCATGGCTGATCTGATCATGGACTCAGCTCCACTTCCCCGCCCGCTCCCCATAACCCTTTACTCCCTTATCGCTCAAAAATCTGTCTATCTCCACCTTAAATATATTCAGTGACCCAGCCTCCACAGCTCTCTGGGGGACCTGTGGCTGTGTATGGCGGGATGAAGGAAACAAGGAACAAAGTATATGATGCCGCTCACTATCTCAGCATGTCCCAAAGCGCTTCCCAGTTAATTGTTATTATGGAGTGTAGTCACTGTTGTAATGTAGGAAACGCGGCAGCCAATTTGTGCACAGCAAGCTCCCACACACAGCAATAAACAAGATTATTTGGTTTTAGTGATGTTTACTGAGGGATACATATTGGCCGAACAATGGTGCCATGGGATCTTTTGCCTGAGAGGGCAAACGGGCCTTGGTTTAATGTCTCATCTGAAAGATGGCCCCTCCGACAGTGCAGCGCTCCCTCAGTACTGCCCCTCCGACAGTGCAGCGCTCCCTCAGTACTGCCCCTCCGACAGTGCAGCGCTCCCTCAGTACTGCCTCTCCGACAGTGCAGCGCTCCCTCAGTACTGCCCCTCCGACAGTGCGGCGCTCCCTCAGTACTGCCCCTCCGACAGTGCGGCACTCCCTCAGAACTGCCCCTCCGACAGTGCGGCACTCCCTCAGTACTGCCCCTCCGACAGTGCAGCACTCCCTCAGTACTGCCCCTCCGACAGTGCGGCACTCCCTCAGTACTGCCCCTCCGACAGTACGGCGCTCCCTCAGCACTGCCTCTCCGACAGTGCGGCGCTCCCTCAGTACTGCCCCTCCGACAGTGCGGCACTCCCTCAGTACTGCCCCTCCGACAGTGCGGCACTCCATCAGTACTGCCCCTCCGACAGTGCGGCGCTCTCTCAGCACTGTCCCTCCGATAGTGCAGCACTCCCTCAGTACTGCCCCTCCGACAGGGCAGCACTCCCTCAGTACTGCCCCTCCGACAGTGCGGCGCTCCCTCAGCACTGCCTCTCCGACAGTGCAGCACTCCCTCAGCACTGCCCCTCCGACAGGGCAGCACTCCCTCAGTACTGCCCCTCCGACAGGGCAGCACTCCCTCAGTACTGCCCCTCCGACAGTGCGACGCTCCCTCAGTACTGCACTGGGAGTGTCAGCCTAGATTCTTTGTGCAAACAAGTCTCTGGAGTGGGACTTGAACCCACGACCTTCTGACTCAGAGCCACAGATGACTCTCCGTTTGGAGTATTTATATATGGAGGGGCAGGGAGGGGAGGGGCAGGATAGGGTCGATTAGCGGGTGTACTGTGTGTGGGCCTGAACATGGGCACTTGGTGAAGGTGTAGTGGACAGGGGGAGGGAATCCCCCCAGTAGTGGCCAGCACCCTGAGCAAGGGTCAGAGGGCAATAATTGATACACATACTTTGCACCATAGTGACTCTGTTATACGGTGCTTGTAACTGCGACAGGAGGTTACTGCGTGCAGTGCTACTGAACATCATTGGGGGACAAGGCAGGCTGTACTTTGCAACAGGTGACAGGAGAGCCAGCTGCCAGAGAGAGCCTGTTTTACACCTGTGGTGATCAGACAGGTCGGACTGTGCCTTTAAACTCTCTGCACGTTGGAGGTTGAATTCATTGTAGCATCTGGTGACAGGACAGGGCCCGACATGCCTGAAACGTGAAAGCTCGCACCCACAGCTCGTTTCCTTTCCTGATTTCGCTTCGCCCTTTCAGCAGCCCAGGCCCAGGTTTGATCAAACCTCCCTCCGCAGGCCGAGATCCCCGGGGTCCATTGCAGGGTTTGGCGTGTTCCCTCTACTCCCCCACTTGCTCGTTGCCCGCGTACTGCAGCTCATTCAGAGGCTGAACTCCAAGTCATAGTCAACACCTTCACCGAGGCGTACGAAAGCACGGGCCTTACACTAAACAAAGGTCCTCCACCAACCTGACCCTGCCACACAGCACTGTCCCCCGGTCATCAAGATCCATGGCGCGGCCCTGGACAATGTGGACCACTTTCCATACCTCGGGAGCCTATTATCAACAAGAGCAGACACTGACAACGAGGTTCAATACCAGTGCGCCAGCACAGCCTTTGGCCGCCTGAGGAAAAGAGTGTTTGAAGACCAGGTCTTCAAATCTGCCACCAAGCTCCTGGTCTACAGGGCTGTAGTAATACCCGCCCTCCTGTATAGGTCAGAGACATGGACCATGTACAGTAGACATCTCAAATCGCTGGAGAAATACCACCAACGATGTCTCCGCAAGGTCCTACAAATCCCCTGGGAGGACAGACGCACCAACGTTAGCGTCCTCGACCAGGCCAACATCCCCAGCATCGAAGCACTGACCACACTCGACCAGCTCCGCTGGGCAGGGCCACATTGTCCGCATGCCCCGACACGAGACTCCCAAAGCAAGCGCTCTACCCGGAACTCCTTCACAGCAAGCGAGTCGAAGGTGGGCAGAGGAAACGTTACAAGGACACCCTCAAAGCCTCCCTGATAAAGTGCAACATCCCCACTGACACCTGGGAGTCCCTGGCCAAAGACCACCCTAACTGGAGGAAGAGCATCCGGGAGGGCGCTGAGCACCTCGAGTCTCGTCGCCGAGAGCATGCAGAAAGCAAGCGCAGGCAGCGGAAGGAGCGTGCGGCAAACCAGTCCCACCCTCCCCTTCCTTCAACCACTGTCTGTCCCACCTGTGACCGTTCAGTCACCTGAGAACTCACTTTTAGAGTGGAAGCAAGTCTTCCTCGATTTCGAGGGACTGCCTCTGATGATGACTTGCTCGTCCCCTCCTCCCAAAGTGTCACGCTCCGTTGGGTTATACTTTCCACGCGTGCCCTCTGGCGACTGGAACAGGCGACTGCCTATACCGTGTGTGAAGGACGACAAGCTATTCAACCGCAGAAAGCATCACGTCTGAGCTCGATCCCGCGCTGACCTGACCCCGACAGACCAGCCCAACCCAGCAGCTGTCACTGGGCAGCGCTCAGGAGAGGCGGCACTGGGCAGTGGGACTAATTGTACCAACATAGGAACAGGAGGAGGCCATTCAACCCTTCGAGACTGCACCGCCATTCAGTTAGATCTGTACCTCACCTCCGTCTGTCTGCCTAGGCTCCATACTCCTCGACTTGACATCCTAACCGAACAAGAATCTATCGAGCTCAGTCTTGAAAGCTCCACCAGTATTCACAGCCTCTTGTGGGAGAGAGTTGCAGATTCCCACCACCCTTTGTGTGAAGCAATACTTCCTGACATCACCCCTGAACGGCCTGGCTCTGATTTTAAGGTGATGCCCCCCTTGTTCTGGACTCCCCCCACCAGAGGAACCTACTCCCTAGCAACAACAACTTGTATTTATATAGCGCCTTTAACGTAGTGAGACGTCCCAAGGTGCTTCACAGGAGTGTTGTAAGTCACAAATTTGACACTGAGCCACATAAGGTGAAATTAGGGCAGGTGACCAAAGGCTGGGTCAAAGAGGTAGGTTTTAAAAAGCGTCTTAAAGGGGGAAGGAGAGGTAGAGAGGTTTAGGCAGGGAGTTCCAGAGCTTGGGGCCTAGGCAACAGAAGGCACGGCCACCGATGGTGGAGCGATTATAATCAGGGATGGTCAGGAGGGCAGAATTAGAGGAGTGCAGACATCTCGGTGGGTTGTGGGGCTGGAGGAGGTTACAGAGATAGGGAGGGGCGAGGGCCATGGAGGGATTTGAAAACAAGGATGAGAATTTTGAAATTGAGGCGTTGCAGAACCGGGAGCCAATGTAGGTCAGCGAGCACAGGGGGTGATCCAGAAAATATGTGTAAAAAGCCAGTGTCAGTAAAAGTGACCATGAATCTGTTGGATGGGTTCACTGATGTCCTTCAGGGAAGGAAATCTGCCTCTACGTGACTCCAGGCCCACATCATCATCATAGGCAGTCCCTCAAAATCGAGGAAGACTTGCTTCCACTCTAAAAGTGAGTTCTCAGGTGGCTGAACAGTCCAATACGGGAATTACAGTCCCTGTCACAGGTGGGACAGACAGTCGTTGAAGGAAAGGGTGGGTGGGACAGGTTTGCCGCACGCTCCTTCCGCTGCCTGCGCTTGATTTCTGCATGCTCTCGGCGACGAGACTCGAGGTGCTCAGCGCCCTCCCGGATGCACTTCCTCCACTTAGGGTGGTCTTTGGCCAGGGACTCCCAGGTGTCAGTGGGGATGTTGCACTTTATCAGGGAGTTACGACAGAACGTGGTTGACACTGCCTTCTGAAGTAAGTCCCTTGGTTTTATCAAAACCGCGACTAAAAAGCAGCAGTTCACGAAGAAAGCCCTGGGCCATAAACGCCGGCCTTGTCAGCGACGCCCACATCTCCTGGAATGAACAGGGGAATGAATCGCTGAGAGCATGAAGAAACCAAGCGCAGGCAGCGGAAGGAGCGTGCGGCAAACCTGTCCCACCCTCCCCTTCCCTCAACCACTGTCTGTCCCACCTGTGACAGGGACTGTGGCTCTCGTATTGGACTGTTCAGCCACCTGAGAGCTCATGTTAAGATTGCGAGGGACTACCTATGATGATGAAAGAAACCGGGCAGGCAAAGTTTGGTAAAATGTCAGGAACTACCTCGTTGTGATGAAGAAACGCCGGGCGGCCTGTGGCGATTGTGGGGTTGTCGCGGTCTATAAAAAGGATCTTGAGAAGTTAACCCGAGAGGAGGCGAGGTTGTTGGCCACAAACATTGAGTTGCGAGCTCCATGAGTCATCAGTCCCTGTGTCTCCAGGAACCTTGCTCAATCTCCTGAGAGGGTTGAAGAGGAATTCGCCAGAGTTGTTCCTGAATTAATCATTTCATTGTTTTCCCCCCCCCCTCCCCCCTCCTCTCTCCTTTCTTGCTTGCCCCAGGAGATCGTGTTGCTAGGTGACGCGAGGTCACTCAACCTGCAGGATGGGGGGAGAGCTTGCCGGGCCCCCGTTTCTGTCTGTCGGGCCGAATGTGGGGCAGAAGCTGAGGGCCAAAGAGGAGGTTTATTTATTTTTAAGGAAGATCTTACAGGAGAGGTTGAGAGAAGGAATTCCAGTGTGTGTGTGAGGCCCACCAATGGCGGCGGGGGGGGGGGCGCGACGGATGCCGGAGGGGGCGGGGCACAAAGGAATGCGGTCAGAGGGATGAAGAATTCTTTGCGGGCGGGGGGGGACTACAGGGCTGACGGACCTGATAGCATGAATAAAGGTGTGGTTACTCTGCCGGGGGCCCACCTCTTCCTGATCGAACACGCTTAGGGTCTGTTGTGACCTGCACTTATCACCCCACAGCGCCCCCCCCCCCCCACCCCCAGCCCAAACTCTTCATGTGAGACACTCGGCAGTGAGGAGCGGTACGCCGTTCAACCATGGGCTGCATCACAGCAGGTCGGGGCCATAAAAGGAGCGGCGAGCGACGGCCCCTGGACAGCGCGAGTGAGGTCAGCAAGGTCCAGGTCGGTGATTGGAGCGTGGGCAGGTACAGCAGGAGCGGTGAGGTCGGGGCGAAGGAGCGGCGAGAGATCGTAGAGGGACGTGATCGGGGCCCAGGAGAGGCGAGGGCCCGGGGGCAGCACGGGCCCAGCCCACACTGCGATATGTGCGTGCACTGGGTCCGTGCAGCAGAGCAGGTCTCCAGTCATCCTGGTTAACCCTTGCCACTGGACCAAGACCTAGCTCCGTCAAGCCCGTGTGGTGGCTGGTGTGCAACGGTCACCCCACGTTAAAAAAATCCACCCACAGGGCATCTTCCACCCTTCAGGATGGAGTTCGGGATCTGGAATATCGGGTCCTTCATTGAAACACCTGTGAACTCATCCCTTTTCGGTGTGGAAGCAAGTCATCCTCGACACGAGGGACCACCTGTGATGATGATGATGCGACACACAGCCGAGCCCTGGTCCAACAGACCCTCTCTGGCAGCAACAGGTACCCTGGCTGATTGTCCTCGTCCCCAATCTGGGAGGGTGGGGGTGCTGAGGCCAACTGCAATTGGCGAACTGCCACCCAGCAGCTCAGATCAGTTGACTCAGTGTCGCCCAGGGATCCAATGGTGGGGGGGGGGGTGTGGGGAACACTGACGCATTATACCTCCATCGTAGGCCTCGAGGGGCAGCTGTATGAGTCTGTACAGTGCTCAGCCGCACAGTCAGCGAGTGTGCGAGGGGCAGCCTGTGCCACCACAGGGCGAGCGAGAAAGTGGAGAACTGCATTTCCATAGCGCCTGTCATGACCTCAGGACCTCCCAAAGCGCTTCACAGCCAATGAAGTACTTTGGGAGCAAACGCAGCAGCCAATTTCCACACAGCAGGATTCCACAAGCAGCACAGAATCAGAGAAAGTTACAGCGCAGAAGGAGGCCATTCAGCCCACCGTGTCCGTGCCGGCCGACCAAGAGCTATCCAACCAATAAGGGAATTAAGGGTTACGGGGAGAGGGCGGGTAAGTGGAGCTGAGTCCACGGCCAGATCAGCCATGATCTTGTTGAGTGGCGGAGCAGGCTCGAGGGGCTAGATGGCCTACTCCTGTTCCTAATTCTTATGTTCTTATGTTCAGCCTAATCCCACTTTCCAGCTCTGGGCCCGTAGCCCTGCAGGTTATGGCACTTCAGGTGCACATCCAAGTACTTTTTAAATGTGGTGAGGGTTTCTGCCTCTACCACCCTTTCAGGCAGTGGGTTCCAGACCCCCACCACCCTCTGGGTGAAGAACTTTCCCCTCCAATTCCCTCTAAGCCTTCTACCAATGACTTTAAACCTGTGCCCTCTGGTTTCTCCTAAGGGAAATAGGTCCTTCCTATTCACTCTATCCAGGCCCCTCATAATTTTATACACCTCAATCAATCCTGCCCTCAGCTGTTCCAAAAAAACAACCCCAGCCTATCCAATCTTTCCTCATAGCTAAAATTCAACAGTCCTGACAACATCCTGGTAATCTCCTCTTTACTCGCTCGATCACATCTTTCCTGGAATGTGGTGACCAGAACTGCACGCAGTACTCCAGCTGTGGCCTAACCAGTGTTTTCTACAGTTCAAGCATAACCTCCCTGCTCTTGTATTCTATGCCTCGGCTAATAAAGGCAAGCATTCCGTGTGCCTTCTTAACCACCTTATCCACCTGGCCTGCTACCTTCAGGGATCTGTGGACCTGCACTCCCAGGTCCCTTTGTTCCTCTTCACTTCTCAGTGTCCTACCATTCAATGTGTATTCCCTTGCTTTGTTAGCCCTCCCCAAATGCATCACTTCACACTTCTCTGGATTGAATTCCATTTGCCACTGTTCTGCCCACCTGACCAGTACATTGATATCTTCCTGCAGTCCACAGCTTTCTTCTTCATTATCAACCACTCGGCCTATTTTAGTATCATCTGTAAACTTCTTAATCATACCCCCAACATTGAAGTCTAAATCATTGATATATACCGGTACCACAAAAAGCCAGGGACCCAGCTTCTTACTTAAATGACCCTTACATGCTACTTGAATGAGGAAGATATTCCTAAAATAGAGTAAAGCACACCTCTGCCATCAATGGGTTAAAATAGAGCCAGGCACTGAGCCCTGTTGAACCCCACTGGAAACAGCCTTCCAGTCACAAAAACACCCTTCAACCATTACCCTTTGCTTCCTGCCTCTGAGCAATGCTTTGGATCCAACTTGCCACTCTCCCTCAGATCCCAGGGGCTTTTATTTTTCTGACCAGACTGCCCATGTGGGACCTTATCAGAAGCGGTGCTGAAATCCGTATACACTACATCAAAAGCACTGCCCTCGTCGACCCTGAGATAATCAGCAGAGTTATTTAAAGCGATGTTTGTTGGGGATAAATATTGGCCAGGATAATGCAGGCCAGCTGTAGGTGGTCTGGAACACTTCTCAAATCAGTTTCGGCAAGTTTCTGAACACTGACTTATTTCAAGAGTGAAATCAGACAAGTGCATGTCAACAAGGGATATCTTCATTCACAAATCGGTCAATCCAAACTGGAACTAGAAGGCTTGCTGATAGCAAGTGGCTGGGCAGCTGGAGCTGATCAAACAGGAGGGTGTGTTCAACACAGAGCCAACAGTGACTGCTCCTTGCTTCAGTGATCACCGCTATAACACTGGGCTTGTATTACAATGTGAATCAACCTGCGTCTGACAGCAATTCAGATAAACGCCTCTCCCTTCACCAGCAGAGCAACATAACAGCACACAGATTACTTTTCAACATCAGTTGTGCCACAGTGGTGGGGTCTGTTTATAATGCCTGTGATAGCATCTGTATTCACAGCTGAGCATTCTTAGGCAGCAGCACGATCGAGGGGTCAGTCACACAGTGAGGGGCCGCACTATCGAGGGGTCAGTCACACAGCGAGGGGCCGCACTATCGAGGGGTCAGTCACACAGTGAGGGGCCGCACTATCGAGGGTCAGTCACACAGTGAGGGGGCCCTACTATTGAGGGTCAGTCACACAGTGAGGGGCCACACTATCGAGGGGTCACTCACACAGTGAGGGGGCCCTACTATTGAGGGTCAGTCACACAGTGAGGGGCCGCACTATCGAGGGTCAGTCACACAGTGAGGGGGCCCTACTATTGAGGGTCAGTCACACAGTGAGGGGCCGCACTATCGAGGGTCAGTCACACAGTGAGGGGCCGCACTATCGAGGGTCAGTCACACAGTGAGGGGCCGCACTATCGAGGGTCAGTCACACAGTGAGGGGCCGCACTATCGAGGGTCAGTCAGTCACACAGTGAGGGGGCCCTACTATCGAGGGTCAGTCACACAGTGAGGGGCCGCACTATCGAGGGTCAGTCACACAGTGAGGGACCGCACTATCGAGGGGTCAGTCACACAGTGAGGGGCCCCACTATCGAGGGTCAGTCAGTCACACAGTGAGGGGCCGCACTATCGAGGGGTCAATCACACAGTGAGGGGCCCCACTATCGAGGGTCAGTCAGTCACACAGCGAGGGGCCGCACTATCGAGGGTTAGTCACACAGTGAGGGGCCGCACTATCGAGGGGTCAATCACACAGTGAGGGGCCCCACTATCGAGGGGTCAATCACACAGTGAGGGGCCCCACTATCGAGGGTCAGTCACACAGTGAGGGGCCGCACTATCGAGGGTCAGTCACACAGTGAGGGGCCGCACTATCGAGGGTCAGTCAGTCACACAGTGAGGGGGCCCTACTATCGAGGGTCAGTCACACAGTGAGGGGCCCCACTATCGAGGGTCAGTCACACAGTGAGGGGTCGCACTATCGAGGGTCAGTCAGTCACAGTGAGGGGCCGCACTATCGAGGGGTCAGTCACACAGTTAGGGGCCTCACTATCGAGGGGTCAGTCACACAGTGAGGGGCCCCACTATCGAGGGATCAGTCACACAGTGAGGGGCCGCACTATCGAGGGGTCAGTCACACAGTGGGGGGGCCGCACTATCGAGGGGTCAGTCACACAGTGAGGGGTCGCACTATCGAGGGTCAGTCAGTCACACAGTGGGGGGGCCTCACTATCGAGGGGTCAGTCACACAGTGAGGGGCACCACTATCGAGGGGTCAGTCACACAGTGAGGGGCCCCACTATCGAGGGGTCAGTCACACAGAGAGGGGGCCGCACTATCGAGGGGTCAGTCACACAGTGAGGGGCCCCACTATCGAGGGGTCAGTCACACAGTGAGGGGCCGCACTATCGAGGGGTCAGTCAGTCACACAGTGAGGGGACCGCACTATCGAGGGGTCAGTCACACAGTGAGGGGGCCGCACTATCGAGGGGTCAGTCACAGAGTGAGGGGCCCCACTATTGAGGGGTCAATCACACAGTGAGGGGCCCCACTATCGAGGGGTCAGTCACACAGTGAGGAGGCCCCACTATCGAGGGTCAGTCAGTCACACAGTGAGGGGCCACACTGTTGAGGGTCAGTCAGTCACACAGTGAGGGGCCCCACTATCAAGGGTCAGTCACACAGTGAGGGGGCCCCACTATCGAGGGGTCAGTCACACAGTGAGGGGCCGCACTATCGAGGGGTCAGTCACACAGTGAGGGGTCGCACTATCGAGGGGTCAGTCACACAGTGAGGGGTCGCACTATCGAGGGTCAGTCAGTCACACAGTGGGGGGGCCTCACTATCGAGGGGTCAGTCACACAGTAAGGGGCCCCACTATCAAGGGTCAGTCACACAGTGAGGGGGCCCCACTATCGAGGGGTCAGTCACACAGTGAGGGGGCCGCACTATCGAGGGGTCAGTCACACAGTGAGGGGCCCCACTATCGAGGGTCAGTCAGTCACACAGTGGGGGGGCCGCACTATCGAGGGGTCAGTCACACAGTGAGGGGCCGCACTATCGAGGGGTCAGTCACACAGTGGGGGGGGCTGCACTATCGAGGGGTCAGTCACACAGTGAGGGGCCGCACTATCGAGAGGTCAGTCACACAGTTAGGGGCCTCACTATCGAGGGGTCAGTCACACAGTGAGGGGCCCCACTATCGAGGGATCAGTCACACAGTGAGGGGCCGCACTATCGAGGGGTCAGTCACACAGTGGGGGGGCCGCACTATCGAGGGGTCAGTCACACAGTGAGGGGTCGCACTATCGAGGGTCAGTCAGTCACACAGTGGGGGGGCCTCACTATCGAGGGGTCAGTCACACAGTGAGGGGCCCCACTATCGAGGGGTCAGTCACACAGTGAGGGGCCCCACTATATAGGGGTCAGTCACACAGTGAGGGGGCCGCACTATCGAGGGGTCAGTCAGTCACACAGTGAGGGGACCGCACTATCGAGGGGTCAGTCACACAGTGAGGGGGCCCCACTATCGAGGGGTCAGTCACAGAGTGAGGGGCCCCACTATTGAGGGGTCAATCACACAGTGAGGGGCCCCACTATCGAGGGGTCAGTCACACAGTGAGGAGGCCCCACTATCGAGGGTCAGTCAGTCACACAGTGAGGGGCCACACTGTTGAGGGTCAGTCAGTCACACAGTGAGGGGCCCCACTATCAAGGGTCAGTCACACAGTGAGGGGGCCCCACTATCGAGGGGTCAGTCACACAGTGGGGGAGCCGCACTATCGAGGGGTCAGTCACACAGTGAGGGGCCGCACTATCGAGGGGTCAGTCACACAGTGAGGGGGCCCCACTATCGAGGGGTCAGTCACACAGTGAGGGGCCCCACTATCGAGGGGTCAGTCACACAGTGACGGGGCCGCACTATCGAGGGTCAGTCAGTCACACAGTGAGGGGCCCCACTATCGAGGGGTCAGTCACACAGTGACGGGGCCGCACTATCGAGGGTCAGTCAGTCACACAGTGAGGGGGCCCCACTATCGAGGGGTCAGTCACACAGTGACGGGGCTGCACTATCGAGGGTCAGTCAGTCACACAGTGAGGAGGCCCCACTATCGAGGGGTCAGTCAGTCACACAGTGAGGGGCCGCACTATCGAGGGTCAGTCAGTCACACAGTGAGCGGCCCCACTATCGAGGGGTCAGTCAGTCACACAGTGAGGGGGCCCCACTATCGAGGGGTCAGTCACACAGTGAGGGGGCCGCACTATCGAGAGTCAGTCAGTCACACAGTGAGGGGCCCCACTATCGAGGGTCAGTCACAGTGAGGGGCCGCACTATCGAGGGTCAGTCACACAGTGAGGGGCCGCACTATCGAGGGGTCAGTCAGTCACACAGTGAGGGGCCGCACTATCGAGGGTCAGTCAGTCACACAGTGAGGGGCCGCACTATCGAGGGTTAGTCACACAGCGAGGGGCCGCACTATCGAGGGGTCAGTCACACAGTGAGGGGCCCCACTATCGAGGGGTCAATCACACAGTGAGGGGCCCCACTATCGAGGGTCAGTCACACAGTGAGGGGCCGCACTATCGAGGGTCAGTCACACAGTGAGGGGCCGCACTATCGAGGGTCAGTCACACAGTGAGGGGGCCGCACTATCGAGGGGTCAGTCACACAGTGAGGGGCCGCACTATCGAGGGTCAGTCAGTCACACAGTGAGGGGCCGCACTATCGAGGGGTCAGTCACACAGTGAGGGGCCGCACTATCGAGGGGTCAGTCACACAGTGAGGGGGTCGCACTATCGAGGGTCAGTCAGTCACACAGTGAGGGGCCGCACTATCGAGGGGTCAGTCACACAGTGAGGGGCCGCACTATCGAGGGGTCAGTCACACAGTGGGGGGGCCGCACTATCGAGGGGTCAGTCACACAGTGAGGGGCCGCACTATCGAGGGGTCAGTCACACAGTGAGGGGCCGCACTATCGAGGGGTCAGTCACACAGTGGGGGGGGCTGCACTATCGAGGGGTCAGTCACACAGTGAGGGGCCGCACTATCGAGGGGTCAGTCACACAGTGAGGGGCCCCACTATCGAGGGGTCAGTCACACAGTGAGGGGCCCCACGATCGAGGGATCAGTCACACAGTGAGGGGCCGCACTATCGAGCGGTCAGTCACACAGTGGGGGGGCCTCACTATCGAGGGGTCAGTCACACAGTGAGGGGCCCCACTATCGAGGGGTCAGTCACACAGTGAGGGGCCCCACTATCGAGGGGTCAGTCACACAGTGAGGGGGCCGCACTATCGAGGGGTCAGTCACACAGTGAGGGGCCCCACTATAGAGGGGTCAGTCACACAGTGAGGGGCCGCACTATCGAGGAGTCAATCACACAGTGAGGGGCCCCACTATCGAGGGGTCAGTCACACAGTGAGGAGGCCCCACTATCGAGGGTCAGTCAGTCACACAGTGAGGGGCCGCACTGTTGAGGGTCAGTCAGTCACACGGTGAGGGGCCCCACTATCGAGGGGTCAGTCACACAGTGAGGGGCTCCACTATCGAGGGGTCAGTCACACAGTGAGGGGCCCCACTATCGAGGGGTCAGTCACACAGTAAGGGGCCGCACTATCGAGGGGTCAATCACACAGTGAGGGGCCCCACTATCGAGGGGTCAGTCACACAGTGAGGAGGCCCCACTATCGAGGGTCAGTCAGTCACACAGTGAGGGGCCGCACTGTTGAGGGTCAGTCAGTCACACAGTGGGGGGGCCTCACTATCGAGGGGTCAGTCACACAGTGAGGGGCCCCACTATCGAGTGGTCAGTCACACAGTGAGGAGGCCCCACTATCGAGGGTCAGTCAGTCACACAGTGAGGGGCCGCACTGTTGAGGGTCAGTCAGTCACACAGTGGGGGGGCCTCACTATCGAGGGGTCAGTCACACAGTGAGGGGCCCCACTATCGAGGGGTCAGTCACACAGTGAGGGGCCCCACTATCGAGGGGTCAGTCACACAGTGAGGGGGCCGCACTATCGAGGGGTCAGTCACACAGTGAGGGGCCCCACTATCGAGGGGTCAGTCACACAGTGAGGGGCCGCACTATCGAGTGGTCAGTCAGTCACACAGTGAGGGGGCCGCACTATCGAGGGGTCAGTCACACAGTGAGGGGGCCGCACTATCGAGAGGTCAGTCACAGAGTGAGGGGCCCCACTATTGAGGGGTCAATCACACAGTGAGGGGCCCCACTATCGAGGGGTCAGTCACACAGTGAGGAGGCCCCACTATCGAGGGTCAGTCAGTCACACAGTGAGGGGCCGCACTGTTGAGGGTCAGTCAGTCACACAGTGAGGGGCCCCACTATCAAGGGTCAGTCACACAGTGAGGGGGCCCCACTATCGAGGGGTCAGTCACACAGTGAGGGGCCCCACTATTGAGGGGTCAATCACACAGTGAGGGGGCCGCACTATCGAGGGGTCAGTCACACTGTGAGGAGGCCCCACTATCGAGGGGTCAGTCAGTCACACAGTGAGGGGCCGAACCATCTAGGGTCAGTCAGTCACACAGTGAGCGGCCCCACTATCGAGGGGTCAGTCACACAGTGAGGGGCCCCACTATTGAGGGGTCAATCACACAGTGAGGGGGCCGCACTATCGAGGGGTCAGTCACACTGTGAGGAGGCCCCACTATCGAGGGGTCAGTCAGTCACACAGTGAGGGGGCCGCACTATCGAGGGGTCAGTCACACAGTGAGGGGGCCCCACTATCGAGGGGTCAGTCACACAGTGAGGGGGCCGCACTATCGAGGGTCAGTCAGTCACACAGTGAGGGGCCCCACTATCGAGGGGTCAGTCACACAGTGAGGGGCCCCACTATCGAGGGGTCAGTCACACAGTGAGGGGGCCCCACTATCGAGGGTCAGTCAGTCACACAGTGAGGGGTCCACTATCGAGGGTCAGTCAGTCACACAGTGAGGGGCCCCACTATTGAGGGTCAGTCAGTCACACAGTGAGGGGGCCCCAGTATCGAGGGTCAGTCAGTCACACAGTGAGGGGTCCACTATCGAGGGGTCAGTCACACAGTGAGGGGTGCACTATCGAGGGGTCAGTCACACAGTGAGGGGCCCCACTATCGAGGGGTCAGTCACACAGTGAGGGGCCCCACTATCGAGGGGTCAGTCACACAGTGAGGGGGCCGCACTATCGAGGGGTCAGTCACACAGTGAGGGGCCCCACTATCGAGGGGTCAGTCACACAGTGAGGGGCCGCACTATCGAGGGGTCAGTCAGTCACACAGTGAGGGGGCCGCACTATCGAGGGGTCAGTCACACAGTGAGGGGGCCGCACTATCGAGGGGTCAGTCACAGAGTGAGGGGCCCCACTATTGAGGGGTCAATCACACAGTGAGGGGCCCCACTATCGAGGGGTCAGTCACACAGTGAGGAGGCCCCACTATCGAGGGTCAGTCAGTCACACAGTGAGGGGCCGCACTGTTGAGGGTCAGTCAGTCACACAGTGAGGGGCCGCACTATCGAGGGTCAGTCAGTCACACAGTGAGGGGCCGCACTATCGAGGGGTCAGTCACACAGTGAGGGGCCGCACTATCGAGGGGTCAGTCACACAGTGAGGGGGTCGCACTATCGAGGGTCAGTCAGTCACACAGTGGGGGGGCCGCACTATCGAGGGGTCAGTCACACAGTGAGGGGCCGCACTATCGAGGGGTCAGTCACACAGTGGGGGGGCTGCACTATCGAGGGGTCAGTCACACAGTGAGGGGCCGCACTATCGAGGGGTCAGTCACACAGTGAGGGGCCCCACTATCGAGGGGTCAGTCACACAGTGAGGGGCCCCACGATCGAGGGATCAGTCACACAGTGAGGGGCCGCACTATCGAGGGGTCAGTCACACAGTGAGGGGTCGCACTATCGAGGGTCAGTCAGTCACACAGTGGGGGGGCCTCACTATCGAGGGGTCAGTCACACAGTGAGGGGCCCCACTATCGAGGGGTCAGTCACACAGTGAGGGGCCCCACTATCGAGGGGTCAGTCACACAGTGAGGGGCCCCACTATCGAGGGGTCAGTCACACAGTGAGGGGGCCGCACTATCGAGGGGTCAGTCACACAGTGAGGGGCCCCACTATAGAGGGGTCAGTCACACAGTGAGGGGCCGCACTATCGAGGAGTCAATCACACAGTGAGGGGCCCCACTATCGAGGGGTCAGTCACACAGTGAGGAGGCCCCACTATCGAGGGTCAGTCAGTCACACAGTGAGGGGCCGCACTGTTGAGGGTCAGTCAGTCACATAGTGAGGGGCCCCACTATCGAGGGGTCAGTCACACAGTGAGGGGCTCCACTATCGAGGGGTCAGTCACACAGTGAGGGGCCCCACTATCGAGGGGTCAGTCACACAGTAAGGGGCCGCACTATCGAGGGGTCAATCACACAGTGAGGGGCCCCACTATCGAGGGGTCAGTCACACAGTGAGGAGGCCCCACTATCGAGGGTCAGTCACACAGTGAGGGGCCGCACTGTTGAGGGTCAGTCAGTCACACAGTGGGGGGGCCTCACTATCGAGGGGTCAGTCACACAGTGAGGGGCCCCACTATCGAGTGGTCAGTCACACAGTGAGGAGGCCCCACTATCGAGGGTCAGTCAGTCACACAGTGAGGGGCCGCACTGTTGAGGGTCAGTCAGTCACACAGTGGGGGGGCCTCACTATCGAGGGGTTAGTCACACAGTGAGGGGCCCCACTATCGAGGGGTCAGTCACACAGTGAGGGGCCCCACTATCGAGGGGTCAGTCACACAGTGAGGGGGCCGCACTATCGAGGGGTCAGTCACACAGTGAGGGGCCCCACTATCGAGGGGTCAGTCACACAGTGAGGGGCCGCACTATCGAGGGGTCAGTCAGTCACACAGTGAGGGGGCCGCACTATCGAGGGGTCAGTCACACAGTGAGGGGGCCGCACTATCGAGGGGTCAGTCACAGAGTGAGGGGCCCCACTATTGAGGGGTCAATCACACAGTGAGGGGCCCCACTATCGAGGGGTCAGTCACACAGTGAGGAGGCCCCACTATCGAGGGTCAGTCAGTCACACAGTGAGGGGCCGCACTGTTGAGGGTCAGTCAGTCACACAGTGAGGGGCCCCACTATCAAGGGTCAGTCACACAGTGAGGGGGCCCCACTATCGAGGGGTCAGTCACACAGTGAGGGGCCCCACTATTGAGGGGTCAATCACACAGTGAGGGGGCCGCACTATCGAGGGGTCAGTCACACTGTGAGGAGGCCCCACTATCGAGGGGTCAGTCAGTCACACAGTGAGGGGCCGCACTATCTAGGGTCAGTCAGTCACACAGTGAGCGGCCCCACTATCGAGGGGTCAGTCACACAGTGAGGGGCCCCACTATTGAGGGGTCAATCACACAGTGAGGGGGCCGCACTATCGAGGGGTCAGTCACACTGTGAGGAGGCCCCACTATCGAGGGGTCAGTCAGTCACACAGTGAGGGGGCCGCACTATCGAGGGGTCAGTCACACAGTGAGGGGGCCCCACTATCGAGGGGTCAGTCACACAGTGAGGGGGCCGCACTATCGAGGGTCAGTCAGTCACACAGTGAGGGGCCCCACTATCGAGGGGTCAGTCACACAGTGAGGGGCCCCACTATCGAGGGGTCAGTCACACAGTGAGGGGGCCCCACTATCGAGGGTCAGTCAGTCACACAGTGAGGGGTCCACTATCGAGGGTCAGTCAGTCACACAGTGAGGGGCCCCACTATTGAGGGTCAGTCAGTCACACAGTGAGGGGGCCCCACTATCGAGGGTCAGTCAGTCACACAGTGAGGGGTCCACTATCGAGGGGTCAGTCACACAGTGAGGGGTCCACTATCGAGGGGTCAGTCACACAGTGAGGGGCCCCACTATCGAGGGGTCAGTCACACAGTGAGGGGCCCCACTATCGAGGGGTCAGTCACACAGTGAGGGGGCCGCACTATCGAGGGGTCAGTCACACAGTGAGGGGCCCCACTATCGAGGGGTCAGTCACACAGTGAGGGGCCGCACTATCGAGGGGTCAGTCAGTCACACAGTGAGGGGGCCGCACTATCGAGGGGTCAGTCACACAGTGAGGGGGCCGCACTATCGAGGGGTCAGTCACAGAGTGAGGGGCCCCACTATTGAGGGGTCAATCACACAGTGAGGGGCCCCACTATCGAGGGGTCAGTCACACAGTGAGGAGGCCCCACTATCGAGGGTCAGTCAGTCACACAGTGAGGGGCCGCACTGTTGAGGGTCAGTCAGTCACACAGTGAGGGGCCCCACTATCAAGGGTCAGTCACACAGTGAGGGGGCCCCACTATCGAGGGGTCAGTCACACAGTGAGGGGCCCCACTATTGAGGGGTCAATCACACAGTGAGGGGGCCGCACTATCGAGGGGTCAGTCACACTGTGAGGAGGCCCCACTATCGAGGGGTCAGTCAGTCACACAGTGAGGGGCCGCACTATCTAGGGTCAGTCAGTCACACAGTGAGCGGCCCCACTATCGAGGGGTCAGTCACACAGTGAGGGGCCCCACTATTGAGGGGTCAATCACACAGTGAGGGGGCCGCACTATCGAGGGGTCAGTCACACTGTGAGGAGGCCCCACTATCGAGGGGTCAGTCAGTCACACAGTGAGGGGGCCGCACTATCGAGGGGTCAGTCACACAGTGAGGGGGCCCCACTATCGAGGGGTCAGTCACACAGTGAGGGGCCGCACTATCGAGGGTCAGTCAGTCACACAGTGAGGGGCCCCACTATCGAGGGGTCAGTCACACAGTGAGGGGCCCCACTATCGAGGGGTCCGTCACACAGTGAGGGGGCCGCACTATCGAGGGTCAGTCAGTCACACAGTGAGCGGCCGCACTATCGAGGGTCAGTCAGTCACACAGTGAGGGGCCCCACTATCGAGGGGTCAGTCACACAGTGAGGGGGCCCCACTATCGAGGATCAGTCAGTCACACAGTGAGGGGCCCCACTATTGAGGGGTCAATCACACAGTGAGGGGGCCGCACTATCGAGGGGTCAGTCAGTCACACAGTGAGGGGCCGCACTATCGAGGGTCAGTCAGTCACACAGTGAGGGGCCCCACTATCGAGGGGTCAGTCACACAGTGAGGGGTCGCACTATCGAGGGTCAGTCAGTCACACAGTGGGGGGGCCTCACTATCGAGGGGTCAGTCACACAGTGAGGGGCCCGACTATCGAGGGGTCAGTCACGCTGTGACCTGTTAACTTTACCAGTGACCCTGTGGCCTGAGTGCTGAACCACACTGTATAATGTAAATGTTGAAACATGGGAAAGTCAGTGGTGACGATATTAGTGCATCAACAATCGTCTGAGAGTGAGTGATCGTTGGCTTTCATCGACAATGCCAAACAGCCAAACCGCCCCTCTCTCTGCCCGCTGGCGGAAGGAATACTCACCGGAACTCTGTCTCACGGCCGGTGTGAGCAAAGGACGGTGCTCACCAGCACCCGGGAGATTGGCGAGCACGGCGCCCGCACACTCTGAGCCAGCACCGTACACGCTGGGGCTAAGGTGCCAACAATCGGCTCTGCCCCAAAACCAAGAAGGACCTGCCATGAGGCCTCCCGGCCCACCTTCACGAGCAATTGTCGAGGGCTCGATCCGGAGAATATCGCCGTCCCCAAACAAGCACCGGCACTTTGCTCAACTGCTGAAGGTGGGGGTCTCCGGATCACGCACGCGGCCACAGGAAAGGAATCGCGCCGTGCTGGTCCCGGGAGAGCAAGGGAGACTGCGGGCACTGGTCAATGCTGCTTGGGATCTGGATACAGCAACGGCACTCGGGGATTCGTACCGCAGGACAGCTCCTGGAGTACTGTGTACAGTTCTGGTCTCCTTACCCAACGAAGCATGTACTTGCCATAGAGGGAGTGCGACAAAGGTCCACCAGACTGATTCCTGGGCTGGGGGGATTGTCCTATGAGGAGAGATTGAGGAGACCAGGCCGATATTCCTTAGAGTTTAGAAGAATGAGAGGGGATCTCATTGAAAGATACAAAATTCTTACAGGGTAGATGCAGGGAGGATGTTTCCCCCCGGGCTGGGGAGTCTGGAACCAGGGGTCACAGTCTCAGAATAAGGGGTCGGCCATTTAGGACTGAGATGAGGAGAAACTTCTTCACTCAGAGGGTGGTGAATCTCTGGAATTCTCTACCCCAGCTGGCTGTGGAGGCTCAGTCGTTGAGTATATTCAAGGCAGAGATCGATGGATATTTGGATATTAAGGAAATCAAGGGATATGGGGATAGTGCAGGAAAGTGGAGTTGAGGTAGAAGATCAGCCATCATCATCAACATCATCACAGGCCGTCCCTCGAAATGAGGATGACTTGCATCCACGCCAAAAAGGGATGAGTTCACAGGTGTTGCGATGAAGGACCTAATATTCCAGATCCAGAACTACATCCTGAAGGGCGGAAGATGCCTGTGGGTGGATTTTTTTAACGTGGGGTGACCGTTGCACACCAGCCACCACACGGGGCTTGACAGAGCTGGGTCTTGGTCCAGTGGCAAGGGTTAACCAGGACGACTGGAGACCTGCTCTGCTGCATGGACCCAGTCCGCTCACATATCAGTGTGGGCTGGCCCGTGCTGCCTCTGGCAATTTGCATTACTCAGACATGGGACACCCAATGCTGTGGGAGTACACATTCAGCCATGATCTTATTGAATGGCGGAGCAGGCTCGAGGGGTCGAATGGCCGACTCCTGCTCCTATTTCTTATGGTTCCCTGGAAGGCGGCAGATTGGTGCGATGGTGAGATATCACGGGGGACCGGGATTTCCCCATACACCAGCGGGAAGCCCGGGAACCCATTCTGCCAGCTTGGCACTGCCCCCCCTCTGCCCCCAGGCGAGGTGCCACTGTTGCCTGCTTCCGGACCAACTCAACTCACAGGCAACGACAACCACCGAAAACCAATAGTGAGTGAACAAGCTGCTCGCGCGTTCTCTGCACCGAACCGCGCCCCACACTACCTCAACGGCCTTCACCCGCGGAGAGTCGGACACAGCGCCGACAGCCGGGATCCATGGCATCGGCTCAGAATCGCTCAAGAACCGGGGCCCAAATGGACGGATGTGGCCTGCCAAACTCGCCTCCAGCATCCTCGACGCTGGGACAATCCCAAAATCCCGGCGCCAATCCAAAGTCATTGCCATCCGAAAGCTGGGAAAACCAGCCAACGATCCCAACAGCTACCGGCCCATCGCCCATCTGTCTACAACAACAACTTGTATTTATGTAGCGCCTTTAGCGTAGTGAAACGTCCCAAGGTGCTTCACAGGTGTACTATGAGATAACATTTTGATTCTGAGCCGCGAAAGCAGAAATTAGCGCAGGTGACCAAAAGCTGGGTCAGGGAGGCAGGCTTTGAGGGGCGTCTTGAAGGAGGAAAGAGAGGTAGAGGGGCGGAGAGGTTTAGGGAGGGAGTTCCAGAGCTTGGGGCCCAGGCAACAGAAGGCACGGCCACCGATGGTGGAGCGATTATAATCAGGGATGCTCAGGAGGGCAGAATTAGAGGAACGTAGACATCTCGGGGGGGTTGTGGGACTGGTGGAGATTACAGAGTAGGGAGGGGCGAGGGTCGTGGAGGAATTTCAAAATAAGGATGAGAATTCTGAAATTGAGGTGCTGCTTAACCGGGAGCCAATGTTAAAAGCACTGTATAAATTCAAGCTCTTGAACTGTGGACAAAGAATACATCAGGTGGCAAAGGCAGGGGCTGGCCTTAAATAACAAAACACCTTAAATGAATAAATTATTTTTTTTAAATCGGTGTCTCTCCACACCGAGTCTGACCTGAGAGGGCTTGTGTGAGTGACCCTTACCGGGCCCCTCCAAACAAAAGAGGGCCCTCGGAGATGTGGCCTGTGTCAACGTGCACCCTGGATTTATTCCCAACACCTCATCCGCCCCTCCCCCTCCCTAGCCCCAACCCGGAGCTCTGGCCATCCCAGAACGTTGCTCCGCGGAGAGGTCTGGTTACCAGAGAGGGAAAAGGAACCACCTGCCGAGCGGTGAGGGAGTGGGTTGGAGCTTCTGCTCATCAGTCCTACACAATCCACCTACAGGGCTGTAGTAATACCCGCCCTCCTGTACAGCTCAGAGACATGGACCACGTACAGTAGACACCTCAAGTCGCTGGAGAAATACCACCAACGATGTCTCCGCAAGATCCTGCAAATCCCCTGGGAGGACAGACGCACCAACGTTGGCGTCCTCGACCAGGCCAACATCCCCAGCATCGAAGCACTGACCACACTCGATCAGCTCCGCTGGGCAGGCCTCATAGTTCGCATGCCAGACACGAGACTCCCAAAGCAAGCGCTCTACTCGGAACTCCTTCACGGCAAACGAACCAAAGGTGGGCAGAGGAAACGTTACAAGGACACCCTCAAAGCTTCCCTGATAAAGTGCGACATCCCCACCGACACCTGGGAGTCCCTGGCCAAAGACCGCCCTAAGTGGAGGAAGTGCATCTGGGAGGGCGCTGAGCACCTCGAGTCTCATCGCCGAGAGCATGCAGAAACCAAGCGCAGGCAGCGGAAGGAATGTGCGGCAAACCTGTCCCACCCTCCCTTTCCTTCAACCACTGTCTGTCCCACCTGTGACAAAGACTGTGGTTCTCATATTGGACTGTTCAGCCACCTAAGGATTCATTTCTAGAGTGGAAGCAAGTCTTCCTCGATTCCGAGGGACTGCCCATGATGATGATGATGACCAGCTGCAGGTAAGGCTGGCTCTTTATCTGAACTGACACGCGGTGCCAGAGTGCCACGTGCCGCTGACTGCAGGTGAGTTGTGACCTTTGGTATGTGAGCATCTCCCAATGAGCGAAGATCACCAGATAAGCTATGTCCTGAAGGCAAGACTTTGAGACAACCAGTAAGTGTGTAACAGTCTCTGTGCTCTCTCCTGTGACCTGGGCTTTAGCCAAAACCTCAGTGACAATGAACAGGGGCTGAAACACACCACAAGAGGCAGGGTGACAAACGCGATAAGGTCCTGAATTTCTCTAGCACCTTTCACAACCTCAGGACATCCCAAAGCACCTTACAGCCAATGAAGCACTGTCTGAAGTGCAGTCACTGTTGTAACCATCGTCATCATCATAGGCAGTCCCTCGAAATCGAGGAAGACTTGCTTCCACTCTAAAAGTGAGTTCTCAGGTGACAATAGTCCAATACGGGAATTACAGTCTCTGTCCCCAATACTCTGTCCCCATTAGTCTCTGTCACAGGTGAGACAGATAGTCGTTGAGGGAAGGGGAGGGTGGGACTGGTTTGCCGCACGCTCCTTCCGCTGTCTGCGATTGTTTTCTGCATGCTCTCGGCGACGAGACTCGAGGTGCTCAGCGCCTTCCCGGATGCACTTTCTCCACTTAGGGCGGTCTTTGGCCAGGGACTCCCAGGTGTCAGTGGGGATGTCGCACTTTACCACCATTCAATAAGATCATGGCTGATCATTCCCTCAGTACCCCATTTCTGCTTTCTCTCCATACCCCTTGATCCCTTTAGCCGTAAGGGCCATATCTAACTCCCTCTTGAATATATCCAATGAACTGGCATCAACAACTCTCTGTGGTAGAGAATTCCACAGGTTCACAATTCTCTGAGTGAAGAAGTTTCTCCTCATCTCGGTCCTAAATGGCTTACCCCTTATCCTTAGACTGTGACCCCTGGTTCTGGACTTCCCCGACATCGGGAACATTCTTCCCGCATCTAACCTGTCTAAACCCGTCAGAATTTTATATGTTTCTATGAGATCCCCTCTCATTCTTCTAAATTCCAGTGAATAAAGGCCCAGTTGATCCAGTCTTTCTTCATATGTCAGTCCTGCCATCCCGGGAATCAGTCTGGTGAACCTTCGCTGCACTCCCTCAATAGCAAGAATGTCCTTCCTCAGATTAGGAGAACAAAACTGAACACAATATTCAAGGTGTGGTCTCACTATGGCTCTGTACAACTGCAGTAAGACCTCCCTGCTCCTATCGCCATGAAGGCCAACATGCCATTTGCCTTCTTCACTGCCTGCTGTATCTGCATGCCAACTTTCAATGACTGATCTACCAAGGTATCGTTGCACCTCCCCTATTCCTAATCTGCCGCCATTCAGATAATATTCTGCCTCCTATTTTTGCCACCAAAGTGGATAACCTCACATTTATCCAAATTATACTGCATCTGCCATGCATTTTCCCACTCAACTAACCTGTCCAAGTCATCCTGCAGCCTCTTAGCATCCTCCTCACAGTTCACACTGTCACCCAGCTTAGTGCCATCTGCAAACTTGGAGATATTACACTCAATTTCTTCATCTAAATCATTAATGTATATTGTAAATAGCTGGGGTCCCTGAGGGTGTCCTTGAAACGTTTCCTCTGCCCACCTTGGGCTCGCTTGCCGTGTGGGAGTTCCGAGTAGAGCGCTTGCTTTGGGAGTCTTGTGTCGGGCATGCGAACAAAAGCAATTGTAATGTAGGACGCATGGCAGCCAATATGCGCACAGCAAGCTCCCACAAACGGCAATGTGATAATGACCAGATCTGTTTTAGTGGTGTTGATTGAGGGATAAATATTGGGCAAGGCACTGGGGAGAACTCCCCTACTCTTCTTCGAAATACTGCCTGAAACTCTGTCCTATCAGGTCAGGAACTCCTCAGAATCAACTTCCTCCAGTTTGTCATAAAGAACTTACAACGAAAAAATACACACTTGAATTAAATCAGCAGAATTGGAGATTAATAACTAAAAATGTCTTAAAGTGAACCATAAATCTTTGTAAGTGTTTAATTTGTAAAACAGCCCCGAGGAATGTTTGACAGGGGCCCCGATACTGAGTGTCCCCTCTCAAACGAAGGCTGGTTTTCAATGACCCAGCTACAATGCTGAAGTCCGTTGAGAAGATGTCAATGGGCATTTGGATGCCTGCAGTTGAGGGGCAATAGTGTTCTGAAACCACATGAAAGCAAAATTCACGCCCGCTGTTTTTGGGACGCACTCATCGAGCATAAATGTCTGCCAGTCTTTCAGGGGAAGGTGAACCACTTCAATTAGCTCTCCTTCCTCCACCTTCCCTCCGCCCGCTCCGACACACAGCTCGTCTGACACTTCCACGTAAAACATGGTGTGCTTGGATCCCGTCACACCAACGCCGGACCTGAGAGAGAAACACGACACATCAGCCAGGGCCGCTGGCTCAGTCATTGGCAGGGAAACGATAAATGATCAGTTCACAGGTCGGCAGGGCAATGGGAAACGTTGGTAATCAGAGGGAAATGAGGGAGAGAGACACAGAGAGAGACAGACAGAGCGAGAGACAGAGAGAGCGAGAGAGAGAGAGAGCGAGGGAGAGAGAGAGAGAGCGAGGGAGGCAGAGAAAGCGAGGGACAGAGAGGGAGAGGGAGACAGAGAGGGAGAGGGAGGCAGACAGACAGAGAAAGTGAGAGACAGACAGAGAAAGCGAGGATCAGAGAGGGAGAGGGAGACTCAGAGAGAGAGAGAGAGAGACAGACAGAGAAAGTAAGAGACAGAGAGAGAGATTGGGAGAGGGAGCGAGAGAGAGAGAGCGGGAGATGGAGAGAGAGAGGGAGACAGAGAGAGAAAGACAAGACAGACAGAGAAAGTGAGAGACAGAGAGGAAGAGGGAGACAGAGGGAGAGACAGACAGACAAAGTGAGAGACAGACAGAGAAAGCGAGGGACAGAGAGGGAGACAGAGAGAGACAGACAGAGAAAGTGAGACAGACAGACAAAGTGAGAGACAGACAGAGAAAGCGAGAGACAGACAGAGAAAGCGAGAGACAGACAGAGAAAGCGAGAGACAGACAGAGAAAGCGAGAGACAGACAGAGAGAAAGCGAGAGACAGACAGAGAAAGCGAGAGACAGACAGAGAAAGCGAGAGACAGACAGACAAAGTGAGAGACAGACAGAGAAAGCGAGAGACAGACAGACAAAGTGAGAGATAGACAGAGAAAGCGAGAGACAGACAGACAAAGTGAGAGATAGACAGAGAAAGCGAGGGAGACACAGAGAGAGAGACAGAGAAAGTAAGAGACAGAGAGAGAGAGATTGGGAGAGGGAGAGAGAGAGAGAGAGAGACAAGACAGAGAAAGTGAGAGACAGAGAGAGAGAGGGAGGGAGAGGGAGAAAGCGAGTGACAGACAGAGACAGAGAAAGCGAGAGACAGACAGAGAGGGAGAGAGACAGAGAGAGACAGACAGAGAAAGTGAGAGACAGACAGAGACAGGGAGACACAGACAGACAGAGAGACAGAGAGAGAGAGACAGAGAAAGCGAGAGACAGACAGAGAAAGCGAGAGACAGACAGAGACAGGGAGAGACAGACAGAGACAGGGAGACACAGATAGAGAGAGAGAGAGAGAGAGAGAGAAAGTGAGAGACAGAGGGAGAGGGAGAAAAACACAAAAACTGAGAAGTGTAGAAATGGAGATACTGAGAGAAACAGTGACAGAGATATACCATGAGATACAGAGGGAAAAAACAAAGAGAGAAACAAATAGAAAGACAAAATATCAGAGAGAAAACAGAAAAAGAGAGAAAGTGAGTTTGTGGGACAGAGAGAGATAAAGAGCGAGACAGAATGACAGAAATAGGGAGTAAGAGCGATAGAGAGAAATACGACAAGATACAGAAAGAGAAAAACATAAAGAGACAAAGAAAGAGAGAGGTGGAGAAAGAAAACAGATAACGCGTGACAAGGCCCAAGGGCGAATGAGAAAGACGAAGGGAGAGAGAGTGAGAGAAGAGTGTAATACAGAGAGGGACAGAGAGCGAGCAAATGCCAGTATTCTATTAATAGCCCATTAACAGGCCACAGTCATTTGAAAACTGGTACATTATAATGTGTAAACGGGCCAGAGATGTAACTAACTAAGCAATTTACAACCATGGGCCCATTGTGGGGCTGACACATTTGGGTTAATGAGGTACACTAATTTGAATGATGCAGAATGGCTGAATTCCTTCAGCTGCTTTCCACAGGACATGTTATCCAAGGCTGTGGCACCTCCCCATCCCGCGATTCCTACCTCCTAGATGGACAAGGGCAGCAGGCGCATGGGAACACCATCACCTGCAAGTTCCCCTGCAAGTCACACACCATCCTGACGTGGAAATATATCGCCGTTCCTTCATCCTCGCAATGAACAGTCACTTGGAGAAGTATGGATTAATTAAGGAAAGCCAGCACGAATTTGTTGAAGGCAATTCGTGTTTAATCAACTTGATCGAAGTTTTTTGATGAGGTAACAGAGAGGGTTGATGAGGGTAATGCGGTTGACGTGGTGTACATGGATTTCCAAAAGGCGTTTGATAAAGTGCCACATAACAGGTTTGCCGGCAAAGTTGAAGCCCGTGGAATAAAAGGGACAGAGGCAGCATGGATACGGGATTGTCTCAGTGACAGGGATCAGAGAGTGGTGGGGAACGGTTGTTTCTCGGACTGGAGGAAGGTGTTCCCCAGGGGTCGGTACTGGGACCATGGCTTTTCTTGATATATATTAATGACTTGGATGTGGG
Source organism: Pristiophorus japonicus (assembly GCF_044704955.1). Taxonomy (NCBI): domain Eukaryota; kingdom Metazoa; phylum Chordata; class Chondrichthyes; family Pristiophoridae; genus Pristiophorus; species Pristiophorus japonicus. Next base: position 311,403,730 of record NC_091980.1, on the reverse strand, counting down.
TGTACAGGGCACAAGTTCAAAATTTGCAGATGACACAATACTTGGAAGTATAGTGAACAGTGAGAAGGAGAGTGATCGACTTCAAGAGGACACAGACAGGCTGGTGGGATGGGCGGGCACGGGGCAGATAAAATTTAACGCAGAAAAGTGTAAAGTGAGGAGAGACAATATAAACTAAAGGGTACAATGCTATTGGGGGTGCATGAACAGAGAGACCTGGGGGTATATGTGCACCAATCACTGAAGGTGGCAGGGCAGGTTGAGAAAGCGGTTAAAGCTTACGGGATCCTGGGCTTCATAAATAGAGGTATAGAGTACAAAAGCTCGGATATTATAATGAGCCTGTATAAAACACTGGTTCGGCCTCAACTGGAGTATTGTGTCCAATTCTGGGCACCGCATTTTAGGAAGGATGTGAAGGCCTTAGAGAGGGAGCAGAAATGACTTACGAGAATGGTTCCAGGGATGAGGGACTTCAGTTACGAGGAGAGACTGGAGAAGCTGGGGTTGTTCTGCTTGGAGCAGAGAAGGTTGAGAGAAGATTTGATCGAGGTGTTCAAAATCATGAGGGGTCTGGACAGAGTAGAGAGAGAGAGAGAGAGAGAAACTGTTCCCATTGGTGGAAGGGTCGGGAACCAGAGGACAGAGATTTAAGGTGATTGGCAGAAGTACCAAAGGCGACATGAGGGAAAACTGTTTTACGCAGCGAGTGGTTAGGATCTGGAATGCACGGCCTGAGGGTGGTGGAGGCAGACTCAATCGTGGCTTTCAAAAGGGAATTGGATAAGTACCTGAAGGAAAAAAATGTGCAGGGCTATGGGGAAAGGGCGGGGGAGTGGGACTGGCTGAGGTGCTCTTGCAGAGAGCCGGCACGGGCTCGACGGGCCGAATGGCCTCCTTCTGTGCTGTAACCATTCTATGATTCTATGAAACCCTCACCATCAACATCCTGGGGGTCTTCATTGACCAGAAACTACTGTGGCTACAAGAGGCTGGGTATTCTGCAGTGAGTGTCTCACCTCCTGACTCCCCAAAGCCTTTCCACCATCTACAAGGCACAAGTCAGGCGTGTGATGGAACACTCTCCACTTGCCTGGATGGCTGCAGCTCCAACAACACTCAAGAAGCTCGACACCATCCAGGACAAAGCAGCCGCTTGATCGGCTCCCCATCCACCACCTTCAACACTCACTCCCTCCACCACCGGCGCCCCCTGGCTGCAGTGTGTACCATCTACAAGATGTACTGCAGCAACTCGCCAAGGCTTCTTCGGCAGCACCTCCCAAACCCGCGACCTCTACCGCCTAGAAGGACAAGGGCAGCAGGCGCATGGGAACACCACCACCTCCACGTTCCCCTCCCAGTCACACACCATCCTGACTTGGAAATATATCGTCCGTTCCTTCATCGTCGCTGGGTCAAAATCCTGGAACTCCCTCCCTAACAGCACTGTGGGAGCATCTTCACCACACGGACTGCAGCGGTTCAAGGCGACTCACCACCACCTTCTCAAGGGGCAATTAGGGATGGGCAATAAATGCCAGCCTTGCCTTTTGGCTAAGATCATGCGTAACTGACCTGACCAGCCACCATGACCTCCGGGTGGTTTCTCCCTGGTCAGGAAGGTATATGCTTGCTTTTTTGGAAACAGGAGGTGGGTGGGGTGGCTTGACCCATCCACCTCCACGGAGGTGTGTGGGGTGGCTTGACCCATCCACCTCCATGGCACGAACCTGGTATTGCAGTACTTTCAGGAACGGTGCAGTGGCTCTAGGCCTTTTGGCTAAGAGCATTGGCGCAGAGTGATCCTTGGCATGTGCAAGGTGACCTCTGGCGTTTGTGATTTGACAAAGAATTGGAACGATTGGCTACGAATTAAAAAAAATAAATAAATAAATGCCAGCCTTGCCAGTGACGCCCACATCCCAGGAATGAATAAAAATCATGAGACTGTCAGGATGTAGAAGATGAACTAGAAGGACCTTCGCCTTTCCCAGTCTAACAATCCTTACGTTCCCATGGCCCAATAGCAAAGGACACCAGCATGTTTGAAAAGAGGAGAGAAGCAGAGATAATTCTGCAAGGAGTGGTTAGGTTATGCTACGCTTGTGTTTTAAAAGCTTTGAGAGTGCAGGAGGAAGAGAAGTCGTGTAGTTTTGGGAATGAATTCGTTAGAATAAATCTTGACCAACACACCGTGCTGCAAGGAGGAGGAACAGTGTGTATTGAAGCTTAGGAGGAAGGTGAGAGGAAAGTTCACAAGAACACTGGCCATATATTAGCATCAATTAAATAGCGAGAGAGACAGAAACAGACAGAGGGAGAGACAGAGAGAGGGAGAGAGAGCGAGAGAGCAAGAGACAGAGAGAGCGAGACGGAGAAAGAGTCAGAGACTGAGAGAAACAGAGAGAGAGAGAGAGTGAGAGAGCAAGAGAGAGAGCAAGAGAGAGAGCAAGAGAGAGAGCGAGAGAGAGAGATGGAGAAAGAGTTAGAGAGACTGTGAGAGAAAGAGAGAGAGAAAGAGAGCAAGAGAGACACAGAGAGAGAGCGTGAGAGAGAGCGAGACAGAGAGCGAGACAGAGAGCGAGACAGAGAGCGAGACAGAGAGCGAGACAGAGAGAGAGACTGTGAGAGAAACAGAGAGACAGAGAGAGAGAGACAGAGAGAGAGAGACGGAGCAAGAGAGAGAGAGAGAGAGAGAGAGAGAGACAGAGAGAGAGAGACAGACAGAGCGAGAGAGCAAGAGACACAGAGAGAGGATCAAGGGGTATGGTGAGAAAGCAGGAATGGGGTACTGAAGTTGCATGTTCAGCCATGAACTCATTGAATGGCGGTGCAGGCTAGAAGGGCCGAATGGCCTACTCCTGCACCTATTTTCTATGTTTCTAGGATGTGGGATTGGAAGCTTGCGTTGGGCACCCTATCAAATAACAATGCCTTCGTATGTTGGAATATAATTAATGTGAATCAGAACGCCGAATTGTTAAAAACCGTAGCAAGCAAATAAAGTTCAGCAATGGCTGTGAATGGAATGAGACTGAACCGTGGCCCTCCATGGATTATATCCCCCAACTCCAAACCCTGCACTCTCGCCCTTTTTTAAATTCAGGGAATGTGGGCGTTGCTGGCAAGGCCAGCGTTTATCGTCTAGCCCTCACTGCCCTGGGTGATGAGCTTAAACTGCTGCGGTTTGCTACAACCGAGTGGCTCACTCGGCCATTTCACAGGACAGTTAAAAGTCAACCACACTGCTGTGGGTCTGGAGTCACGTGTAGGCCCAGATGAGTTTTTAGGACACCACCAGACTGATATTTTAAATTCCAGATTTATTTAACAAACTGAATTTAAATTCCATGGTAAAATTGGAATGCAAGCCTCTGGATTACTAGCCCAGTAACATAGCCATTCTACCCCCTCCCCCTCCCCCCCCCAAACCCCTTTATACCTATTTGCACCTTTGCCTGAGCAGCATAGCTGTGGTTACCCACGCCCTTGTAAGGTATATCCGCGCATTCCTCCCGGGAATGTTTCTGTGAAATATTTACTATTGACTAGGTGTGACTGGAGTTGGGAAACCGCTTGAACGGAGTTGCTTTGCTGTGAGAGATTTGGCGGCCGTTCTCCCTCCATTATTCAGAATGTTTTCACTGAAGCCTGACAGCTGTGATGGTTAGCTGCCCTGGCGTGTCGCTGCTTGTAGGCAGAGAGCAGTGACTGTAACAACCCACGAGAAGAATCAGCCCGCACTCCGCAGGGCCAGCTGTGGCAGGCTCGGGGAGGTGACACTGGCTCAGAAGGTTAAGCGGATAGAACGTGGAATCTCGGTTAGCTCTCAGCCTGCCAGAGCTGGGTGTGGGGGCGGGGAGAGGAGAGGATTAAAACCGCCTGCAGCCCTGGAGCAGCCTGTTCAAAAGCAGTGGGGAGCCATGCCTTGTGTCCTTATACTGCCACTTGTCTCATTTCCCCACACTAGTTACAGTTTGCCAACTGGAAAATGACCCAGTTATCCCGACTCCCTGTTTTCTGTTAGTCAGCCAATCCTCTATCCATGCTAATATATTACCCCCAATCCCGTGAACTTTTATCTTGTGCAATAATCTTTTATGTGGCTCCTTATCGAATGCCTTCTGGAAATCCAAATACACCACATCTACTGGTTCCCCCTTATCCACCCTGCTCGTTACATCCACAAAGAACTCCAGCAAATTTGTCCAACATGATTTCCCTTGCATAAAACCACGCTGACTCGGCTTGGCTGCATAATGTCCTGCTACTACTTCCTTAATAGTGGACACCAGCATTTTCCCAATGACAGATGTCAGGCTAACTGGTCTATAGTTTCCTGCTTTCTGTCTGCCTCCTTTTTTAAATAGGGGCGTTACATTTGCGGTTTTCCGATCCGCTGGGACCTCTCTAGAATCCAGGGAATGTTGGTAGATTACAACCAATGGATCCACTATCTCTGCAGCCACCCGAGTTCCCCCTCCCAATAGCCCCCCACTTATCAATTATTGGGATGCTTCTAGTGTCTTCTACCGTGAAGACCGATACAAAATATTTGTTCAAAGTCTCTGCCGTTTCTACGTTTCTCATTATTAATTCCCCAGTCTCATCCTGTAAGGGACCAATGTTTACTTTAGCTACTCTCTTGCTTTTTATATACCTGTAGCAGCTCTTACTGTCTGTTTTAATATTTCTTGCCAGTTTACACGCAAACTATCTTCTCTCTATTTATAATTTTTTTAGTCGTCCTTTGCTGGTTTCTAAAAATTTCCCAATCCTCTGGCCTCCCACTAATCTTGGCCACATTGTATGCCTTTGTTTTCAATTTTGACACCATCCTTTACTTCCTTGGTTCATCCTTCTCTGAGAGCCTTTCTTTCCCGCGCTATCCCTTAGTATCCAAATATCTAACGATCTTTGGCCCCGACCATGGTGGAAGCTAAGCTCCGCCCAAAGGACTGACCACTGAGATCCTGACGGTACTTTAGGGTGGAGGGTTCTTGAAAAAGTCCTGGAAAGACCGTCCGGCGGCAAAAACCCGACTTACGCCCCGAATCTGGGCGGCAGTTCCCAATCTCGGCGGCAAATGCGAACTTCGGCAAAGTATCGCCGAGGATTGAGTCGGATCCAGGGAGGGAGGGAAACAGATAAAAATAAAAAAATTACCAAAAGAAAACACTGGAAAACCTTCAGGGGACCTCATCCACCTGAATCGCTGCAAAAAAAAAATAAAGAAAAGTTTACTAACCTTTTTTTGCAGGTCTTCTTACTTATCGTTGAGGTTAGACCTGCCTCCACGTGGCGGTCCTTACCCTTGCTGTAGCGGAGGGCCACCTGGACCAAACGGGCAGCTCGGCGGGCGGGAGGACACTTACGCGTGTTGCGCGCTAGCGGACGGTCCCCAGCGGTCTTCCCTCCCAGCCGGTGGGAGGCCTCCGCCAAACTTGCTCGGAGGGGAGACCGACCAGAAAACTCGGCAGCAGCGGGCGTGAATCCACCAAGTTCGGCCCCATCGTCTCTGAATATACTCAACGACTGAGCATCCATTGTCCTCTGGGGCAGAGAATTCCAAAGGTTCACCACCCTCCCTGAGTGAAGAAACTTCTCATCTCAGTCCTATATGTCCGACCCCCTATCCTGAGACTGTGTCTGGTTCTCGACTGCCCCCCGCCATGGGAAACATCCTCCCTGCATTTACCTTGTCAAGACCCTTAGCAATTTTATACATTTCAATGAGATCACCTCTCACCCTTCTAAACTCTAGAGAATATAGGCCTAGTCTACTCAATCTCTCCTCATAGGACAAACCCCCCCCCATCCCAGGAATAAGACGAGTGAACCTTTGTTGCACTCTCTCTTCGGTAAGGAGTCTAAAACTGTACACAATACTCCAGGTGTGGTCTCACAAAGGCCCTGTATAATTGCAGTAAGACGTCTTTACTCTTATTATACAGCGCCTTTAACGTAGTGAACCGTCACAAAGCGCTTCACAAGAGCATGATCAAACAAAATTTGACACCGTGGCCCATAGGGAGATATTAGGACAGGTGACCAAAAGCTTGGCCAAAGAGGTAGGTTTTAAGGAGCATCTGAAATCAGGAGACAGCGGAGACAATGGCTTCGGTCTTCCCAATATTTAGTTGGAAGAAATTTCTGCTCATCCAGAACTGGATGTGGGACAAGCAGTCTGACAATTCAGAGTCCGTGGAGGGGTCGGGGGAAGTGGGGGTGAGGTAGAGCTGTGTATCAGCGTACATGTGGAAACTGACACTGTGTTTCCGGATGATGTCACCGAGGGGCAACATGTAGATGAGAAGTAGGAGGGGCCAAGGATAGATCCCTGGGGGACACCAGAGGTAACGATGCGGGGGTGGGAAGAGAAGCCATTGCAGGTGATTCTCGGGCTACGATGAGATGGATAAGAATGGAACCAGGCGAGTGCAGTCCCACCCAGCTGGACGATGGTGGAGAGGCGTTGGAGGAGGATGGAGTGGTCACCCGTGTCAAAGGCTGCAGACAGGTCCAGAAGGACGAGGAGGGATAGGTTACCTTTGTCACAGTCACAAAGGATGTCACTTGTGACTTTGATAAGGGCCGTTTCAGTACAGTGGCGGGGGTGGAGACCGGACTGGAGGGTTTCAAACATGGAGGGCCTGAAATTGGTGAATTTACCGCCCACTGCCGCTGACATTCCTCTGCATCATCCGCCCAGTGCCACATTCAAGGCGGCCTGGAGCGGGTGGGAGGGGCGAAACGCCGGGAAGCGCCCGCTGACTTCAGCGGGCGGCCGAGTGGCGCAAGTGGACTCCCGCCCGCCGAGATGCCAGATTGGCGCGGGCGAGAGTCGGCGGCAGAATGGGGCTGGACCGCTGGCTGGAGGCTTGCCTGTCCCCGACGGTAAGTAGCAAGGTCGTGGGAAAAACGGTCAGTGAGCATTTGTGATTTGTTTTTTCCACAGCGACTTACCTGGGGTCCCATCGTTCTTTGAACATTTTTTTGCTCATGGTTTTTATTGTTAGGTCTTCGGCTCCATCCTCGGCGGCACTTGGACGGCAAGCGCCTCTGCCGCCGAGAATGAGAACTCCCGCCCGTTGCCGCCCAGACTGGCGACGTACGTCGTCCATTTGCCGCCCGCCGACCTTCGAGGGACCTCGGCGATGAAAACCCTGCCTACTGGCGACACTTGGGCGGGCGGGGGCCTTCACCAAATTCGGGCCCGGAGTGTTTTCTATCAGATTTTAAATAGGGGAGGTGATTTTTTTCCCCCTGAAGCTATGAATGAAATGAGTTGCACACTATGGCAGGCACAGCACGGGCTGAAAACAAGTTATTGGCTCTGTTGTCATGGTGGTGACTGTCGGCTCCGTTTTCATTGGTTAGTGTGGGTTTGTTGCCCATTGGTGCCGGCCTGGTTGCTAGGCGACTGTTTATTGTTTAGCCTGGTTTTTTTGTTCGTGTGTAGGTGAAGGGGAGGCAGCTGTTACTGCCGTAAACATTCAGGGCATTCAACCTCAGCCCGAGAACAATTGCACGTGGCTGTGTAAAAACAGCCTCTCCTTGGTATAGGGTGTCCACACCTGCCCATCAAATAACTCCTCCAGGACTCCCAGTAATCCATTACCCTTCACTCCACCCGCGCACCAGAGCATGCCTCCAAATTGGGTGAATTCTAATCTATTGAGACATAGTGAAGTCATAATGCAGCGTCGACATATGTATGATGTCGATCATTCCTGTGTTGTTCAACAGGGCGCAAACGTTGTTTAAATATTAAATACTATGTCTCCCAACGAGTTTTCTCCATATCCTTCCTATTCCGTGTGTATGCTCTCTATCCTGTGTCAGTCCTCCATATCCAATGCATAGTGACGTTATCTCATGTATGCCCACTGTATCCCATGCCTACTTTCCTCATTTCCCGAGTACCCTCCATAACTGGCATGTACGCTCTCTCTCTCCCGTGTACGCTCTCTCTCTCTCTCCCGTGTACGCTCTCTCTCTCTCTCCCGTGTACTCTCTCTCTCTCTCTCTCCCGTGTACGCTCTCTCTCTCTCCCGTGTACGCTCTCCCTCTCTCTCTCTCCCGTGTACGCTCTCTCTCTCTCTCTCTCTCCCGTGTACGCTCTCTCTCTCTCCCGTGTACGCTCTCTCGCTCTCCCGTGTACGCTCTCTCGCTCTCCCGTGTACATGCTCTCTCTCTCTCCCGTGTACATGCTCTCTCTCTCTCCCGTGTACGCTCTCTCTCTCTCCCGTGTACGCTCCCTCTCTCTCTCTCCCGTGTACACTCTCTCTCTCTCTCTCTCTCTCCCGTGTACACTCTCTCTCTCTCTCTATCCCGTGTACACACTCGCTCGCTCTCCCGTGTACACTCTCTCTCTCTCTCCTGTGTACACTCTTTCTCTCTCTCCCGTGTACACTCTCTCTCTCCCGTGTACACTCTCTCTCTCTCTCCCGTGTACACTCTCTCTCTCTCCCGTGTACACTCTCTCTCTCTCTCTCTCCCGTGTACACTCTCTCTCTCTCCCGTGTACACTCTCTCTCTCTCTCTCTCCCGTGTACACTCTCTCTCTCTCTCTCTCTCCCGTGTACACACTCTCTCTCTCTCCCGTGTACACACACACTCTCTCTCCCGTGTACACACACACTCTCTCCCGTGTACACACACACTCTCTCCTGTGTACACACACACACTCTCCCGTGTACACACACACACTCTCCCGTGTACACACACTCTCTCTCCCGTGTACACACACACTCTCTCCCGTGTACACACACACTCTCTCCCGTGTACACACACACTCTCTCCCGTGTACACACACACTCTCTCCCGTGTACACACACACTCTCTCCCGTGTACACACACACTCTCTCCCGTGTACACACACACTCTCTCCCGTGTACACACACACTCTCTATACCGGGAACGGTAGCATGGTGGTTATGTTACTGGACTAGTAATCCCAAGGCCTGAACTAATGATCCAGAGACATGAATTCAAATCTCCACCACGGCAACTGCGGAATGTAAATTCAGTTAGTTAAATAAATCTGGTTCAAAAAACTAGTATCAGTAATGGTGACCATGAAACTATTGGGTTGTCGTACAAACCCATCTGGTTCACTGATGTCCTTTAGGGAAGGAAATCTGCCGCCCTTACCCGGTCTGGCCGATATGTGACTCCAGACCCACAGCAATGTGGTTGACTCTTAACTGCCACACTCAGATGTAACAAACTGCTACGTGAAAGAAGAATAAAACTGGACGGACCACTCGACATCGCCCTTGGCTCCGGCTCCGACGACTGTCGACTCCGGCAACGTCCTCCTCACCAACATCTGGGGACTTGTGCCACAATCGGGAGAGCTGTCCCAGACTGCTCAAGCAGAATTATACCTTTCAGCCAATGTCCCAGACTCCTCCATCACCATCCCTGGGTATGTCCTGTCCCACCGGCAGGACAGACCCACCAGGGGTGGCAGCACAGTGGTGTACAGTCAGGAGGGAGTGGCCCTGGGAGTCTTCAACATTGACTCCGGACCCCATGAAGTCTCTTGGCTCCAGGTCCAGCACGGGCAAGGAAACCTCCTGCTGATTACCACCTCCGGCCCTCCCTCAGCTGATGAATCAGTACTCTGCCATGTTGAACACCACTTGGAAGAAGCACTGAGAGTAGCAAGGGCACAGAATGTACTCTGGGTGGGGGACTTCAATGTCTATCACCAAGAGTGGCTCGGTAGCACCACTACTGACCGAGCTGGCCGAGTCCTGAAGGACATAGCTGCCAGACTGGGCCTGCGGCAGGTGGTGAGAGAACCAACACGAGGGAAAAACCTACTTGACTTCATCCTCAATCTACCTGTCGCAGGTGCATCTGTCCATGACAGCATTGGTAGCAGTGACCACCACACAGTCATTGTGGAGACAAAGTCCCATCCTCACCCTGAGGACACCCTCCGTCGTGTTGTGTGGTACTACCACCGTGCTAAATGGGATAGATTCAGAACAGATCTAGCAGCTCAAAACTGGGCATCCATGAAGTTTTGTGGGCCATCAGCAGCAGCAGAATTGTATCCCACCACAATCTGTAACCTCATGGCCCGGCATATCCCTCACTCTACCGTTACCATCAAGCCAGGGGACCAACCCTGGTTCAATGAGGGGTGCAGAAGAGCATGCTGGGAGCAGCACCAGGTGTACCTAAAAATGAGGTGCCAACCTGGGGAAGCTGCAACGCAGGACTACATGCATGTTAAACAGCAGGAGCAGCATGCTATAGACAGGGCTAAGCGATCCCACTATCAACGGATCAGATCAAAGCTCTGCAGTCCTGCCACATCCAGTCATGAATGGTGGTGGACCATTAAACAACTAACGGGAGGAGGAGGCTCCATGAATATCCCCATCCTCAGTGATGGCGGAGCCCAGAACATGAGTGCAAAAACACAAGGCTGAAGTGTTTACAACCATCTTCAGCCAGAAGAGCCGAGTGGATGATCCATATCGGCCTCCTCCTGAGGTCCCCACCATCACAGAAGCCAGTTCGATTCACTCCACGTGATATCAAGAAACGGCTGAGCGCACTGGATACAGCAAAGACTATAGGCCCCGACATCCCTACTGTCGTGCTGAAGACTTATGCTCCAGAACTAGCCATACCTCTAGCCACGCTGTTCCAGTACAGCTACAACACTGGCATCTACCCGACAATGTGGAAAACTGCCCAGGTATGTCCTGTCCACAAAAAAGCAGGACAAATCCAATCTGGCCAATTACCGCCCCATCAGTCTACTCTCAATCATCAGCAAAGCGATGAAAGGTGTCGTCGACAGAGCTATCCAGCGACACTTACTCACCAATAACTTGCTCACCGATGCTCAGTTTGAGTTCCGCCAGGACCACTCGGCTCCAGACCTCATTACAGCCTTGGTCCAAACATGGACAAAAGAACTGAATTCCAGAGGTGAGGTGAGAGTGACTGCCCTCGACATCAAGGCAGCATTTGACCGAGTGTGGCATCAAGGAGCCCTAGTAAACCTGAAGTCAATGGGAATCAGGGCAAAAACTCTCCACTGGCTGGCGTCATACCGAGCACAAAGGAAGATGGTTGTGGTTGTTGGAGGTCAATCATCCCAGTCCCAGGACATCACTGCAGGAGTTCCTCAGGGCAGTGTGCTAGGCACAACCATATTCAGCTGCTTCATCAATGTCCTTCCCTCCATCATAAGGTCAGAAGTGGGAATGCTCGCTCATGATCGCACAGTGTTCAATTTCATTCAGAACTCCTCGGATAATGAACATACGTATTGGAGCAGGAGTAGGCCATCTGGCCCCTCAAGCCTGCTCTGCCATTCAATAAGATCATGGCTGATCTGATCTTGGCCTCAATCCCACTTCAATGTCTGCTCCCCATAACCCTGGACTTCCTTATCGTTCAAAAATCTGTCTATCTCCACCTTAAATATAGTCAATGATATAAGAGGAGACATCAATTAGTCTCGTGTTATCTGAGAGAAATCAAGGACGGTGAAGCAGTCCATGGCTGAAGGCAGCAAGACCTGGACAACAGTCAGGCTTGGACTGATAAGTGGCAAGTCAGATTCACAACACACAAGTACCAATGACCATCTCCAACAAGCGAGAGTCTGTGGGGAGTGACCCACCTCCTGACTCCCCAAAGCCTTTCCACATCTACAAGGCACAAGTCAGCAGTGCGATGGAATACTCTGCACTTGCCTGGATGAGTGCAGCTCCAACAATATTCAAGAAGCTCGACACCATCCAGGACAAAGCAGCCGCTTGATTGGCATCCCATCCACCACCTTCAACATTCACTCCCTCCACCACCGGCGCACCGTGGCTGCAATGTGTACCATCTACAAGATGCACTGCAGCAATTCGCCAAGGCTTCTTCGGCAGCACCTCCCAAACCCGCAACCTCTACCACCTAGAGGGACAAGGGCAGCAGGCGCATTGGAACACCATCACCTACAAGCTCCCCTCCAAGTCACACACCATCCTGACTTGGAAATATATCGGCCATTCCTTCATCGTCGCTGGGTCAAAATCCTGGAACTCCCTCCCCAACAGCACTGTGGGAGCACCTTCACCACACGGACTGCAGCGGTTCAAGGCGGCGGCTCACCACCACCTTCTCAAGGGGCAATTAGGGATGGGCAATAAATGCCGGCCTTGCCAGCGATGCCCACATCCTAGGAACGAATAAAAAAAACTAATCCCGTGCGCTCTCTCTCTACCTCGCGTATTTTCTATATCCCATACGCAATCCCGATGTGCAATGTCTTTGTCCAATGAGTGAGGATTTGGTCCTACAGGCCCTTGGCCGAGTGAGATCAAAATCATCCATGTGCCATCCCAGGCCTGTACTAGGATCACTGATATCAGTTCGGGAAGGAGTTTGGTGTGGGCGGGGGGGGGGTTGGTGGCTTGCTAAAGGTACAATTGGAATTAGCGGTCCCTGGACTAGAGAGGGCAAACGCCAGCTAGGCTTACTGCTCCTGACCACTATCCAGTGACCACTGCTGGACAGAGGATGTGTGGGGGGGGGGGGGAGGGTAGGGTGTCAGACGAGGGCAGCATGTGATACCCTCCGAGTCTTTCAATTGACTGGTATGTGAAGAATGGCCACTCGGGGGAGGTAACAAGATCACAGACGGTCCCTGGATCGAGGATGACTTGCTTCCACACGAGTTCATAGACGTTTCGATGAAGGACCCGATGTTCCAGTCCTGAACTCCAGTTGAGGGGGTGGAAGATGCCTGTGCGTGGATTTTTTTAACGTGTGGTAACCATTGCACACCAGCCACCACACGGGGCTTGACAGAGCGAGGTCTTGGTTCAGTGGCAAGGGTTAACCAGGATGACTGGAGACCTGCCCTGCTGCACGGATCTAGTGCGCACACATATCGCAGTGTGGGCTGGGCCCGTGCTGCCCCTGGGCCCTCGCCTCTTCTGGGCCCCGTACCCTCATTCACCGCACCTCCACCACCATGTTCCAGGGCCCGGCGCTCCGGCTCTATTTATAGCCCTGACCTGCGGTGGTGGTCTCACACAGGTCGGGGCGGCCCACGAAGGTAACAAGAGGGCAGCGCAGATGCCCGTGGTGGAACCCCAGCACCTTCAGGAGAATGAAATTGGAGAGGGAAGGGTGGAAAAAGGGTGAGTGATGGTAACTTGCAAATAAGTGGGCCCCGACAGTTTATGAGTAATCACGGTTAGCTATCTCAGATTGGGAAGGCAGATGGGCCTCCTTATCTACAGCACTGTTTGTTGTTCTCCGCACAGATGACGCTATAAGGAACTAGAAAGCTAAAAGAACAGGTGAAACAAAATCATTATGAAAATAAACTGAGACACTGACCATTATATGGTGCAAAGGGACAGGTGCATCACTTGCCACGGTCATTTAGGAGACTGATTGTTTAAACGCTCTCGGGAACTGTGCCGAGATATCAATACAACTGACTGAGTTCACAATTTCCGTGATCTCCATATCTCTGTCAAGTAGAGAATACGTGACCGAATCATAGTTTTTAGGATTACATGAAAGGAATTGATAAAAATTGATCAAGGCAAATTATTCATTAATCTAAAGGATTCAGATACCGGGCCACTTTAAATCATTTGGAACTTTTATACGCAAGACTTTGACAGAATTCCTGTGCTCTTCTTCGAATTGTGCCACTGCACCCGAGAGATCAGATGGGGACTTGGTTTAACGTCTCATCAAAAAGACAGCACCTTCAACATCTGTAGTGGGGAAAATGCTTGAAGCTATCATTAAGGAAGAAATAGCGGGACATCTAGATAGGAATAGTGCAATCAAGCAGTACCGATGGATGTGGTGTATTTAGATTTCCAAAAGGCATTCGATAAGGTGCCAAACAAAAGGTTACTGCAGAAGATAGAGGTACACGGAGTCAGAGGAAATGTATTAGCATGGATCGAGAATTGGCTGGCTAACAGAAAGCAGAGAGTCGGGATAAATGGGTCCTTTTCGGGTTGGAAATCGGTGGTTAGTGGTGTGCCACAGGGATCGGTGCAGGGACCACAACTGTTTACAATATACATAGATGACCTGGAAGAGGGGACAGAGTGTAGTGTAACAAAATTTGCAGATGACACAAAGATTAGTGGGAAAGCGGGTTGTGTAGAGGACACAGAGAGGCTGCAAAGAGATTTAGATAGGTTAAGTGAATGGGCTAAGGTTTGGCAGATGGAATACAATGTCGGAAACATAGAAACATAGAAAATAGGTGCAGGAGTAGGCCATTCGGCCCTTCTAGCCTGCACCGCCATTCAATGAGTTCATGGCTGAACATGCAACTTCAGTACCCCATTCCTGCTTTCTCACCATACCCCTTGATTCCCCTAGTAGTAAGGACTTCTTCATCTAACTCCTTTTTGAATATATTTAGTGAATTGGCCTCAACAACTTTCTGTGGTAGAGAATTCCACAGGTTCACCACTCTCTGGGTGAAGAAATTCCTCCTCATCTCGGTCCTAAATGGCTTCCCCCTTATCCTTAGACTGTGTCCCCTGGTTCTGGACTTCCCCAACATTGGGAACATTCTTCCTGCATCTAATCTGTCTAACCCCGTCAGAATTTTAAAAGTTTCTATGAGGTCCCCTCTCATTCTTCTGAACTCCAGTGAATACAAGCCCAGTTGATCCAGTCTTTCTTGATAGGTCAGTCCCGCCATCCCGGGAATCAGTCTGGTGAACCTTCGCTGCACTCCCTCAATAGCAAGAATGTCCTTCCTCAGGTTAGGAGACCAAAACTGTACACAATACTCCAGGTGTGGCCTCACCAAGGCCCTGTACAATTGTAGCAACACCTCCCTGCCCTTGTACTCAAATCCCCTCGCTATGAAGGCCAACATGCCATTTGCTTTCTTAACCGCCTGCTGTACCTGCATGCCAACCTTCAATGACTGATGTACCATGACACCCAGGTCTCTTTGCACCTGCCCTTTTCCTAATCTGTCACCATTCAGATAATAGTCTGTCTCTCTGTTTTTACCACCAAAGTGGATAACCTCACATTTATCCACATTATACTTCATCTGCCATGCATTTGCCCACTCACCTAACCTATCCAAGTCGCTCTGCAGCCTCATAGAATCCTCCTTGCAGCTCACACTGCCACCCAACTTAGTGTCATCCGCAAATTTGGAGATACTACATTTAATCCCCTCGTCTAAATCATTAATGTACAGTGTAAACAGCTGGGGCCCCAGCACAGAACCTTGCGGTACCCCACTAGTCACTGCCTGCCATTCTGAAAAGTCCCCATTTACTCCTACTCTTTGCTTCCTGTCTGACAACCAGTTCTCAATCCATGTCAGCACACTACCCCCAATCCCATGTGCTTTAACTTTGCACATTAATCTCTTGTGTGGGACCTTGTCGAACGCCTTCTGAAAGTCCAAATATACCACATCAACTGGTTCTCCCTTGTCCACTCTACTGGAAACATCCTCAAAAAATTCCAGAAGATTTGTCAAGCATGATTTCCCTTTCACAAATCCATGCTGACTTGGACCTATCATATTACCTCTTTCCAAATGCACTGCTATGACATCCTTAATAATTGATTCCATCATTTTACCCACTACCGATGTCAGGCTGACCGGTCTGTAATTCCCTGTTTTCTCTCTCCCTCCTTTTTTAAAAAGTGGGGTTACATTGGCTACCCTCCACTCCATAGGAACTGATCCAGAGTCAATGGAATGTTGGAAAATGACTGTCAATGCATCCACTATTTCCAAGGCCACCTCCTTAAGTACTCTGGGATGCAGTCCATCAGGCCCTGGGGATTTATCGGCCTTCAATCCCATCAATTTCCCCAACACAATTTCTCGACTAATAAGGATTTCCCTCAGTTCCTCCTCCTTACTAGACCCTCCGACCCCTTTTATATCCGGAAGGTTGTTTGTGTCCTCCTCAGTGAATACCGAACCAAAGTACTTGTTCAATTGGTCCGCCATTTCTTTGTTCCCCGTTATGAAAATGTGAGGTATTCCACCTTGGAAAAAAAAAACAGTAAAAGGGAATATTATTTGAATGGGAAGAAATTAAAACATGCTGTGGTGCAGAGGGACCTGGGGGTCCTTGTGCATGAATCCCAAAAAGTTAGTTTGCAGGTGCAGCAGGTAATCAGGAAGGCGAATCGAATGTTGGTCTTCATTGCGAGAGGGATGGAGTACAAAAGCAGGGAGGTCCTGCTGCAACTGTACAGGGTATTGGTGAGGCCGCACCTGGAGTACTGCGTGCAATTTTGGTCACCTTACTTAAGGAAGGATATACTGGCTTTGGAGGGGGTACAGAGACGATTCACTAGGCTGATTCCGGAGATGAGGGGGTTACCTTATGATAATAGATTGAGTAGACTGGGTCTTTACTCGTTGGAGTTCAGAAGGATGAGGGGTGATCTTATAGAAACATTTAAAATAATGAAAGGGATAGACAAGATAGAGGCAGAGAGGTTGTTTCCACTGGTCGGGGAGACTAGACAACGTGGACCATTTTCCATATCTCGGGAGCCTACTGTCAGCAAGAGCAGACACTGATGACGAGGTCCAACACTGCCTTCAGTGCGCCAGCGTACTCTTCGGTCGCCTGAGGAAGAGAGTGTTTGAAGACCAGGACCTCAAATCTGGCACCAAGCTCATGGTCTACAGGCAGGTGATTCCCACCCTCCTATATGGCTCAGAGACATGGACTATGTACAGCAGACACCTCAAAAAGCTGGAGAAGCACTGCCTCCGTAAGACCCTGAAAATCCATTGGGAGGATAGACGCACCAATGTCAGTGTTCTCGCTCAGGCCAACATCCCCAGCATAGAAACACTGACCACACTCGATCAACTCCGTTGGGCGGGCCATATCGTCCGCGTGCCCGACACAATATTCCCAAAGCAAGCGCTCTACGCGGAGCTTCGACACGGCAAGCAAGCCCCAGATGGACAGAGGAAATGTTTCAAGGACACCCTCAAAGCCTCCCTGATAAAGTGCAACATCCCCACCGACTCTTGGGAATCTCTGACCCACGACCGCCCAAAGTGGAGGAAGTGCATCCGGGAGGGCGCTGAGCACCTCGAGTCTCATCGCCGAGAGCATGCAGAAACCAGACTCCCCACCCACCTTTTCCTTTAACCACTGTCTATACCACCCGCATTGGACTCCTCAGATACCTGAGAACTCACTTTTAAAGTCGAAGCAAGTCATCCTCGACTCCAAGGGACTGCCTATGGCGATGGTGATGTGTACATAATCTAGGCTGGCACTCAGTGCAGTGCTGAGGGAGTGCTACACTGTTATAAGAACATAAGAATTAGGAACAGGAGTAGGCCATCTAGCCCCTCGAGCCTGCTCCGCCATTTAAAAAGACCACGGCTGATCTGGCCGTGGACTCAGCTCCACTTACCCGCCTGCTCCCCGTAACCCTTAATTCCCTTATTGGCTAAAAATCTATCTATCTGTGACTTGAATACATTCAATGAGCTAGCCTCAACTACTTCCCTGGGCAGAGAATTCCACAGATTCACAACCCTCTGGGAGAAGAAATTCCTTCTCAACTCGGTTTTAAATTGGCTCCCCCGTATTTTGAGGCTGTGCCCCCTAGTGGATTTTGATGACTGCGGGGGCAGTGTTGTGTGGCAGGGGCAGGTTGGTGGAGGACCTTTGTCTTACGGATGTTTAGTGTAAGGCCCATCCTCTCGTCCGCCTCGGTGAAGGTGCTGACAAAGGCTCGCAGGTCGGCCTCTGAGTGTGCGCAGATGCAAGCGTCATCCGCCTACTGTAGTTCGATGATCGAGGATGGGAGACCTTGGGTCTGGACTGGAGGCGGCGGAGCTTGAACAGATTCCCATCTGTTCTATAATTTAGCTCCACTCCGGCGGGGAGCTTGCTGAGGGGGAGATGTAGCATTGCAGCAAGAAAGGTGCACAACCTCCACACTGTCCCATCAAACACTCCCAGGGCAGGTACAGCACGGGGTTAGATACAGAGTAAAGCTCCCTCTACACTGTCCCATCAAACACTCCCAGGGCAGGTACAGCACGGGGTTAGATACAGAGTAAAGCTCCCTCCACACTGTCCCATCAAACACTCCCAGAGCAGGTACAGCATGGGTTAGATACAGAGTAAAGCTCCCTCTACACTGTCCCATCAAACACTCCCAGGGCAGGTACAGGGGGTTAGATACAGAGTAAAGCTCCCTCTACACTGTCCCATCAAACACTCCCAGGGCAGGTACAGCACGGGGTTAGATACAGAGTAAAGCTCCCTCTACACTGTCCCATCAAACACTCCCAGGGCAGGTACAGCACAGGGTTAGATATACAATAAAGCTCCCTGTATACTTGTCCTGTGAAACACTCCCAGGGCTGAGTTGACCTGTTGTACAGAGGTTCCTTCCCCTTTCTCCCACCCTGTTTGTTGTCTATGACAGTGTGGGAACAGAACGTGAAAGTCCCGCCCAAGTGATCAGGTAACCGCCACACGCCCGGCGACAATGACTACCCCATCACCTTTAGAATGCACTCACCTGTACGAGGTAATCTTCTGCAAGTTTCCCACCGACACGTTGTAGCCACATTCCTCCAGAACCTCTTCCTTGGCTATTTCCTGCAGCGAAAGGTCCGACTTGTCGACAATCCCGGCACAAAGCTCGTACGTTACGCCGGCGGAAGCAGGCAGGAGCTCGCCCGCCACGAGCGACTGGGGAGAGCAGTCCTTGGACGCCGTGTCTACTGTGGGCATGATTCCTCGCCTCGCACACTCACACATGTAGACAGCTGGAAATAAAGGAGCGCAATGCTCAGCCGCACTTTACCACACAATCTGACAGCAGTGAAGGCAGCCATTCGGCCCATCATGCCTGTGCCAGCTCTTCCGAGCTCTCCAATTATTGCCACCCCATAACATTGCAAAATTGTCCCTTTTCAATTATTCATCCAATTCCCGTTTGAAAGTTACGACTGAATCTGCTTCTACCGCCCTTTCAGGCAGCGCGTCCCAGATCCCAACAACTCGCTGCGTGAAACGATCCTTCCCGTCTCCCCCAGGTTCGTATGGCCATGAGCTTAAATCCGTGTCCTCTGGTTAGCCAGCCTCCCGCCAGTGCCAACAATTTCTCCCTCTGTATTCTATCAAAACCCCGCGTAATTGTGAACACCTACTGAATCTCCCCCGTAACCTTCTATGCTCTAAAGAGATTAGTCTCAGCTTCTCCAGTCTCTCCACATACCTGAAGCCCATCATCCCTGGTGCCAGTCCGGTGCATCAGTTCAGAGTGCCCGTTCATAGTACCTACATTGACACTGGAGTCGCAGTGAAAGGACAAAATATTTGCATTTACCGGAATTCCTCAGAATGTGAGGAAACACCATGTAGTTTTACCTTTTCCCTTTAACCTTTTGCCCTTTCTGCTTCTCCTCCCTCTGAGCCACATGGAGGGCTGTGAGTGGGACCCGCTCCAAGTGATAACCTGTGCCAATTTTGAGCAGGCCCGTATTAAGAGTCCCAGAACGTCACTCTGTCTGGGAATGTTCTTCCCCCTGACCCTGTGACCTAGGGGACAGCCACCTCACCCTACAGAGTAATATCTCCAAGTTTGCAGATTACACTAAACTGGGGGGGGGGGGGGGGTGTGAGCTGTGAGGGGGACGCTAAGAGGCTGCAGAGTGACTTGGACAGGTTAGGTGAGTGGGCAAATGCATGGCAGATGCAGTATAATGTGGATAAATGTGAGGTTATCCACTTTGGGGGCAAAAACACGAAGGCAGAATATTATCTGAATGGCGGCAGATTAGGAAAAGGGGAGGTGCAACGAGACCTGGGTGTCATGGTTCATCAGTCATTGAAGGTTGGCATACAGGTACAGCAGGCGGTGAAGGCGGTAAATGGCATGTTGGCCTCCATAGCTAGGGGATGAGTATAGGAGCAGGGAGGTCTTACTACAGTTGTACAGGGCCTTGGTGAGGCCTCACCTGGAATATTGTGTTCAGTTTTGGTCTCCTAATCGGAGGAAGGACGTTCTTGCTATTGAGGGAGTGCAGCGAAGGTTCACCAGACTGATTCCCGGGATGGCTGGACTGACATATGAGGAGAGACTGGATCAACTGGGCCTAGAAACGTATAAGATTCTGACGGGACGGGACAGGTTAGATGCGGGAAGAATGTTCCCGATGTTGGGGAAGTCCAGAACCAGGGGACACAGTCTAAGGATAAGGGGTAGGCCATTTAGGACTGAGATGAGGAGAAACTTCTTCACTCAGAGAGTTGTTAACCTGTGGAATTCCCTGCCGCAGAGAGTTGTTGATGCCAGTTCATTGGATATATTCAAGAGGGAGTTAGATATGGCCCTTACGGCTAAAGGGATCAAGGGGTATGGAGAGAAAGCAGGAAAGGGGTACTGAGGTGAATGATCAGCCATAATCTTATTGAATGGTGGTGCAGGCTCGAAGGGCCGAATGGCCTGCTCCTGCACCTATTTTCTATGTTTCTATGTTTCTACAGCAAGACCAGCAGAGTGCCTCCATCCAACCCTGGCAATCCGTGGCCTCCTTTCTCTGTATGGTGGAATGGCTGTTTCTATGTTCCTTGTTGATGAAGGGGCATCATGTCAGCTTTGGTTCTCTCGCCTCTGAGTCAGAAGGTTGTGGGTTCAAGTCCACTCCAGGAAGTTGAGCACAAAAATTCAGGCTGACACTCCAATGCAGTGCTGAGGGAGTGCTGTACTGTCGGAGGTGCCGTCTTTTAGATGAGACATTCAACCGAGGCCCCGTCTGTACTCTCAGGTGGATGCAAAAGATCCCTTGGCACTAGTCGAAGAGCAGCAGGGGGGAGTTCTCAGAAATCAGACCTTTATCCTGGCCAACCTCACTAAAAGCAGATTATCCGGCCATTGTCTCATTCCTGTCTGGGAGCTTGCTGTGCGCAGATTGGTGGTCGTGTTTACCAACAATACAACAGTGACTACACAATACAACAGTGACTACACTTTGGCAATAGTTCACTGGCTGCAAAGCACTTTGGGACATCCTGAGGGTGTGTGAAAGGTGCTATATAAATACAACTCTTTCTTTCTTTCTTTCTTTCTGGGGGATCTAAAGGGTGGTCCTGGGATGTAGGGCTGCAAGAGCTTGTGGGCGTAAGGTGGAGCGAAGCCCTGGAGGGATTGTTGAAGGAGGACAAGGCACTGAACCAGGAGGCCGAGGCTGGTGTCGGGCGCAGAACTACACCAGGCGATGCCTTTTCCCACTGAGCCCTGGAGCGGAGCCTCAGAAACCTGGCATTTGTCCTGCAGCCTCCTGCGCGCGCTGCGCTGTCAGTGGAATCACAATAGGTTGTAACTGGTTCAGGCTAGAAAAATAACAGAGTGTGACTGCAGCCTCCGCATGCTAATAGATCAAGCGGTAGATCGGACACACGCCTGTGCAGGCCACAGCAATGCTTCAGTGATCAAAGGCTGTTTATTCCAGTGTATGTTGAACTAAACTAGTTTGCACATAACAGTGAGGCAAAGGCTAACCCCAAATTTACAAAAAAGGGTTTGGTTGAAAGTAAAATCAGGCACTTGAATGCTTTTCAATTCAATGCTTTGCCAAGAAAAGCTTCTTTCAGATTGCAGGATAAAGAATGAGGCACAGGGGTAGCAGAGGCAAAGTATTGATGACTGTAAAAATATACAGATGGTGTACACTGCGTTCCTTCTCTCCCAGGAACGGCCAGCTCCAGGCCCATCCTGGCACGCACACAAGCCGCAGATGTAATTCGTTCATAAGGAAATCCGGAGGGAAAAGGGCCACTCGCTCCAGGGACGTTATTTACGTCTGTGGACGTTATTTATATGGACTTCCAGAAGGTATCTGCTAAAGTCCCTCGTAAGAGACTGTTATCCAAATTGGAGGCCCACAGAGTTGAGGGAAAATTATTGGCCCGGTTGGGAAATTGGCTGAGCGACAGGAGGCAGAGAGTAGGGATAATGGGCAGATACGCGAATTGCCAGGATGTGAGTAGCCTTGCTGTGCTGGGACTGTTATATCTGTGAACTTGTATTTACCTTGTACAGCCACCAGAGGGCTCATCCCCTGGAGTCCCAAGGGATCCCACAATCCCTTGGGAGCACAGGTATTTAAGGAGGCCTCACAGGTTGGAGAGGCACTTTGGAGACCTGCAATAAAAGACTACGGTCACACTTTACTTTGAGCTCACAGTATCCAGTCAGACTCTTTCTTCAGACTTAACAACTGACGACGAGATACAGATAACGAACCCAAAGATGCAGAGAACAGTGGGAATCCTGGAGAATTTCTCGGAGGGAGATTGAGAAACCTTTGTGGATCGACTCGACCAATACTTCGTGGCCAACGAGCTAGATGGGGAAGAGGGCGCTGCCAAACGAAGGGTGATCCTCCTCACCGTCTGTGGGGCACCAATGTATGGCCTCATGAAGAATCTGCTCACTCCAGCGAATCCCACAGCGAAATCGTACGATGATTTGTGCACACTGGTCCGAGAGCATTTGAACCCGAAGGAAAGCTTTCTAATGGCGAGGTATCGGTTCTACACCTACAAAAGGTCTAAAGGCCAGGAAGTGGCGAGTTATGTCTCCGAGCTAAGAAGCCTTGCAGAACATTGCGAATTTGAAGACATTTGGAGCACATGCTCAGAGACTTCTTCATACTTGGCATTGGCCACGAAACCATACTTGGCAAACTTTTGACTGTAGAGACCCCAACCTTGAGTAAGACCATAGCGATAGCCCAGGCGTTCATTGCCACCAGTGTCAATACCAAGCAAATCTCTCAGCACACAAGTGCTGCTACAAGTACTGTGAACAAAGTGATCTTGTTTTCAAATCGCAACATACAGGGCAGGTCACACATGCCTGTAGCTACACGCCCGGAGATGTCTCAGAGTCCACCATCAAGGGTGATGAATGCAAGGCTATTAACACCTTGTTGGCGCTGCGGGGGTGATCATCGTTTCCATTCATGCCACTTCAAAGGGTACGTTTGCAAGGGCTGTGGAACAATGGGACACCTCCAAAGTATGTGCAGGCGAGCTGCAAATCCTGTTAATCCTGCAAACCAACATGTTACAGAGGAGGACAGATCCACGGCGGATCACGACGAATCAGAGTCTCAGACATAGAAGGCAGAGGTATATAGGATGCATACATTTACCACGAAGTGTCCCCTAATAATGCTAAAGGTTGAACTAAATGGACTCCCGGTGTCAATGGAGTTGAACACGGGCGCGAGCCAGAGCATTATGAGCAAAAAGACTTTCGAAAAATTGTGGTGCAGCAAGGCCTCAAGGCCAGTCTTGACTCCAATTCACACAAAACAGAACTTACACAAAGGAACTGATTCCCGCAATCGGCAGTGCTGCTATAAAAGGCTCCTACGATGGAGTGGTGCACAAGCGACCACTCTGGGTGGTACCGGGCGATGGTCCCACGCTGCTCGGCGGAGCTGGCTGGGAAAGATACGCTGGAACTGGGACGACATCCGAGTGCTCTCGCCCGCTGATGACACTTTGTGTGCCCAGGTCTTAAACAAATTTCCTTCGCTGTTCGAACCAGGCATCGGGAAATTCCAAGGAGCAAAAGTGCAGATCCATCTAATTCCGGGGGCACGACCCATCCATCACAAGACAAGAGCAGTAACGTATATGATGAGAGAAAGGGTAGAGATCGAGCTAGACCGGCTGCAACGAGAGGGCATCATTTGGCCGATCGAATTCAACGAGTGGGCCAGTCCGATCGTTCCTGTCCTCAAGGGAGATGGCACCATCAGAATCTGTGGTGGTTACAAAGTAACTATCAATCGTTTCTCCCTGCAGGACCAATACCCACTACCAAAGGCCGACGACCTTTCTGCTACGCAGGCGGGAGGAAAGACGTTCACGAAGCTGCACTTGACCTCAGCCTACATGACGCAGTAGCTGGAGGAATCATCGAAGGCCCGCACCTGCATCAGCACGCACAAAGATTGTTTCATTTATAACAGAAGCCCATTTGGAATTCGATCAGCGGCAGCGATATTCCAGAGAAACATGGAAAGCTTACTGAAGTCGGTCCCGCTCACGGTGGTCTTCCAGGACGACATCTTGGTTACAGGTCGGGACACAAGCGAGCATCTGCAGAACCTGGAGGAGGTTCTTCGTCGACTCAACCGCATGAGGCTCAGATTAAAACGCTTGAAGTGCGTTTTCCTGATGCCTGAAGTAGAGTTCCTGGGGAGAAGAATCTCGGCGGACGGCATCAGGCCCACCGATTCGAAGACGGAGGCAATCGAGAACACACCTAGGCCACAGAACGTGATCAAGCTGGGATCGTTTCTCGGACTCCTGAACCATATTGGTAACTTCTTACCGGGTCTCAGCACACTGTTAGAATCACTGCACGCCTTACTGCGTAAAGGAGACAAATGGGTATGGGGCAAAAGCCAAGAAAACGCCTTTGTAAAAGGGAGAAAATTGTTATGCTCAAACAAATTTCTTGTGTTGTATGATCCATGTAAGCGTTTGGTACTCGCATGTCATGCGTCGTCGGGTGTGTATTGCAACGAGCTAATGATTTTGGGAAACTGCAACCGGTTGCTTATGCATCCAGGAGTCTGTCTAAGGCTGAAAGAGCCTACAGCATGATTGAGAAAGAAGCGTTAGCGTGTGTCTATGGGGTAAAGAAAATGCATCAATACCTGTTTGGGCTAAAATTCGAATTGGAAACTGACCATAAGCCACTTATATCCGTTTTCCAAGAGTAAGGGGATAAATACTAATGCATCGGCCCGCATCCAGAGGTGGGCGCTCACGTTGTCCGCATATAGCTACGCCATCCGCCACAAGCCAGGCACAGAAAACTGTGCCGATGCTCTCAGCAGGCTGCCATTGCCCACCACGGAGTGGAAATGGCGCAGCCCGCAGATCTAGCCATGGTTATGGAAGCATTTGAGAGTGAACAATCACCCGTCACAGCCCAACAGATTAGAACCTTGTCGAGCCAGGACACCTTGCTGTCCCTAGTTAAAAACTGTGTGCTTCACGGGAGCTGGTCCAGTGTCCCAGTGGAAATGCAGGAAGAGATAAAGCCACTCCAGCGGCGCAAAGATGAAATGTCTATACAAGCAGACTGCCTTCTGTGGGGCAATCGAGTAGTGGTCCCCAAGAAGGGCAGAGACACCTTCATCAGTGACCTCCACAGTACCCACCCAGGCATCGTAATGATGAAAGCGATAGCCAGATCCCACGTGTGATGGCCCGGTATCGATGCGGACTTGGAGTCCTGCATGCACAGATGTAACACATGCTCGCAGTTAAGTAATGTACCCAGGGAGGAGCCACTAAGTTTATGATCTTGGCCCTCCAAACTGTGGTCTAGGGTCCATGTCGACTATGCAGGTCCGTTCTTGGGTAAAATGTTCCTTGTGGTTGTAGACGTGTACTCCAAGTGAATTGAATGTGAGATAATGTCGGCAAGCACGTCCGCTGCCACTATTGAAAGCCTGCGGGCCATGTTTGCCACGGACGAGCTACCCGATGTCCTTGTGAGCGACAACGGTCCATGTTTTACCAGTGCCGAGTTCAAAGAATTCATGACCCGCAACGGGATCAAACATGTCACATCTGCCCCGTTCAAACCAGCATCCAATGGTCAGGCAGAGAGAGCAGTGCAAACCATCAAGCAAGGCTGGAAGAGGGTAACTGAAGGCTCACTGCAGACTCGCCTATCCCGAGTCCTGCTTAGTTACCGCACGAGACCTCACTCACGCACTGGGAACCCACCTGATGAACTGCTCATGAAAAGGACACTTAAGACAAGGCTCTCGTTAGTTCACCCTGATCTACATGAACAGGTAGAGAGCAGGCGGCTTCAACAAAGTGCATACCATGATAGTGCAAATGTATCACGCGAGATTGAAGTCAATGATCCTGTATTTGTATTGAACTATGGGCAAGGTCCCAAGTGGCTTCCCGGCACCATTGTGGCCAAAGAGGGGAGCAGCGTGTTTCGGGTCAAACTTCCAAATGGAAACACTTGGACCAAATCAAACTCAGATTCACGGACTATCCTGAGCAACCCACTTTGGACCCTACCTTCTTTGACACTCCAACATACACACCAGTGGCAACCGACACCGTGGTTGGCCACGAAGCAGAACCCATCATCCACAGCATCTCAGCAGGACTCACCACACCAGCAAGGCCAGCTGCAGAGCTGCCCAGCGAGGGTCCAACAGACAGTTCACAACACCAGCATCTGCACCGAGACGATCAACCAGGGAAAGAAGGGCCCCAGATCGTCTCACCTTGTAAATAGTTACATTTACAGTGACATTGGGGGAGTGTTGTTATATATGTAAACTTGTATATGCCCTGTACAGCCACCAGAGGGCTCATAGAAACATAGAAAAGAGGCACAGGGAGTAGGCCATTCGGCCCTTCGAGCCTGCACCGCCATTCAATAAGATCATGGCTGATCATTCTCTCAGTACCCCTTTCCTGCTTTCTCTCCATACCCCTTGATCCCTTTAGCCGTAAGGGCCATATCTAACTCCCTCTTGAATATATCCAATGAACTGGCATCAACAACTCTCTGCGGCAGGGAATTCCACAGGTTAACAACTCGCTGATTGAAGAAGTTTCTCCTCATCTCAGTCCTAAATGGCCTACCCCTTATCCTCAGACTGTGTCCCCTGGTTCTGGACTTCCCCAACATCGGGAACATTCTACCTGCATCTAACCTGTCCAGTCCCATCAGAATCTTGTATTTTTCTATGAGATCCCCTCTCATCCTTCTAAACTCCAGTGTATAAAAGCCCAGTTGATCCAGTCTCTCCTCATATGTCAGTCCAGCCATCCCTGGAATCAGTCTGGTGAACCTTCGCTGCACTCCCTCAATAACAAGAATGTCCTTCCTCAGATTAGACGACCAAAACTGAACACAATATTCCAGGTGAGGCCTCACCAAGGCCCTGTACAACTGCAGTATGACCTCCCTGCTCCTATACTCAAATCCCCTAGCTATGAAGGCCAACATGCCATATGCCTTCTTCATCGCCTGCTGTACCTGTATGTCAAATTTCAATGACTGATGAACCATGACACCGAGGTCTCGTTGCACCTCCCCTTTTCCTAATCTGCCCCCATTTCGATAATATTCTGTCTTCGAGTTTTTGCCCCCAAAGTGGATAACCTCACGTTTATCCACATTATACTGCATCTGCCATGCATTTGCCCACTCACCAAATTGTCCAAGTCACCCTGAAGCCTCTTAGTGTCCCCCTCACAGCTCACACCGCCACCTAGTTTAGTCATCTGCAAACTTGGAGATATTACACTCAATTCCTTCATCTAAATCATTGATGTTTTGTAAATAGCTGGGGTCCCAGCACTGAGCCCTGCGGCACTCCTCTAGTCACTGCCTGCCATTCTGAAAAGGACCCGTTTATCCCGACTCTCTGCTTCCTGTCTGCCAACCAGTTCTCCATCCATTCCTAATATGATGTGCTTTAATTTTGCACACCAATCAATTGTGTGGGGCCTTGTCAAAAGCCTTTGGGAAGTCCAAATACACCACATCCACTGGTTCTCCCTTGTCCACTCTACTAGTTATATCCTCAAAAAATTCTAGAAGATTTGTCAAGCATGATTTCCCCTTCATAAATCCATGCTGACTTGGACCGATCCTGTCACTGCTTTCCAAGTACGCTGCTACTTCATCCTTAATAATTGATTCCACCATTTTCCCCACTACTGATGTCAGGCTAACCGGTCTATAATTACCCGCTTTCTCTCTCCCTCCTTTTTTAAAAAGTGGTGTTACATTAGCTACCCTCCAGTCCAGAGGAAATGATCCAGAATCGACAGACTGTTGGAAAATGATCACCAATGCATCCACTATTTCTAGGGCCACTTCCTTAAGTACTCTGGGATGCAGACTATCAGGTTCGGGGATTTATCGGCCTTCAATCCCATCAATAAGGATATCCTTCAGTTCCTCCTTCTCACTTGACCCTCAGCCACCTAATACTTCCGGAAGGTTATTTGTGTCTTCCTTCGTGAAGACAGAACCAAAGTATTTGTTCAATTGGTCTGCCATTTTTGTTCCCCATTATAAATTCACCTGAATCTGACTGCAAGGGACCTAGGTTTGTCTTCACTAATTTTTTTCTCTGCAAAAGCTTCTATAAATATGTGAAGTCAGTTTTTATGTTCCCGGCAAGCTTCTTCTCATACTCTATTTTCCCCCTCCTAATTAAACCCTTTGTCCTCCTCTGCTGAATTCTAAATTTCTCCCAGTCCTCAGGTTTGCTGCTTTTCTGGCCAATTTATATGCCTCTTCCTTGGATTTAACACTATCCTTAATTTCCCTTGTTAGCCATGGTTGAGCCACCTTCCCAGTTTTATTTTTACTCCAGACAGGGATGTACAATTGCAGAAGTTCATCCATGTGATCTTTAAATGTTTGCCATTGCCTATCCACCATCAACCCTTTAAGTATCATCCGCCAGTCTATTCTAGCCAATTCACATCTCATACCATCGAAGTTACCTTTCCTTAAGTTCAGGACCCTAGTTTCTGAATTAACTGTGTCATTCTCCATCTTAACAAAGAATTGTATCATGTTATGGTCACTCTTCCCCAAGGGGTCTCGCACAACACGATTGCTAATTAGTCCTTTCTCATTACATATCACCCAGTCTAGGATGGCCAGCTCTCTAGTTGGTTCCTCGACATATTGGTCTAGAAAACCATCCCTAATACACTCCAGGAAATCCTCCTCCACCGCATTGCTACCAGCTTGATTAGCCCAATCAATATGTAGATTAAAGTCACCCATGATTACTGCTGTACCTTTATTGCATGCATCCCTAATTTCTTGTTTGATGCTGTCCCCAACCTTACTACTACTGTTTGGTGGTCTGTACACAACTCCCACTAGCGTTTTCTGTCCCTTGGTATTCCGTAGCTCCACCCATACAGATTCCACATCATCCAAACTAATGTCCTTTCTTACTATTGCATTAATTTCCTCTTTAACCAGCAATGCCACCCCGCCTCCTTTTCCTTTCTGTCTATCCTTCCTAAATGTTGAATACCCCTGGATGTTGAGTTCCCAGCCTTGGTCACCCTGGAGCCATGTCTCCGTGATGTCAATTACATCATACCCATTAACTGCTATCTGCGCAGTTAATTCGTCCACCTTATTCCGAATACTCCTTGCACTGAGGCACAGAGCCTTCAGGCTTGTTTTTCTAACACACTTTGCCCCTTTAGAATTTTGCTGTAATGTGGTTCCTTTTGCTTTTTGCCTTAGGTTTTTCGGCCCTCCACTTTTACTTTTCTTCTTTCGATCTTTTGCTTCTGCCCCCATTCTACTTCCCTCTGACTCCCTGCATAGGTTCCCATCCCCCTGCCATATTAGTTTAACACCTCCCCAACAGCACTAGCAAACACTCCCTCTCGGACATTGGTTCCAGTCCTGCCCAGGTGCAGACCGTCCGGTTTGTACTGGTCCCACCTCCCCCAGAACCGGTTCCAATGTCCCAGGAATTTGAATCCCTCCCTTCTGCACCACTGCTCAAGCCACGTATTCATCTGAGCTATCCTGTGATTCCTACTCTGACTAGCACGTGGCGCTGGTAGCAATCCTGAGATTACTACCTTTGAGGTCCCCTGGAGTCCCAAGGAATCCCAGAATCCCTTGGGAGCACAGGTACTTAAGGAGGCCTGACAGGTTGGAGAGGCACTCTGGAGACCTGCAATAAAAGACTAAGGTCACACTTTACTTTGAGCTCACAGTATCCAGTCAGACTCTTTCTTTATACTTAACAGGGACCTCAGCTATTCACAATATTTATTAACGACTTGGATGATGGCATAGAAAGTCATGGATCCAAATTTGCCGATGACACAAAGATAGGCGGCATTGTAAGCAGTGTAGATGGAAGCATAAAATTGCAAAGGGATATTGAGCGATGAAGTGAATGAGAAAAACTGTTGCAAATGGATTTCAATGCAAGCAAGTGTTCGGTCATCCCCTTTGGACGTAGAAAGGATAGAACAAGGTACTTTCTAAATAGTGAAAAGCTAAAAACAGTGGCTGTCAAAGAGACTTGGGGGGTTCAGGTACATGGATCATTCAAATGTCAGGGACAGGTACAGAAAATAATCAAAAAGACTGATGGAATGCTGGCCCTTATATCGCGAGGACTAGAATACAAGGGGGTAGAAGTTATGCTGTAGCTTTACAATCATCATCATAGGCAGTCTCTCGAAATGAGGATGACTTGCTTCCACGCCAAAAAAGGATGAGTTCACACGTGTTCAACTACATCCTGAAGGGTGGAAGATGCCTGTGGATGGATTTTTTTAACGTGGGGTGACCGTTGCACACCAGCCACCACACAGGCTTGACGGAGCTAGGTCTTGGTCCAGTGGCAAGGGTTAACCAGGACGACTGGAGACCTGCTCTGCTGTACAAAGCTCTGGTTAGACCACACCTGGAGCACTGTGGGCAGTTCTGGGCCCCACACTGTAGGAAGGATATATTGGTCTTGGAGGGAGTGCAGCGTAGGTTTACCAGAATGATACCCAGACTTCAAGAGTTAAGTTACGAGGAGAGATTACACAAATTAGGGTTGTATTCCCTCGAATTTAGAAGGGTAAGGGGTGATCTGATCGAAGTTTTCAGGATATTAAGCGGAGCAGATAGGGTAGATAGAGAGAGACTGTTCCCGCTGGTTGGGGATCTCGGACTGGGGGACACAGTCTAAAAGAGCCAGACCTTTCAGGAGTGAAATTAGGAAATACTTCTACACACAAAGGGCGGTAGAAGTTTGGAACTCTCTTCCCCCAACAGCAATTGATGCTGGGTCAATTGTCAGTTTAAATTGAGGATTGATAGATTTTTGTTAATCAAAGGTATTAAGGGATATGGGGCAAAAACAGGTATATGGAGTTAGGTCGCAGATCAGCCGTGATCTCATTGAATGGCGGAACAGGCTTGAGGCTCAAAGGGTATCAATATAAGTGGGCTTCTACTTTAGGTTCCATGAAGACCACCCGATCCCGAGTCCTATCATGGACTCTGGCAGATCTCCATCACCTGAGAACCCTGTCTGAGAACACCCCCCAAAAAGAATCAGGCAGTGGGGCGAATATCTCTCTAACTCTCAACGCCACCCTTCTCAAGAGATTCCGAGCCAGCTCCTTTAAAGGTGTCAATGTACGCACATACTTTTCATCAGGACCCAGGTCGCTGTTTGGAGTGTGGGCAGGTCTGTCGGCGGGGTCCGGGTACAGCAGAGGTGCGACGGGTGATCGAGGCTGAGGAGCGTTGAGGGATCGTGGCGGAGGTGCAGCGAATGTTTGGTGCGGAGGTGCGGTGGGCGATCGCGGCAGAGGTGCGGCGAGTACTTGATGCGCAGATACAGCGGGAGATCGTGATGGAGGAGCGGTGAGTGTTTTGTGGCGGAGGAGCGGCGAGAGATTGTGGCGGAGGAACGCGAATGTTTGTGGTGGAGGAGCGGCGAGAGATTATGGTGGAGCTGCGGCAAATGAGGGTTCGGGGTCCAGAAGAGGCGAGGGCCCAGGGGCAGCACGGGCCAGCCCACACTGCGATATGTGTGCACACTGGGTCCGTGCAGCAGAGCTGGTCTCCAGTCATCTTGGTTAATCATTGCCACTGGACCAAGACCTCGCTCTGTCAAGCCCGTGTGGTGGCTGGTGTACAACGGCCACCCCACGTTAAAAAAATCCACCCACAGGCATCTTCCACCCCTGGAGTTCAGGACTGGAATATCGGGTCCTTCATTGAAACATCTGGAAATTCATGTGGAAGCAAGTTATCCTCTTTCGAGGGACCGCCTTTGATGATACTTTTCACAATGTCCGCTATCCTGTGGCTGAAAACGTTTTTGTATTAGTGTCCTCTAGCCCTTGTCTTATTGTCCAGATTCCCCTTTAACCTTATCTATCCCTTTCATTATTTTAAACACCCGGATCACGTTACCTCAATCTTAGTATCTTACAGCACAGGAGGTGGCCATTCGGCCCATCGTGCCTGTGCTGGCTCTTTGAAAAAGCGATCCGATTAGTCCCACTCCCTGGCTCTTTCCCAGAGCCCTGTCAATTTTTTCCCTTCAAGTATTTATCCAATATCCTTTTGAACGTTACTATTGAATCTGCTTCCACTGCCCTTTGAGTTGCTATATATGTGTGATACAGTCAGGGATTCAAGAATAATCAGCTGGAATGCGCATTCCACATAACAACTCTGTGTAACAATGTCTCCTCATGTTGCCTCTGGTGCTTTTGCACTCACCTTAAATCTGTGTCCTCTGGTAACCGACCCTTCTGTCTCCTAATTTACTCTATTAAAACAATCCTTGATTTTGAATACTTCTATCAAATCTCCTCTTAACCTTCTTTGCTCCTCAAAGCAACACCACACTGCCCCTGGCTCTAAGCATGGTACATAATCCATCGCATCTTATCTGGTTGTTACATAGAAGTCACAGCACAGAAACAGGCCATTCAGCCCAACCAGACCATGCCGGCGTTTATGCTCCACTCGAGCCTCCTCCCATCTTTCCTCATCTAAATCTATCAGCATAACCCTCTATTCCCTTCTCCCTCATACACTTGTCCAGCCTCCCCTTAAATACATCGATACTATTCGCTTCAACCCCTCCCTGTGGTAGTGAGTTCCACATTCTCACCACTCTCTGGGTAAAGAAGTTTCTCCTAAATTCCCTATTGAATTTCTGGGTGACTATCTTATATTGATGGCCTCTAGTTATGCTCTTCCCCACAAGTGGAAACACTCTCTCGGTATCCACTCTATCAAAACCTTTCATCATTTTAAAGACCTCTATTAGGTCACCCCTCAGCCTTCTCTCTTCAAGAGAAAAGA
Source organism: Pristiophorus japonicus (assembly GCF_044704955.1). Classification (NCBI taxonomy): domain Eukaryota; kingdom Metazoa; phylum Chordata; class Chondrichthyes; family Pristiophoridae; genus Pristiophorus; species Pristiophorus japonicus. The sequence continues at coordinate 311,370,775 of NC_091980.1, read as the reverse complement.
GACCCAGCCTGTTCATCCTTTCCTGCTATGTATACTCTCGCATTTCTGGTATCATCCTTGTAAATCCTCTCTGCACCCTCTCCAGTGCCTCTATATCCTTTTTGTAATATTGTGACCAGAACTGTACGCAGCTCCAAGTGTGATCTATCCAAGGTTCGATACAGGTTTACTTTTCAATCTATCCCTCTAGAAATAAACCCTAGTGCTTGGTTTGTCTTTTTTATGGCCTTGCTAATCTGTGTCACGTTTAGTGATTTGTGGATTTGTATCCGAGATCCCTTTGTTCCTCTACCCCACCCAGACTCTCACCCTCCAAGTAATAAGTGACCTCCCTATTCTTCCTACCAAAATGTAATACCTCACATTTATCTGTGGTGAACTTCATTTGCCAATTAGATGCCTATTCTGCAAGTTTATTAATGTCCTCCTGCAATGTGTTGCAGTCCTCCTCAGTATTGACTATCCCCCCAATTTGGTGTCATCCGCAAATTTAGAAATTGTGTTTTTGATTCCAAAGTGTAAATTGTTAATATAAATTGTGAACAGCAGTGGTTCCACCTTCTGACACTGGAAATAGCTACCTTTTACCCTACTCTCTGCTTTCTGCCTTGAAGCCTGCTAGCTCTCCATTCTGCGACTTGTCCCCTGACTCTGTATTCCCTGACCTTGTTCATCAGTCTATTATGGGGTACCCTACTGAAGACCTTTTGAAAATCTAGATAAATTACATCAACTCCATTACCCTTGTCTGCGCTCTCTGCTACCTCTTCAAACAATTCAATTCCTTTCTCCCTCATTTCTTTACCTAGCTTTCCCTTAAATCCATTTATCCCTCCTTTTGTCTTACATTTTCTGCTCGATTTGCTCCTGAAAATGTTCCGTTTGTTGGGGTACAGTTGCACAAGTGCCGACTGCCTTGTGACACCTCAACCACCGAGATCGCCAGCGACTCGGATCCTTGCCTGGGGCCGAAGCACCTTCCAACAGGGCTCGCTGAATAGTAACGCCCAACGCAAAGCCTGGCTGACCTAAGCCTTTCCCTACCCTTCGAGGATCACTGTGACCGACTGTGATACCGCGACTAGCTGAGAATATCTGATTTGGTGTGATTTGCTATTATACAGCGCGGTAATTTAAAAACGGAACTGCATTTATTCAGCCCCTTTCACAACCTCATGTCATCCCAAAACACTTTGCAGCCAATGAAGTACTTTTGAAGTGTGGTCACTGTTGTAATGTAGGAAAGGCAGCAGCCAATTTGCGCACAGCAAGCTCCCACAAACAGCAATGTGATAATCTGTTTTAGTGATATTGATTGAGCAATAAACATTGGCCCCAGGACACCGGGGAGAACTCCCCTGCTCTTCTTTGAAGAGTTGCTGTCATGGGATTTTTTTACTCCCCAATCTAGCCCGGAACACTAGCAGCACTGATGTCATCACCTTGGATTTTAAGGTCTGAGCAAAGACATCGAATTTGTGCAGCCTATTCCGCCATGGAGTGCATCACAAACACAGTCAATCAGAAGGGATATAGTTACAGATGTTGACCGAGGGACAAATGATGGCCAGGACACCAGGGAGAACTCGTCTGCTTTTCTTCGAAATAGTGCAATGAGATCTTTTCCGTTCATCTGAGGGGGCAGACGGGGCCTCGGTTTAGCGCCTGACCTGAAAGACGGCACCTCCGACAGTGTGGCACTCGCTCAGCACTGCCCTGGGAATGTCGGCCTGGATTATGTTCAGAGGCAAGAGTGCTACCACTGAGCCAAGGGATTTACCCATGAAACAAAGACCTTGCATTTACTCAGTACTCCATCACATCCTCAGGACTACACAAAGTGCTCCACAGTCATAGAGAGCTGTGGAGGCTGGGACACTGAATAAATTTAAGACAGAAATAGACAGTTTCTTAAACGATAAGGGAATAAGGGGTTATGGGGAGCGGGCAGGGAAGTGGAGCTGAGTCCATGATCGGATCAGCCATGATCGTATTAAATGGCGGAGCAGGCTCGAGGGGCCATATGGCCTACTCCTGTTCCTATTTCTGATGTTCTTATGAATCACTGTCGTATTCTAGGCAAGCAAAACGGGCAATTTGTCCACAGCTAGATGCCACAAAAAGAAGAAATGAAGGACAAGTCAGTCTGTTGGTCAGGACACTAGAGCACCCAATTCTTTGAATAACGCCATGGGATCTTTTATGTCCACTTGAACCAGGCGGACTGAGCTTGGTTTAATGTATATTCGAAACGGCACTAGAGAGTTGGACTAGAGTGTGTGCAGCAAGCCCTGGAGTGGGGCTTAAAACCATGATCTTCTGACCCGGAGACAAGTGGCTTGCCAATGAAGCCAAGCTGCCACCCACAAGTCAATGGGAAGCTGCTGGCCTAGTTTCCTGATTCGCCCTTCTATCCCGACACTGGCTTGGGGGAGAGTTCCAGAGGCGATGGTCACCCTCTGGCACTTCACCCAAAATAGCCTTTATTAACGCGGCAGTGAGTGTTGGAGGGATATTCGACCGTGGCAGGAATCACAGCCGAGTCTGAGCCTGTCCTCAACCATCAACAGCTGGGACAAACCTCCTGGCTTCTGTGGGTGTTGCCGCGATCCACCGGTGGTGGCTAAAACCCACTGAATAACTGGGGTACAGCCCACCTGGGTCAGGCTTGAGTTTATACCCATGTCCCCGAGTCTGCTGGTCTTGTCTCGACACAAGGGACATTTACACAGCCACCCCGCTCATTCATACTTGGATTGCAAAAGCTGGAGGCACATCCCTCCATGCAGCAAACTACACATTCAGCAGATATTACCTGGACGGAACTGCTTGACCAGGACAAAGGACTGTCGTGTGGTATTGAAGATCAGGATTGAGACGCTGAAATAGAAAAGGAGAGAAAAAAAGTATTCATTTCGCTGTCCGTCCCATTATTAACTTCACCTCCAAGTACGGTATCAACTGTAACAATTTAAACATTCTCATCCTCGTGCTCAAATCCCTCCATGGCCTCACTCCTCCTCCCCATCTCTGTCATCTCCTCCAGGCTGACATGCCCCCACCGTCTCTGCACTCCTCCAAATCTGGCCCCTTGGTCCGTCTTACACTTCCTTCACCCCACCATTGGTGGCCGTGCCTTCTGCTGCCTAAGCTCGGGAATTCCCTCCCGAAGCCCCTCCGCACCTCTCTCCCTCCTCCTTCAACCCTCCTTAAGACTTTCCTCTTTGACCAAGTATTTAGTCACCTGCCCTAATGACTCCTTCTTTGGCTCGGTCAATATTTGTTTGATTACGTTCCTGTGAATCGCTTTGGAATGTTTTATTATGGGAGCTTGCTGTGTGCGAATTGGCTGTCCCGTTACTACATTACAACAGTGACTAACACTTCAAAAGTACTTCATTGGCTATAAAGTGCTTCGGACCATCCTGAGGTCGTGAAAGGCGCTATAGAAATGCAAATCTTGTTTTTCCTTTATTCAATGTGAGCAGATTAACACTTCATTATCATTGTCTCTGTGATTGGACTGAGTTTGCACTGATCCCAGTCACCACACCGGACACTAATGCAGTGCAGTGAATTGCCTCTAGAGAGGTCTCAGGCTGATGAGACGCGCTACCCCAGGTGGCCACACCATCACCATCATCATAGGCAGTCCCTCGAAATCGAGGACGGTTTGCTTCCACTCTAAACATGAGTTCTCAGGTGACTGAACAGTCCAATACGGGAATTACAGACTCTGTCACGGGTGGGACAGACAGTCGTTGAGGGAAGGGGAGGGTGGGACTGGTTTTCTGCATGCTCTCGTCGACGAGACTCGAGGTGCTCAGCGCCCTCACGGATGCACTTCCTCCACTTTGGGTGGTCTTCGACCAGGGATAGAAACATAGAAAATAGGTGCAGGAGTAGGCCATTTGGCCCCTCGAGCCTGCACTGCCATTCAATAAGATCATGGCTGATCATTCAACCTCAGTACTCCTTTCCTGCTTTCTCTCCATACCCCTTGATGCCTTTGGCCGTAAGGGCCACATCTAACTCCCTTTTGAATATATCTAATGAACTCAACAACTTTCTGTCGAAGAGAATTCCACAGGTTAACCACTCTCTGAGTGAAGAAGTTTCTCCTCATCTCAGTTCTAAATGGCTTACCCCTTATCCTTAGATTGTGACCCCTGGTTCTGGACTTCCCCAACATTGGGAACATTCTTCCTGCATCTAACCTGTCCAGTCCCGTCAGAATTTTATTTGTTTCTATGAGATCCCCTCTCATCCTTCTAAACTCCAGTAGATACAAGCCCAGTTGATCCAGTCTCTCCTCATATGTCAGTCCTGCCATCCCAGGAATCAGTCTGGTGAACCTTCGCTGCACTCCCTCAATAGCAAGAACGTCCTTCCTCAGATTAGGAGACCAAAACTGAACACAATATTCCAGGTGTGGCCTCACCAAGGCTCTGTACAACTGCAGTAAGACCTCCCTGCTCCTATACTCAAATCCCCTAGCTATGAAGGCCAACATACCATTTGCCTTCTTCACCGCCTGCTGTACCTGCATGCCAACTTTCAATGACTGATGTACCATGACACCCAGGTCCCATTGCACCTCCCCTTTTCCTAACCTGTCACCATTCAAATAATATTCTGTCTTCCTGTTTTTGCCCCGAAAGTGGATAACCTCACATTTATCCACATTATACTGCATCTGCCATGCATTTGCCCACTCACCTAACCTGTCCAAGTCACCATGCAGCCTCATAGCATCCTCCTCACAGCTCACACCGCCACCCAGCTTAGTGTCATCTGCAAACTTGGCAATATTACATTCAATTCCTTCATCTAAATCATTGATGTATATTGTAAATAGCTGGGGTCCCAACACTGAACCCTGCGGCACCCCACTAGTCACTGCCTGCCATTCTGAAAAGGACCCGTTTATTCCGACTTTCTGCTTCCTGTCTGCCAACCAGTTCTCTATCCACGTCAGTACATTACCCCCAATACCATGTGCTTTAATTTTGCACACTAATCTCTTGTGTGGGACCTTGTCAAAAGCCTTTTGAAAGTCCAAATACACCACATCCACTGGTTCTCCCTTGTCCACTCCATTAGTTACATCCTCAAAAAATTCTAGAAGATTTGTCAAGCATGCTGACTTGGACCAATCCTGTCACTGCTTTCCAAATGCACTGCTATTTAATCTTTAATAATTGATTTCAACATTTTCCCCACCAATGATGTCAGGCTAACTGGTCTATAATTCCCTGTTTTCTCTCTCCCTCCTTTTTTAAAAAGTGGTGTTACATTAGCTACCCTCCAGTCCATAGGAACTGATCCAGAATCAATAGAATGTTGGAAAATGATGACCAATGCATCCACTATTTCTAGGGCCACTTCCTTAAGTACTCTGGGATGCAGCCTATCAGGCCCTGGGGATTTATCGGCCTTCAATCACATCAATTTCCCGAACACAATTTCCTGACTAATAAGGATTTCCTTCAGTTCCTCCTTTTCGCTAGACCCTCGAACTCCTAGTGGATTCCCAGGTGTTGGTGGGGATGTTGCACTTTATCAAGGAGGCTTCGAGGGTGTCCTTGAAACATTTCCTCTGCCCACCTAGGGCTTGCTTGCCGTGTAGGAGTTCCGAGCAGAGCGCTTGCTTTGGGAGTCTTGTGTCGGACATGCGGACGATGTGGCCCTGCCCAGCGGAGCTGGTCGCGTGTGGTCAGTGCTTCGATGCTGGGGATGTTGGCCTACACCAAGCCCATGGGCACTGCCCCAGCCAGTCCAGGAAGCCCAGGCAACTCAGCTCGATCTGCGCATATACTTCGTCCCACTGGATTATCCCCTTTGGAATTTGTGGGCTGGAAATTTGGAATGGGTCCTTTCTTGGCACTGGCGTGCCATTGGTGGATAGACCAATGACCCTGCTGTAACGGGCTCACGATTCTCAGCAGGAGGCAGCACCGTTAGGAGAGGAGGGGGAAATAGGAAGGGAAATAATGTTCTTGATGTGCACACGAGCCCGGAAAATCACTTTGTTCAATGCTGATCAGAAGCGAAAGTTGGGCACTGCTTTCCAGCATTTATTAATATCTACATAGAAAATAGGTGCAGGAGTAGGCCATTCGGCCCTTCTAGCCTGCACCGCCATTCAATGAGTTCATGGCTGAACATGCAACTTCAGTACCCCATTCCTGCTTTCTCGCCATACCCCTTGATCCCCCTCGTAGTAAGGACTACATCTAACTCCTTTTTGAATATATTTTAGTGAATTGGCCTCAACAACTTTCTGTGGTAGAGAATTCCACAGGTTCACCACTCTCTGGGTGAAGAAGTTTCTCCCAATCTAGCGCAGATCGAAATATCACTGGACACACCAGCATTTATTGCCCATCCTAGTTGCCCTGAGAATATGGTGGTGAGCCTTGTATACTGGTTTCAGACAACAGGGTGGCTCAGTGGGTCACACCCTCGCCCCAGTTGGAAGGTTGTGGGTTCATGGTCCCCCTCCAGAGACTTCAGCACACAAATCCAGGCTGACGTTCCAGTGCAGGGCTGAGGTGGTGCTGCACTGTCGGAGGAGCCGATGCCCCTTCTGCTCTCTCGCACAGACGTAAAACATCCCATGGCAACTATTCCAAAGAATAGCAGTGGGGGATTAATATTAATCCCTCAACGAAAATCACAAAAACAGATGATCTGGACATTATCACATTGCTATTTGTGGGAGCTTGCTGTGCATAAATTAGCAGCCGCGTTTCCTACATTACAACAGTGACTGCACTTCAAAAAGTACTTCATTGGCTGTAAAGTGCTTTGGAATATCCGGTGGTCGTGAAAGGGGCTGCGGAATTTCGAGTATTTCTTTGTAGGGCCAATCCAGAGGGCACATTGGAGTCACATATAGGTCCAGACCGGGTAAGGCCGCAGGTTTCCTTCCCAAAGGACTTCAGTTGCATTTTGACCACAAACCAACAGCTTCATGGTCACTTTTACTCGAACCACCTTTTTACGTCCAGATTATTTTAACTGAATTCAAATTTTCAAAATGCCAAATTCAAATTCTCAGCTGCCATATTAGTCAAGTAACATAACCACTGCACTACCATACCCGCGATAACATTTTATAACTACATCTAGCAAGTCAGCCAGTGTTCCCAGTTGCTGGTCCTGTACTGCAATGTGCATGTGTGTAGACATCAGGTGGGGCTGAAGCCTCTCACAGCCAAACAGCTCGCCGAAATTCACTGCCTCGACTCACACACAATCAACGGTGGAGTATCGAAACGTCATCCGCCTCTCGCAAGGGTTCGTATCATCAGGGTAGGAGAGAACGGGGTGTGGGGAGGGGTAGGGAGTGGGGAGTGGGAGAGAGGGGGGAGGGAGAGGACGGAGAGGGGAGAGGGAGATGGAGTGGAGAGGAAGAGCGAGAGGGGGAGGAGGGGGAGGGAGGGAGGGAGAGGAGGAGGGGGAGAGGAGGGGAGGGGGAGGAGGGGAGGGGGAGCGAGAGAGGGAGAAGAGGAGTGGGAGGAGAGGAAGGGAGAGGAGGAGGTGGAGGAGGGGTAGAGGGTGGGAGAGAGAGATGGAGGGGAGGGAGAGGAGAGGAGGGGAGGGAGAGGAGAGGAGGGGAGGGAGAGGAGGAGGAAGAGAGGAGGAGGAGGAGAGGGTGAGAGAGGAGGAGAGGGAGAGAGAGGAGGCAAGGGAGAGAGAGGAGGGAGTGCAAGGGAGAGGAGGGAGTGCAAGGGAGAGGAGGAGGGGGAGAGGGAGGGGAGGAGGGGGAGAGGGAGGGGGAGAGGGAGGGGAGGAGGGGGCAGAGGAGGGCGAGAGGGGAAGGAGAGGGGGAGAGGGAGAGAGGGCAGGGAGAGGAGGAGGGTGAGAGGGGAGGGAGAGGAGGGGGGGAAGGGGAGAGGAGGAGGGAAGGGGAGAGGAGGAGGGGAGGGGGAGAGGAGGAGGGGAGGGGGAGAGGAGGAGGGGAGGGGGATGCGGACGAGAGAGGAGGGGGGGGAATGCAGAAATTACACGGTTTATTTTGATGGATGATGAAGTGATATAAATAATTCCGAAGCCCACAAGCTGCCAGTCTGGAATCTGATCTACTTTCACGTAGCACGCAGAGCAAGAATCACCAGTTTGCCAGACTGCTTACGGGCGGACACTAAAAAAGGTGCAGTTTGCTGCATAGCCGCGTGAGTCTTTATTTGGACAGTGATAGCACAGTCTATATTTAGCTCGAGTCAGCATTCCGTCCCATACCCACCAAAGCCTTCTCCAAACAGTTTCACCGAAAACTGGTTTGTGACTGAAAATGTGATGTAACTTGTGCAAACACAAGGTTTCCGCTGGATGTGTGAAGAACCCATCACTTTGCTCGGTACATCACTGATTCTGTACTATCTAATGCATGAGATGCACCTTTAACTGCAATTTATGGCACATGCAGTTTAATTTTCTCTGGTGGGTCACGGATATCCGATATACCCTGAATGGTACAATTTTGAAGGGAGTGCAGGAACAGAGAGACCTGGGGGTGCATGTACCCGGATCTTTGAAGACGGCAGAACTAGTTGAGAAAAATGTTTTAAAAAGCTTAACGGATTCCTTGGCTTTATTAATAGAGGCATAGAATACAAAAGCAAGGAGGTTATACTAAACCCTTATAGATTAATGGTTCGGCCCCAGCTGGAGTATAGTGTCCAATTCTGGGCACCACACTGTAGGAAGGATGTCAAGACTTTGGAGAAGGCGCAGAAAAGATTTATTAGAATGGTGCCAGGGATTCCTGAAGGTAGCAGGCCAGGTGGATAAGGTGGTGAAGGCAGCGTATGGAATACTTGCCTTTATTAGTCGAGGCGTAGAATACAAGAGCGGGGAGGTTATGCTTGAACTGTATAAAACACTGGTTAGGCCGCAGCTGGAGTACTGCGTGCAGTTCTGGTCATCGCATTACAGGAAAGATGTGATTGCACTGGAGAGGGTACAGAGGAGATTTACACAAATGTTGCCTGGACTGGAGAATTTTGGTGATGAGGAAAGGTTGAATAGGCTGGGTTTGTTTTCTTTGGAACAGAGGCGGCTGAGGGGAGATCTAATTGGGGTGTATAAAATTATGAGGGGCCTGCATAGAGTGTATAGGAAGGACCTGTTTCCCTTGGCAGAGGGGTCAACAACCAGGGGGCATAGATTTAAAGTAATTGGGGGGAGGTTTAGAGGAGATTTGAGGGAAAATTTCTTCACCCAGAGGGTGGTGGGGGTCTGGAACTCACTTCCTGAAAGGGTGGTAGAGGCAGAAACCCTCACCACATTTAAAAGATACTTGGATGTGCACTTGAAGTGCCGTAACCTGCAGGGCTACAGACTGAGAGCTGGAAAGTGGGTGGCTCTTTGTCGGCCGGCGTGGACATGATGGGCCAAAATGGCCTCCTTCCGTGCTGTAAATTTCTGTGATTCTATGGGGGACTCTTGGACCCTCATTGTTAATACTAGTCAACATAAGCAATAGGCAACACAGGGAGGAGCGAGACGGGGGGAGAGGGGGGGCGGGGGGAGAGCGGGGCGGGGGGAGAGCGGGGCGGGGGGAGAGCGGGACAGGTGGGGGGGTTGGGGGTGAGTGTGGGTCAATGGGGGTGGGATTGCAGCGTACACTGAACAAAATGAAGAGCTCTGAATTCAAGGAGGGATCAAAAGGTGAAACGCATTGCTCGAGTGCTGACGATGAGGTACCGATGGGCAGCCCACCTGCCCCGTCACCTAGATGTTAAACAGCTTCCCAGCCCCGCTTTATAATACGCACATTCCTCAGATTAAAAGGAGAGGGCTGGATTGTTGGTTCTGGTCATTCCGGGGCGGTAAAGTTTGTGCCGGGAAATGGTTTGCGTCCTCAGCCACAAAATTCACCATCTGGGCCCTGAGCGTGGGGCCGAGTGCTAAGAGGAGGTGTTGCACTCCTCTCTGAGGGCGCAAGGCAGACTGAGCATGCGAAAATCCCGAGCTAAACAGCCGGCTTCGGAGCACTGGGAGAGAGGCCTGGGGGGGGGAAAAAAAAAACAGGAATAAACCCCACCAAAAACATTCCCAATAAATAACTCACGCCAACACAACATAAATCGCAAAACACAAGAACAACGATCACACGTACCTGAGGTCGCCATTACTTACCTGTCTGCAGCCGCGACAGCTCGGGCTGCCCGCTTTCACAGGCGCTCCCAGCAGAGGGCGCTCCCAGCAGAGGGCGCTCGACGGAGCGGCGGCCAAAAACCGAGCCGGTGTTACAACCAGCGACACTGCACACCGGCTCACCACTTCCGGGCGGTAATGCTCTGCCTCCCCCCGCCGAAACCGGCACCGAATGTCCCGGCGGGGCACTGGCAGCTGACTGCCCGCCCGGAAGTGCTTACTGCCGGCACTGCCGCCCCTCGGTGGCGCTAACAGGGGCGGCAGACGACCAAAAATCCAGCCCAGGGTATCGTCACAAAGAAAGCAGGCCGCACAATGTCCGAGTTAGGCAGCGGCATAACGGGGCCTTTCAGAGTTTGCGTTCCAACGTGTCAGCTCTACGTCCCAGCGCATTCTCGAAAGGTACCCGGGTTCAAGTGCCCTCCTGCAACATATCAGTGAAGGTAAAGAAACTTCGAATAGGAGCTATTGTGGCAAAAGCATTTTATTTTTGCCTTCAAATGCAGTGCTGCCTCTCCCGTCAAGGCGTGAGCTCAGTCTTCAGGGTACAGGGCTGCTGAAAAACCACCTTCACCTCACTGCCCCTGGCTGACGGAAGGACAAGGTATTCATTGGAGTTTAGAAGAATGAGAGGTGATCTTATTGAAATGGAAAGATTCTGAGGGGGCTGGACAGGGCAGATGCAGACAGGCTAAGTGAGTGGGCAAAAATTTGCCAGATGGATTATAATGTTGGAAAGTGTGAGGTCATGTACTTTGGCAGAAAAAAATCAAAGAGCAAGTTATTATTTAAATGGAGAAAGATTGCAAAGTGCCGCAGTTCAGCGGGACCTGGGGGTACTTGTGCATGAAACACAAAGGGATAGTCTGCAGGTACAGAAAGTGATCAGGAAGGCCAATGGTATCTTGGTCTTTATTACAAAGGGGATGGAGTATAAAAGCAGGGAAGTCTTGCTACAGTTATAGAGACTATTGGTGAGGCCACACCTGGAATACTGCATGCAGTTTTGGTTTCCATATTTACGAAAGGATATACTTGCTTTGGAGGCAGTTCAGAGAAGGTTCACTCGGTTGATTCTGGGGATGAGGGGGTTGACTTATGAGGAAAGGTTGAGTAGGTTGGGCCTCTAATCATTGGAATTCAGAAGAATGAGAGATGATCTTATCGAAACGTATAAGATTATGAGGGGGCTTGACAAGGTGGATGCAGAGAGGATATTTCCACTGATGGGGGAGACTAGAACCAGAGGGTATGATCTTAGAATAGGGGGCCGCCCATTTAAAACTGAGATGAGGAGAAATTTCTTCTCTGAGGGTTGTAAATCTGTGGAATTCGCTGCCTCAGAGAGCTGTGGAAGCTGGGACATTGAATATATTTAAGACAGAAAGACAGTTTCTTAAATGATGGGATAAGGGGTTATGGGGAGCGGGCGGGGAAGTGGAGCTGAGTCCATGATCAGATCAGCCAGGATCTTATTGGATAGCGGAGCAGGCTCGAGGGGCTGTATGGCCTACTCCTGCTCCTATTTCTTATGTTATTATGTAGGCTGTTTCCCCTCGTGGGGGAATCGAGAACTATGGGGCATAGTTTCAGAACAAAGTGTCGCCCATTTAAAAAGGAGATGAGGAGGAATTTCTTCTCTCTGAGGGTTGTAAATCTGTGGAATTCTCTGCCCCAGAGAGCTGTGGAGGCTGGGTCATTGAATATATTTAAGGCGGAGATAGACAGATTTTTGAGCGATAAGGGAGTTGAGGGTTATGGGGAGCGGGCGGGGAAGTGGAGCTGAGTCCATGATCAGATCAGCCATGATCTTATTGAATGGCAGAGCAGGCTCGAGGGGCTAAATGGCCGACTCCTGCTCCTAATTCTTATGTTCTTGTAGACCATCTCATAACACTGTGTTTCAGAGGATCAAACACAAAGTTAACCAGCCTCAGAGTTTCTTCATTTTCCATTAAAGGGTATTCTACGCGTTTTTCTTATTTTCTCTCCCAAGTGTCCCTTCAGGCTGAAATCTACACACACGTATTTTTTTTTCATTCATCGGATGTGAGCGTTTCTGCCCATCCCTAATTGCCCTCGAGGTGGTGGTGAGCTGCCTTCTTGAACCGCTGCAGTCCCGTGTGGTGAAGGTGCTCCCACAGGGCTGTTAGGGAGGGAGTTCCAGGATTGTGACCCAGCGACGATGAAGGAACGGCCGATATATTTCCCAGTCAGGATGGTGTGTGACTAGGAGGGGAACGTGGAGGTGATGGTGTTCCCATGCGCCTGCTGCCCTTGTCCCGCTAGGTGGTAGAGGTCGCGGGTTTGGGAGGTGCTGCCGAAGAAGCCTTGGCGAGTTGCTGCAGTACATCTTGTAGATGGTGGGGGTTTCATAGAAGCATACAATCATAGAATAATTGCAGCACTGAAGGTGACCATTTGGCCCATGGAGGCGATGCTGGCTCTCTCCAAGAGCACCTCAGCTAGACCCCTCACCCGCCCTTTTACCGTAGCCCAGTTAAGATTCTGGTCAATGGTGATCATTAGGATGTTGATGGTGGGTATTTTGGCGATGGTAATGCCGTTGAATGCCAAGGGGAAGGGGTTAGAATCTCACTTGTTGGAGATTGTCATTGCCTGGCACTTGTGTGGTGTGAAGTTATTCGCCACTTATCAGCCCAAGTCTGAATGTTGTCCAGGTCTTGCTGCTTGCAGGCATGGGCTGCTCCATTATCTGAGGAGTTGCGAGTGACACCCCTCACTGTAACACTGATATACTCCACACCCCTCACTGTAACACTGATATACCCCACACCCCTCACTGTAACACTGATATACCCCACACCCCTCACTATAACACTGATATACCCCACACCCCTCACTGTAACACTGATATACCCCACACCCCTCACTATAACACTGATATACTCCACACCCCTCACTGTAATACTGATATACCCCACACCCCTCACTGTAACACTGATATACCCCACACCCCTCACTATAACACTGATATACCCCACACCCCTCACTATAACACTGATATACCCCACACCCCTCACTGTAATACTGATATACCCCACACCCCTCATTGTAACACTGATATACCCCACACCCCTCACTGTAACACTGATATACCCCACACCCCGCACTGTAACACTGATATACCCTACATCCCTCACTGTTAGCTTGAGTATTGCGTGCAGTTTTGGTCTCCTAATCTGAGGAAGGACATTCTTGCTATTAAGGGAGTGCAGCGAAGATTCACCAGACTGATTCCCGGGACGGCAGGACCGACATATGAAGAAAGACTGGATCGGCTAGGCTTCTCCTCACTGGAATTTAGAAGAATGAGAGGGGATCTCATAGAAACATATAAAATTCTGACGGGATGGGACAGGTTAGATGCAGGAAGAATGTTCCCGATGTTGGGGAAGTCCAGAACCAGGGGTCACAGTCTCAGGATAATGGGTAAGCCATTTTGGACCGAGATGAGGAGAAACTTCTTCACCCAGAGAGTGGTGAACCTGTGGAATTCTCTACCACAGAAAGTTGTTGAGTCCAGTTCGTTGGACATATTCAAGGGGGAGTTAGATGTGGCCCTTACGGCTAAAGGGATCAGGGGATATGGAAAGAAGGCTGAGGTGGGGTACTGAAGTTGAATGATCAGCCATGATCATATTGAATGGCGGTGCTGGCTCGAAGGGCTGAATGGCCTACTCCTGCACCTATTTTCTATGTTTCTATGTAACACTGATATACCCCACACCCTCACTGTAACTAACATGGCAGGGGGATAGGAACCTTTGCAGGGAGACAGAGGGAAATAAAATGAAGGCAGAAGCAAAAGATAGAAAGGAGAATAGTAAAAGTGGAGGGCAGAGAAATCCAAGGCAAAAAACAAAAAGGGCCACATTACAGCAAAGTTCTAAAGGGGCAAAGTGTGTTAAAAAGACAAGCCTGAAGGCTCTGTGCCTCAATGCGAGAAGTATTCGGAATAAGGTGGATGAATTAACTGCGCAGATAGCAGTTAACGGATATGATGTAATTGGCATCACAGAGACATGGCTCCAGGGTGACCAAAGCTGGGAACTCAACATCCAGGGGTATTCAACATTTAGGAAGGATAGACAGAAAGGAAAAGGAGGCGGGGTGGCATTGCTGGTTATAGAAAAAATTAATACAATCGTAAGGAGGGACATGAGCCTGGATGATGTGGAATCGGTATGGGTGGAGCTACGGAATACCAAAGGGCAGAAAACTCTAGTGGGAGTTGTGTACAGACCACCAAACAGTAGTAGTGAGGTTGGGGACAGCATCAACCAAGAAATAAGGGATGTGTGCAATAAAGGTACAGCAGTTATCATGGGTTACTTTAATCTACATATTGATTGGGCTAACCTAACTGGTAGCAATGCGGTGGAGGAGGATTTCCTGGAGTGTATTAGGGATGGTTTTCTAGACCAATATGTCGAGGAACCAACTAGAGAGCTGGCCATCCTAGACTGGGTGATGTGTAATGAGAAGGGACTAATTAGCAATCTTGTTGTGCGAGGCCCCTTGAGAAAGAGTGACCATAATATGGTAGAATTCTTTATTAAGATGGAGAGTGACACAGTTAATTTGGAAACTAAGGTCCTGAACTTAACATAGAAACATAGAAAATAGGTGCAGGAGTAGGCCATTCAGCCTAAGGAAAGGTAACTTCGACGGTATGAGGCGTGAATTGGCTAGAATAGACTGGCAAAGGATACTTAAAGGGTTGACGGTGGATAAGCAATGGCAAACATTTAAAGATCACATGGATGAACTTCAGCAATTGTACATCCCTGTCTGGAGTAAAAATAAAACGGGGAAGGTGGTTCAACCGTGGCTAACAAGGGAAATTAAGGATAGTGTTAAATCCAAGGAAGAGGCATATAAATTGGCCAGAAAAAGCAGCAAACCTGAGGACTGGGAGAAATTTAGAATTCAACAGAGGAGGACTAAGGGTTTAATTAAGAGGGGGAAAATAGAGTACGAGAGGAAGCTTGCAGGGAACATAAAAACTGACTGTAAAAGCTTCTATAGATATGTGAAGACAAACGTTGGTCCCTTGCAGTCAGATTCAGGTGAATTTATAATGGGGAACAAAGAAGTGGCAGACCAATTGAACAAATATTTTGGTTCTGTCTTCACGAAGGAAGACACAAATAACCTTCCGAATGTACTAGGGGACAGTGGGTCCAGTAAGAAGGAGGAACTGAAGGATATCCTTATTCGGCAGGAAATTGTGTTAGGGAAATTGATGGGATTGAAGGCCGATAATTCCCCGGGGCCTGATAGTCTGCATCCCAGAGTACTTAAGGAAGTGGTCCTAGAAACAGTGGATGCATTGGTAATCATTTTCCAACAGTCTATCGACTCTGGTTCAGTTCCTATGGACTGGAGGGTAGCTAATGTAACACCACTTTTTAAAAAAAGAGGGAGAGAGAAAGCGGATAATTATAGACTGGTTAGCCTCACATCAGTAGTGGGGAAAATGTTGGAATCAATCATTAAGGATGAAATAGCAGCGCATTTGGAAAGCAGTGACAGGATCGGACCAAGTCAGCGTGGATTTATGAAAGGGAAATCATGTTTGATGAATCTTCTGGAATTTTTTGAGGATGTAATTAGCAGAGTGGACAAGGGAGAACCAGTGGATGTGGTGTATTTGGACTTTCAAAAGGCTTTTGACAAGGTCCCACACAAGAGATTGGTGTGCAAAATCAAAGCACATGGTATTGAGGGTAATGTACCGACGTGGATAGAGAACTGGTTGGCAGACAGGAAGCAGAGAGTCGGAATAATCGGGTCCTTTTCAGAATGGCAGGCAGTGACTAGTGGAGTGCCGCAGGGCTCATTGCTGGGACCCCAGCTATTTACAATATACATTAACGATTTAGATAAAGGAATTGAGTGTAATATCTCCAAGTTTGCAGATGACACTAAACTGGGTGGCGGTGTGAGCTGTGAGGGGGATGCTAAGAGGCTGCAGGGTGACTTGGACAGGTTAGGTGAGTGGGCAAATGCATGGCAGATGCAGTATAATGTGGATAAATGTGAAGTTATGCATTTTGGGGGCAAAAACACGAAGGCAGAATATTATCTGAATGGCGGCAGATTAGGAAAAGGGGAGGTGCAACGTGACCTGGGTGTCATGGTTCATCAGTCATTGAAAGTTGGCATGCAGGTACAGCAGGTGGTGAAGAAGGCAAATGGTATGTTGGCCTTCATAGCAAGGGGATGAGTATAGGAGCAGGGAGGTCTTACTGCAGTTGTACAGGGCTTTAGTGAGGCCTCACCTGGAATATTGTGTTCAGTTTTTGTCTACTAATCTGAGGAAGGACGTTCTTGCTATTGAGGGAGTGCAGCGAAGGTTCACCAGACTGATTCCAGGGATGGCAGGACTGACATATGAGGAGCGACTGGATCAACTGGGCCTTTATTCACTGGAGTTTAGAAGGATGGGAGGGGATCTCATAGAAACGTATAAGATTCTGACGGGACTGGACAGGTTAGATGCGGGAGGAATGTTCCCGATGTTGGGGAAGTCCAGAACCAGGGGATATAGTCTTAGGATAAGGGGTCGGCCATTTAGGACTGAGATGAGGAGAAACTTCTTCACTCAGAGAGTTGTTAACCTGTGGAATTCCCTGCCGCAGAGAGTTGTTGATGCCAGTTCATTGGATATATTCAAGAGGGAGTTAGATATGGCCCTTACGGCTAAGGGGATCAAGGGGTATGGAGAGAAAGCAGGAAAGGGGTACTGAGGGAATGATGAGCCATGATCTTATTGAATGGCGGTGCGGGCTCGAAGGGTCAAATGGCCTACTCCTGCACCTATTTTCTATGTTTCTATGATATACCCCACACCCCTCACTGTAAACCTGATATACCCCACACCCCTCACTGTGACACTCTGATATACCCCACACCCTCACTGCAAAACACTGATATACCCAACACTCTCACTGTAACACACTGATATACACCACACCCCTCATTGTAACACTGATATACCCCACACCCTCACTGTAACACTGATATATCCCACACCCCTCATTGTAACACTGATATACCCCACACCCTTCACTGTAACACACTGATATACCCCACACACCTCACTGTAACACTGATATACCCCACACCCCTCACTGTAACACAATGATATACCCCACACCCCTCATTGTAACACTGATATACCCCACACACCTCACTGTAACACACTGATATACCCCACACACCTCACTGTAACACTGATATACCCCACACCCCTCACTGTAACACACTGATATACCCCACACCCTCACTGCAACACACTGATATACACCACACCCCTCATTGTAACACTGATATACCCCACACACCTCACTGTAACACTGATACACCCCACACCCCTCACTGTAACACACTGATATACCCCACACACCTCACTGTAACACTGATATACCCCACACCCCTCACTGTAACACTGATATACCCCACACCCCTCACTGTAACACACTGATATACCCCACACCCCTCACTGTAACACACTGATATACCCCACACCCTCACTGTAATACTCTCTGGTATACCTCACACCCCTCATTGTAACACACTGATATACCCCACACCCTCACTGTAATACTCTCTGGTATACCTCACACCCCTCCCTACATTGTACAAATCCTGTGCTTCCATCAATAGCCATTGCCCGTCACGGTGTTAACAGTGTTGGGATGTTTCACTGTGAGGGCGCCCTGCAGTATCCGAACACAAGGATCCTCCATACCCTGGCGTCTGAGCCATCGCAAAAACCTTGAAATCTTTCATATGGGTCTCACATGACATGAAGGGAAGTGAGAGAAGTGAAGTTGTTTTCTGTTCAATTTAAGATGACTTCAGGATCACAGCCTGTGGCCGATTGCTGCACAGCCACAGAGGGATCATTGCGTCGTGTGTCTGGATCAATCTCTCGACATCAGACGCGAGGCCGCGGTGAGGAAAGGGAGCAGCTGCCGGGCTCAGAGGGGGGAGTCTATCAAATAACCGACTGCGAGACCTGCAGGGGAATGAACAGGCCCTGAATGAGATCATTTTGATCCACATTGATTGGTCTCAAGCTTCAGAAAAATACCCCAGCATTGTATCAGCTGGATGGTAGCACACTCGCCTCGGAGTTAGAAAGTCCTGGGTTCAAGCACCACTCCAGAGGTTTGAGCACAAAGTCTTGGCTGACACTCCCGGTGTCGGAGGTCCCATCTGTCGAAGGAGAAGATCAAAAGTCTGCCTTCAGACAGATGCAGAACACCCCATGGTCACTGATGGAAGAGCTGGGGGGGGGGGGGCGGTTCTCTCCGGTGTCCTGGCCACCATTAATCCCTCAAGCAATACCACTACAAAATAGTGAACTGGTCATTTCTCCCTTTGCTATATGTGGGAGCTTGCTGTGCACAAACTGACTGACATGTTTCCCACATATCAGGGAATCCACTTTAAAAGGAATGAACTGGCTGTGCCTTCAGCTGCTTGGGCCCTTAAGCTCTGGAACTCCCTTCCTAAATCGAATACGGCCAGGGTGATCTCCTGGACTAGTTTCGATCGGCTGGATGGGTCGGAGAGGAATTTCCCCAGATTTTTTCTCTCTAAATTGGGCCTGGGTTTTTTATCTGGTTTTTGCCTCTCCCAGGAGATCACGTGGCTCCGGTTGGGGTGGAGTGTAGAATGTTTCGGTGCAAGGGGTGTCGCAGTTGTGTGGGGCGGACTGGTTGGGCCCGGGTGCTCTTTACCTTTCCGCCATTGTTCATGGGTTTATATGTAACCTTTAGGCTGCTGACCGAGGGCCGTGCGGCTCTTTGTCGGCCGGCGCGGACACGATGGGCCGGAATGGCCTCCTTCTGCGCTGTAAATTTCTATGTTTCTATAAACCTCTCTACCTCTCTATCCTCCTTTAAGACGCTCCTTAAAACCTAGCTCTATCTGCCATAATTTCTTCTTTTGTGGCTCAGTGTCAAATGTTTTGTAACACTGTTGTGAAGCACTGTAGGACGTTTTTCTCCGTTCAAGGCGCTAGATAAATACAAGTTGTTGTTGCTTTGTGAAGGAATGATAAGATGCTGTGTAAATGCGAGGTTCGTTCTTTCATTCAATGCACCCACACTCTCCCTCTCTCCTCTATCTTTTTTCCGACAAACCTCCACTAGTTGCTGCTCGAGTTTGCTAACGGAGGACACCTCTACTGCATTTCCAGAGCCTCAACAACCTCTGTGCAAAGTGTAAACCTACTTTGAGGGCTGTTTTAAAAAATATTCATTCTTGTGATGTGGGCGTCGCTGGCAAGGCCGGCATTTATTGCCCATCCCTAGTTGCCCTTGAGAAGGTGGTGGTGAGCCGCCGCCTTGAACCGCTGCAGTCCGTGTGGTGAAGGTGCTCCCACAGTGCTGTTAGGGCCGCATTGGACTCCATCAGTCACTTGAGAACTCATATTAGTGTGCAAGAAAGTCATCCTCGACTCCGAGGGGCTGCCTAAGTAGTCGTAGTAGTTAGGGAGAGTGTGCCAGGATTTTGACCCAGTGATGATAAAGGTACAGCCGATTACATGTCCATGTCGGGATGGTGTGTGACTCGGAGGAGAACTTGGAAGTTGTGGTGTTCCCATACACCTGCTGCCCTTGTGCTTCTAGGCGGTAGAGGTTGCGGGTTTGGGAGATGCTGCCGAAGAAGCCTTGGCGAGTTGCTGCAGTATGGGGTGTTTCAGTATTTATAACAAGGAATGTAGGCGTATCAGTGTTACAGTAAGGCGTTGAGGTATAACAGAGTATTACCGTGAGAGTGTGGGAGAGTCAGCATTGGTTTGTTAACGGAAGGTCATGTCTGACTAACTTGATTAAACTTTCTGAGGAGGTGACAAGGAGGGTCGATGAGGGTAATGTGTTTGATGTAGCCTACAGGGGTTTGAGCAAAAAAAGACTTGCATTTATATAGCGCCTTTCACGACCACCAAAGTGCTTTACAACCAATTAAGTACTTTTTGAAGTGTAGTCACTGTTGCAATGTAGGAAGCGCGGCAGCTAATTTGTGCACAGTAAGTTCCCACAAACAGCAATGTAATAATGACCAGATAATCTGTTTTATTGATGTTGATTGAGGGATAAATATTGACCAGGGCTTTCACCTGTCAATTTAGCAAGGCTTTTGATAAGGTCCCACATGGCAGACTGGTCAAAAAAGTAAAAGCCCATGGGATCCAGGGCAAAGTGGCAAGTTGGATCCAAAATTGGCTCAGAGGCTGGAAGCAAAGGGTAATGGTTGATGGGAGTTTTTCTTACTGGAAGGATGTTTCCAGTGGGGTTCTGCAGGGGTCAGTGGTGGGTCCCTTGCTTTATGTGGTATCTATCAATGAAATAGACTTGAATGTAGGGGGCATGATTAAGAAGTTTGCAGATGATACAAAAATTGGCCGTGTGGTTAATAGTGAGGAAGAAAGCTGTAGATCATCATAGGCAGTCCCTCGGAATCGAGGAAGACTTGCTTCCACTCCTAGAAACATAGAAACATAGAAAATAGGTGCAGGAGTAGGCCATTCGGCCCTTCTAGCCTGCACCGCCATTCAATGAGTTCATGGCTGAACATTCAACTTCAGTACCCCATTCCTGCTTTCTCGCCATACCCCTTGATCCCCCTAGCAGTAAGGACCTCATCTAACTCCTTTTTGAATATATTTAGTGAATTGGCCTCAACAACTTTCTGTGGTAGAGAATTCCACAGGTTCACCACTCTCTGGGTGAAGAAGTTCCTCCGCATCTCGGTCCTAAATGGCTTACCCCTTATCCTTAGACTGTGACCCCTGGTTCTGGACTTCCCCAACATTGGGAACATTCTTCCTGCATCTAACCTGTCTAACCCCGTCAGAATTTTATATGTTTCTATGAGGTCCCCTCTCATTCTTCTGAACTCCAGTGAATACAAGCCCAGTTGATCCAGTCTTTCTTGATAGGTCAGTCCCGCCATCCCGGGAATCAGTCTGGTGAACCTTCGCTGCACTCCCTCAATAGCAAGAATGTCCTTCCTCAGGTTAGGAGACCAAAACTGTACACAATACTCCAGGTGTGGCCTCACCAATGCCCTGTACAACTGTAGCAACACCTCCCTGCCCCTGTACTCAAATCCCCTTGCTATGAAGGCCAACATGCCATTTGCTTTCTTAACCGCCTGCTGCACCTGCATGCCAACCTTCAATGACTGATGTACCATGACACCCAGGTCTCTTTGCACCTCCCCTTTTCCTAATCTGTCACCATTCAGATAATAGTCTGTCTCTCTGTTTTTACCACCAAAGTGGATAACCTCACATTTATCCACATTATACTTCATCTGCCATGCATTTGCCCACTCACCTAACCTATCCAAGTCGCTCTGCAGCCTCACAGCATCCTCCTCGCAGCTCACACTGCCACCCAACTTAGTGTCATCCGCAAATTTGGAGATACTACATTTAATCCCCTCATCTAAATCATTAATGTACAGTGTAAACAGCTGGGGCCCCAGCACAGAACCTTGCGGTACCCCACTAGTCACTGCCTGCCATTCTGAAAAGTACCCATTTACTCCTACTCTTTGCTTCCTGTCTGACAACCAGTTCTCAATCCATGTCAGTACACTACCCCCAATCCCATGTGCTCTAACTTTGCACATCAATCTCTTGTGTGGGACCTTGTCGAACGCCTTCTGAAAGTCCAAATATACCACATCAACTGGTTCTCCCTTATCCACTCTACTGGAAACATCCTCAAAAAATTCCAGAAGATTTGTCAAGCATGATTTCCCTTTCACAAATCCATGCTGACTTGGACCTATCATGTCACCTCTTTCCAAATGCACTGCTATGACATCCTTAATAATTGATTCCATCATTTTACCCACTACCGATGTCAGGCTGACCGGTCTATAATTCCCTGCTTTCTCTCTCCCTCCTTTTTTAAAAAGTGGGGTTACATTGGCTACCCTCCACTCCATAGGAACTGATCCAGAGTCAATGGAATGTTGGAAAATGACTGTCAACGCATCCACTATTTCCAAGGCCACCTCCTTAAGTACTCTGGGATGCAGTCCATCAGGCCTTGGGGATTTATCGGCCTTCAATCCCATCAATTTCCCCAACACAATTTCCCGGCTAATAAGGATTTCCCTCAGTTCCTCCTCCTTACTAGACCCCCCGACCCCTTTTATAACCGGAAGGTTGTTCGTGTCCTCCTTCGTGAATACCGAACCAAAGTACTTGTTCAATTGGTCCGCCATTTCTTTGTTCCCCGTTATGACTTCCCCTGATTCTGACTGCAGGGGACCTACATTTGTCTTTACTAACCTTTTTCTCTTTACATATCTATAGAAACTTTTGCAATCCGTCTTAATGTTCCCTGCAAGCTTCTTCTCATACTCCATTTTCCCTGCCCTAATCAAACCCTTTGTCCTCCTCTGCTGAGTTCTAAATTTCTCCCAGTCCCCAGGTTCGCTGCTATTTCTGGCCAATTTGTATGCCACTTCCTTGGCTTTAATACTATCCCTGAGTTCCCTTGATAGCCACGGTTGAGCCACCTTCCCTTTTTTATTTCTATGCCAGACAGGAATGTACAATTGTTGTAGTTCATCCATGCGGTCTCTAAATGTCTGCCATTGCCCATCCACAGTCAACCCCTTAAGTATCATTCGCCAATCCATCTCAGCCAATTCACGCCTCATACCTTCAAAGTTACCCTTCTTTAAGTTCTGGACCATGGTCTCTGAATTAACTGTTTCATTCTCCATCCTAATGCAGAATTCCACCATATTATGGTCACTCTTCCCCAAGGGGCCTCGCACAACGAGATTGCTAATTAATCCTTTCTCATTACATAACACCCAGTCTAAGATGGCCTCCCCCCTAGTTGGTTCCTCGACATATTGGTCTAAAAAACCATCCCTTATGCACTCCAGAAAATCCTCCTCCACCGTATTGCTTCCAGTTTGGTTAGCCCAATCTATGTGCATATTAAAGTCACCCATTATAACTGCTGCACCTTTATTGCACGCACCCCTAATTTCCTGTTTGATGCCCTCCCCAACATCACTACTACTGTTTGGAGGTCTGTACACAACTCCCACTAACGTTTTTTGCCCTTTGGTGTTCTGCAGCTCTACCCATATAGATTCCACATCATCCAAGCTAATGTCCTTCCTAACTATTGCCTTAATCTCCTCCTTAACCAGCAATGCTACCCCACCTCCTTTTCCTTTTATTCTATCCTTCCTGAATGTTGAATACCCCTGGATGTTGAGTTCCCAGCCCTGCTCATCCTGGAGCCACGTCTCCGTAATCCCAATCACATCATATTTGTTAACATCTATTTGCACAGTTAATTCATCCACCTTATTGCGGATACTCCTTGCATTAAGACACAAAGCCTTTAGGCTTGTTTTTTTAACACCCTCTGTCCTTTTAGAATTTTGCTGTACAATGGCCCTTTTTGTTCTTTGCCTGAAGTGAGTTCTTTGGTGGCTGAACAGTCCAATACGAGAGCCACAGACTCTGTCACAGGTGGGACAGACAGTGGTTGAGGGAAGGGGTGGGTGGGACTGGTTTGCCGCACGCTCCTTCCGCTGCCTGCGCTTGGTTTCTGCATGCTCTCGGCGATGAGACTCGAGGTGCTCAGCGCCCTCCCAGGTGCACTTCTTCCACTTAGGGTGGTCTTTGGCCAGGGACCCCCAGGAGTCAGTGGGGATGTTGCACTTTATCAGGGAGGCTTTGAGGGTGTCCTTGTAACGTTTCCTCTGCCCACCTTTGGCTCGTTCGCCGTGTAGGAGTTCTGAGTAGAGCGCTTGCTTTGGGAGTCTCATGTCTGGCATGTGAACTATGTGGCCTGCCCAGTGGAGTTGATCGAGTGTGGTCAGTGCTTCGATGCTGGGGATGTTAGCCTGAATAAGGACGCTGATGTTGGTGCGTCTGTCCTCCCAGGGGATTTGTAGGATCTCGCGGAGACAGCGTTGGTGATATTTCTCCAGCAACTTGAGGCGTCTACTGTACATGGTCCAAGTTCTCTGAGCCATACAAGAGGACGGGTATTACTACAGCCCTGTAGACCATGAGCTTGGTGGCAGTTTTGAGGGCCTGGTCTTCAAAGACTTTTTTGCTCAGGTGGCCGAAGGCTGCACTGGAGGTGGTGTTGGATCTCGTCGTCGATGCCTGCTCTTGTTGATAGGAGGCTCCCGAGATAGGGGAAGTGGTCCACGGTGTCCAGGGCTGTGCCGTGGATCCTGATGACTGGGGGACAGTGCTGTGCGGTGAGGACAGGCTGGTGGAGGACCTTTGTCTTATGGATGTTTGGCGTAAGGCCCGTGCTTTCGTACGCCTCAGTAAATACGTCGACTATGTCCTGGAGTGCAGCCTCTGAATGTGCGCAGACGCAGGCATCGTCCCCATACTGTAGCTCGACGACAGAGGTTGGGGTGGTCTTGGACCTGGCCTGGAGATGGCGCAGGTTGAACAGGTTCCCACTGGTTCTGTAGTTTAGTTCCACTTCAGTGGGGAGCTTGTTGACTGTGGTGGTGCATGGTGGCGAGAAAGATTGAGAAGAGGGTTGGGGCGATGACGCAGCCCTGTTTGACCCCGGTCCGGACGTGGATTGAGTCTGTGGAAAATCCATTGGTAAGGATCACGGCCTGCTTGTCATCGTGGAGCAGGCGGAGGATGGGGACGAACTTTTGGGGGCATCCGAAACAGAGGAGGACGCTCCATGGACCCTCGCGGTTGACAGTGTCAAAGGCCTTTGTAAGGTTGAAGAAGGCCATGTATAAGGGCTGGTGCTGTTCCCGGCATTTTTCCTACAGCTGTCGAGCTGCAAAAATCGTGTCCGTTGTGCCCCGTAGGAAACAAAATCCGCACTGTGACTCCGGGAGGAGCTCCTCGGCCACGGGAAGAAGAGGGTTGAGGAGGACTCCAGCGACGACTTTCCCAGTGGCTGATGGCAGGGAGATTCCCCTGTAGTTGCCACATTTGGACTTGTCCCCCTTTTTTAAAGATGGTCACGATCACTACATCTCTGAGATCTCCCAGCATGCTCTCCCCTCTCCAGATGAGAGAGATGAGGTCATGTATCCGTGCCAGCAGTGCTTGTCCGCCACACTTCAATGCCTCAGCAGGGATTCTGTCCGCACCCGTAGCCTTGTTGTTTTCAAGCTGTCTTATGGCTTTTTCTACCTCGTGCAGCGTTCGGGTCTCACTGAGGTGGTGGCGGGTCACATGCTGCGGGATGGAGTCGAGACTGAAGAAAGGTATCACTGGATTGGTCAGGTGGGCAGAAATGTGGCAAATGAAATTCAACCCAGAGAAGTGCGAGGTTACGCATTTGGGGAGGTCTAATAAGGCAAAGGCATACACAACATATGTTAGGATACTGAGAAGTGTAGAATAACAGAGGGACCTTGGAGTGCTTGTCCACAGATCCCCGTACGTAGCAAGCTAGGTTGATAAGGTGGTTAAGAAGGCATACGGAATACTTGCCTTTATTAGCCGAGGCATAGAATACAAGAGCGGGGAGGTTATGCTTGAATTGTATAAAACACTGGTTAGGCCGCAGCTAGAGTACTGCGGCAGTTCTGGTCACGCATTACAGGAAGGATGTGATTGCACTGGAGATGTTACAGAGGAGATTTATAAGGATGTTGCCTGGACTGGAGGAATTTAGCTATGGGGAAAGATTGGATAGGCTGGGGTTGTTTTCTTTGATCAGAGGAGGCTGAGGGGAGATTTAATTGAGGTGTAAAAAATTATGAAGGGCCTAGATAGAGTGGATAGGAAGGAACTATTTCCCTTGGCAGAGAGGTCAATAGCCAGGGGACACAGATTTAAAGTAACTAGTAGAAGGATTAGAGGGGAGTTAAGGAGAACTTTTTCACCCAGAGGATGGTGGGGGTCTGGAACTCACTGCCTCAAAGGGTGGTAGAGGCAGAAACCAGTCTCAAAGTACTTGGATATGCACTTGAAGTGCCGTAAGCTACAAGGCCAGGAACTGAAAAAGTGGGATTAGGCTGGATAGCTATTTTTTGGCCAGCACAAGCACAATGGGCCAAAGGGCTTCCTTCTGTGTCGTAAATTTCTGTGATTCTACATCAGTGTTACAATGAGGGGTGTGGGGTATATCAGTGTGTTATAGTGAGGGGTGTGGGGTATTTCAGTGTGTTACAGTGAGGGGTGTGGGGTATATCAGTGTGACAGTGAGGGGTGTGGGATATATCAGTGTTACAGTGAGGGGTGTGGGATATATCAGTGTTACAGTGAGGGATGTGGGGTATATCAGTGTTACAGTGAGGGGTGTGGGGTATATCAGTGTTACAGTGAGGGGTGTGGGGTGTATCAGTGTTACAGTGAGGGGTGTGGGATATATCAGTGTTACAGTGAGGGGTGTGGGGTGTAGCAGTGTTACAGTGAGGGGTGTGGGGTATATCAGTGTTACAGTGAGGGGTGTGGGGTGTATCAGTGTTACAATGAGGGATGTGGGATAGATCAGTGTTACAGTGAGGGATGTGGGGTATATCAGTGTTACAGTGAGGGGTGTGGGGTATACCAGTGTTACAGTGAGGGGTGTGGGGTATATCAGTGTTACAGTGAGGGGTGTGGGGTATTTCAGAGTGTGACAGTGAGGAATGTGGGGTATATTAGTGTTACAGTGAGGGGTGTGGGATATATCAGTGTTACAGTGAGGGGGTGTATCAGTGTTACAGTGAGGGATGTGGGGTATATCAGAGTGTTACAGTGAGGGGTGTGGGGTATATCAGAGTGTTTACGTGATAGTGTGGGGTACATCAGAGAGTGTTATAGTGAAATGTTTGGGTGTTACATAAGAACATAAGAAATAGGAGCAGGAGTAGACCATTTGGCCCCTCGAGCCTGCTCCACCATTCAATAAGATCATGGCTGATCTGATCATGGACTCAGCTCCACTTCCCTGCCCGCTCCCCATAACCCTCGACTCCCTTATCTTTCAAAAATCTGTCTATCGCCACCTTAAATATATTTACTGACCAAGTTTCCACTGATCTCTGTGGTAGAGAATTCCAAGGATTCACGACCCTCTGAAGGAAGAAATTCCTCCTCATCTCAGTTCTAGATGGGCAACCCCTTATTCTGAAACTATGTCCCCTAGTTCTAGATTCCCCCACGAGGGGAAACATCCTCTCTGCATCCACCCTGTCGAGACCCCTCAGAATCTTATACATTTCAATAAGATCATCTCACATGCTTCTGAGCTCCAGTGAGCATAGGCCCAACCTGCTCATCCTTTCTTCATAAGACAACCCCTTCATTCAGGAATCAACCTCGTGAACCTTCTCTGAACTGCCTCCAACGCATGTATATCCCTCTTTAAATACGGAGACCAAAACTACGCAGTACTCCAGGTGTGGCCTCACCAATACCCTGTACAGTTGCAGCAGGACTTCTCTGCTTTTATACTCTCTCCCCCTTGCAATAAAGGCCAACATTCCATTTGCCTTCCTGATCACTTGCTGCACCGACACACTAACTTTTTGTGCTTCATGCACAAGGACCCCCAGGTCCCTCTGTACCTCAGCACTTTGTAATCTCTCACCATTTAAATAATAATTTGCTTTTTTATTTTTCCAACCAAAGTGGATAACCTCACATATTCCCACATTATACTCCATCTGCCAAATGTTTGCCCAATCACTTAGCCTGTCTATATCCCTTTGCGTCCTCCTCACAACTTGCTTTCCCACCTATCTTTGTATTATCAGCAATTTTGGCTACGATACACTTGGTCCCTTCATCGAAGTCATTAATATAGATTGTAAATAGTTGAATCCCCAGCACTGATCCCTGTGGCACCCATTTATCCCGACTCTCTGTTTTTTGTTAGTTAGCCAATCCTCTATCCATGCTAATATATTACCCCCAACCCCGAGAGCTCTTATCTTGTGCAGTAACCTTGTATGTGGCACCTTATCGAATGCCTTCTGGAAATCTAAATACACAACATTTTCTGGTATCCCCTTTATCCACCCTGTTTGTTACATCTTCAAAGAACGCCAGCAAATTTTTCAAACATGATTTCCCTTTCATAAAACCATGGTGACTCTGCTTGGCTGTGTAATGTTTTTCTAAATGTACTGCTACTGCTTCCTTAATAATGGACTCCAGCATTTTCCCAATGGCAGATGTTAGGCTAACCGGTCTATAGTTTCCTGCTTTCTGTTCCCATCTTTCTTAAATATTGGCGTTATATTTGCGGTTTTTCAATCCGCTGGGACCTCTCCAGAATCCAGGGAATTTTGGTAAATTACAACCAATGCATCCACTATCTCTGCAGCTACTTCTTTTAAGACCCTAGGATGCAGGTCATCAGGTCCAGGGAACTTGTCCACCTTTAGTCCCATTGGTTTTGGGTAGCACTTTTTCTCTCATGATAGTGATTGTTTTAAGTTCCCTGCTCCCAATAGCCCCTTGATTAACAATTATTGGGATGCTTTTAGTGTCTTCTACCGTGAAGACCGTTACAAAATATTTGTTCAAAGTCTCTGCTGTTTCCATGTTTCCCATTATGAATTCCCCTTATCAGAGAGTGTTACTGTGAGGGGTGTGGGGTATACCAGTGTGTTACAGTGAGGGGCAGTATACAACTAAAGTCAGTGGACAGCTTCAAGTACCTTGGCAGCACCATATCAAGTGATGGGTCCTTGGACAAGGAGATTGATGCAAGGATCTGTAAAGCCAGCCAGGCACTTGGTCGCTTGTGCACTAAGGTGTTGAGTCACCACCACATCCGACTGTCAACTAAACTGTCGGTGTATAGAGCAGTCGTTCTCTCATCTCTCCTTTATGGATGTGAGACCTGGACACCTGACAGGCATCACATCAAAAAGTTGGAAGCTTTCCCTATGCGCAGTCTCAGATCTATACTCCACATACGCTGGCAAGACCGGGTGTCAAACTTTGAGGTTCTGGAGAGAGCACAAACAACTAGCATCGAGGTGATGATCATGCGAGCCCAGTTCCGGTGGGCTGGACATGTCATCCGCATGGATGAGTCAAGGATCCCTCGTCAGCTTCTTCACGGCGAGCTCTGTGAAGGTCAAAGACACCAGGGGCGCCCCCGCAAGCGCTACAAAGATTGCATCAAGGCTAACCCCCAGTACTGTGGCATCCGACCAAAGGACCTCGAGAATACAGCAGCTAATAAAATCCAGTGGCGAACCCTCACGAGGACTGCCTGCCAGACCTTCGAAGAAAACTGATGTCAACGCCTGCGGGACACTAGAGATAGACAACATCAGGTGGCAGTACTGTCAGCATCAGGCACATCGAACTTCCCTTGTCCGACGTGCAAGAGACTATGTGCATCCAGAATTGGCCTATACAGCCACTTGAAGACACGTGCCATTGATGATTAGCACATCAACGTCTTTGTTGGATACGACAGACTACCAATACAGTGAGGGGTGTGGGGTATACCAGTGTGTTACAGTGAGGGGTGTGGGGTATATCAGAGTTTGTTACAGTGAGGGGTGTGGGGTATATCAGTGTTACAGTGAGGGGTGTGGGGTGTATCAGAGAGTGTTACTGTGAGGGGTGTGAGGTATATCAATGTGTTACAGTGAGGGGTGTGGGGTATATCAGTGTGTTACAGTGAGGGGTGTGGGGTATATCAGAGTGTTACAGCGAGGGATGTGGGATATATCATTGTGTCGATGTGGGATATATCAGACAGTGAGGATCATGAGGTATATCAGAATGTTACAGTGAGGGGTGTGGGATGTATCAGTGAGTCTTACAGTAAGGGGTGTGGGATATATCAGTGTGTTACATTGGGGGTGTGGGGTATATCATAGAAACATAGGTGCAGGAGTAGGCCATTCGGCCCTTCGAGCCTGTACCACCATTCAATAAGATCATGGCTGATCATTCACCTCAGTACCCCTTTCCTGCTTTCTCTCCTTACCCCTTGATTCCCTTAGCCGTAAGGGCCATATCTAACTCGCTCTTGAATATATCCAATGAACTGGCATCAACAACTCTCTGCAGCAGGGAATTCCACAGGTTAACAACTCTCTGAGTGAAGAAGTTTTTCCTCATCTCAGTCCTAAATTGCCTACCCCTTATCCTAAGACTGTGTCCCCTGGTTCTGGACTTCCCCAACATCGGGAACATTCTTCCCGCATCTAACCTGTCCAGTCCCGTCAGAATCTTATATGTTTCTGAGATCCCCTCTCATCCTTCTAAACTCCAGTGAATACAGGCCCAGTTGATCCAATCTCTCCTCATATGTCAGCCCAACCATCCCGGAAATCAGTCTGGTGAACTTTCGCTGCACTCTCTCAATAGTAAGAACGTCCTTCCTCAGATTAGGAGACCAAAACTGAACACAATATTCCAGGTGAGGCCTCACCAGGTCCCTGAACAACTGCAGTAAGACCTCCCTGCTCCAATACTCAAATCCCCTAGCTATGAAGGCCAACATACTATTTGCCTTCTTCACCGCCTGCTGTACCTGTATGCCAACTTTCAATGACTGATGAACCATGACACCCAGGTCTCATTGCACCTCCCCTTTTGCTAATCTGCCGCCATTCAGATAATATTCTGTCTGCGCGTTTTTGCCCCCAAAGTGGATAACCTCACATTTATCCACATTATACTGCATCTGCCATGCATTTGCCCACTCACCTAACCTGTCCAAGTCAGCCTGCAGCCTTAGCGTCCCCCTCACAGCTCACACCGCCACCCAGTTTAGTGTCATCTGCAAACTTGGAGATATTACACTCAATTCCTTCATCGAAATCACTAATGTATATTGTGAAGAGCTGAGGTCCCAGCAATGAGCCCTGCGGCACTCCACTAGTCACTGCCTGCCATTCTGAAAAGGACCCGTTTATCCCGACTCTCTGTTTCCTGTCTGCCAACCAGTTCTCAATCCACGTCAGTACATTACCCCCAATACATGTGCTTTAATTTTGCGCACCAATCTCTTGTGTGGGATCTTGTCAAAAGTCTTTTGAAAGACCAAATACACCACATCCACTGGTTCTCCCTTGTCCACTCTACTAGTTACATCCTCAAAAAATTCCAGAAGATTTGTCAAGCGTGATTTCCCCTTCACAAATCCATGCTGACTTGGACCGATCCTGTCACTGCTTTCCAAATGCGATGCCATTTCATCCTTAATAATTGATTCCAACATTTTCCCCACCACTGATGTCAGGCTAACCGGTCTATAATTACCCGCTTTCTCTCTACCTTCCCTTTTTAAAAAGTAGTGTTACATTAGCTACCCCGATGCAAGGGTTAAGGATGCGAGCGTTCGTCGGAGAGGCGGGAGTGCGAACGTGTTACAGTGAGGGGTGTGGGGTATAGCAGAGTGTTACAGTGAGGGGTTTGGGGTATATCACTGATATAGTGAGGAGTCTGGGGTATATCAGTGTATTACAGTGAGGGGCGTGGGGTATAGCAGAGTGTTACAGTGAGGGGTTTGGGGTATAACACTGATATAGTGAGGAGTTTGGGGTATATCAGTGTATTACAGTGAGGGGCGTGGGGTATGTCAGAGTGTTACAGTGTGAGGGGTGTGGGGTATATCAGTGTGTTATAGTGTGGGGTATATCAGAGTGTTACAGTGTGGGGTATATCTGTATTACAGTGAGGGGTGTGGGGTATATCAGTGTGTTACAGTGTGGGATATATCAGAGTGTTACAGTGTGGGGTATATCTGTATTACAGTGAGGGGTGTGGGGTATATCAGAGGGTGTGTTAATCAGGCCATAAACCAGGAAAGGATTATTATTATTTTTAAATCAGATGTGCAGATTAATACTAATGCTGTAAGGTTACTGGTTGACAATTGTCCCACTACAGCAGCTATTTTGCAACTAGTTGAAGTCGGACCAAAATATTATTTTTCAATCGTACGGACCTGTTGCTGCTGCTCGGGAAAGCACAAAGTGGTTTTGGAAGCTGAGAGCCAGCAATGAAACCTGACACTGCCCTCCACATGATGCAGGCCAGGGGCTGAGTTTGAAGAAGACATTTTGCTTGACTTCATAAAAGTAAATTAACCGCTCAATAATTCCACAGCAGTCGTTGGGTTAGGGAGCGAGATTACAAAAATATCAACCAGTGTTCCCGGTCATTGACGCAAGCCCCGCTCAACGTGCACACACACAGGCATTTGGGAATGGTTTCACTCGCATCATTCATTCATTGCACACAGAATGGTCGGATGCACAAAGTATGAGGGAAAGAGACAGAGCCTCAGAGACTGGGATGAGAGAGAGAGATAGACACACAGAGGGAAGAGAAAGAGTGAGTGTGAGACAGAGGAAGGGGCGAGAGACAGACAGACGGAAAGGGGGAGAAAGACAAAGGATAGAGAGGATAGTGAGAGAGGAAGGAGAGAGAGAGAGAGACAGACAGACAGAAGGGGAGAGAGAGACAAAGACAGAGGTGGAAGGGAGAGAGAGGAGAGAGACAAAGACAGACAGACGGACAGAAAGGGAGAGAAAGACAAAGGATTGAGAGGATAGTGAGAGAGGAAGGAGAGAGAGACAGACGGACAGAAAGGGAGAGAAAGACAAAGGATGGAGAGCATAGAGAGAGAGGAAGGAGAGGGGCAAACAGACGGACAGAAGGGGAGACTGAGACAAAGACAGAGGTGGAGGGGAGAGAAAGTGGAGAGACAGACAGATGGAAGGTAGAGTGAGAGAGACAGAGGAGCAAGAGAGAGGGAGAGACAGAGAGAGGAAAGAGACCGAGAGAAGGTAGAGTGATTTATAAAGATTTACAAC
Organism: Pristiophorus japonicus; assembly: GCF_044704955.1. Taxonomy (NCBI): domain Eukaryota; kingdom Metazoa; phylum Chordata; class Chondrichthyes; family Pristiophoridae; genus Pristiophorus; species Pristiophorus japonicus. The sequence continues at coordinate 311,337,793 of NC_091980.1, read as the reverse complement.
AGATTATTTGCTTTCGCATGTGGCTCTATTTATAAAGGCAAGTACCCTGTATGCTTTTTTAACAGCTTTATCAACTCGTCCTTCCATCTTCAAAGCTTTGTGTATATAAACCCCCAGTCTCTCTCTTCCTGTATCCAGATCTTACCTCGGTTACATAGAACGTACAAAGCAGAAACAGGCCAGTTGGGCCAACGTGTCTACGCCGGTGCTTATCCTCCTCGAGCCTCCTCCCACCACTTTTCATTTCACCCCATCAATATTCCTTCCCCCCTCATTTGTTTATCCAGCTTTCCCTTAAGTGTATATCTGCTATTCCCCTCAACTGCTCCTTGTGGCAGCGAGTTCCACATTCTCACCACTCTCTGGGTAAACACAACATAAGAAATAGGAGCAGGAGTAGGCCACCTGACCCCTCGAGCCTGCTCCGACATTCAATAAGATCATGGCTGATCTGATCTTGGCCTCAGCTCCACTTCCCTGCCCGCTCCCCTTAACCCTCGACTCCCTTATCGTTCAGAAATCTGTCTATCTCCACCTTAAATATAATCAATGATCCAGCCTCCACAGCTCTCTGGGGTATCGAATTCCAAAGATTCACAACCTTCTTTAAATGGGCGACTCCTTATTCTGAAACTATAGAAACATAGAAAATAGGTGCAGGAGTAGGCCATTCGGCCCTTCGAGCCTGCACCACCATTCAATAAGATCATGGCTGATCATTCACCTCAGTACCCATTTCCTGCTTTCTCTCCATACCCCTTGATCCCTTTAGCCGTAAGGGCCATATCTCACTCCCTCTTGAATATATTCAATGAACTGGCATCAACAACTCTCTGCGGCAGGGAATTCCACAGGTTAACAACTCTCTGAGTGAAGAAGTTTCTCCTCATCTCAGTCCTAAATGGCTTACCCCTTATCCTTAGACTGTGTCCCCTGGTTCTGGACTTCCCCAACATCGGGAACATTCTTCCCGCATCTAACCTGTCCCGTCCCGTCAGAATTTATATGTTTCTGAGATCCCCTCTCATCCTTCTAAACTCCAGTGAATACAGGCCCAGTCGATCCAGTCTTTCCTCATACGTCAGTCCCGCCATCCCAATAATCAGTCTGGTGAGCCTTCGCTACACTCCCTCAATAGCAAGAAAGTCCTTCCTCAGGAGACCAAAACTGAACACAATATTCCAGGTGAGGCCTCACCAAGGCCCTGTACAACTGCAGCAAAATCTCCCTACTCCTATACTCAAATCCCCTAACTATGAAGGCCAACATACCATTTGCCTTCTTCACCAGCTGCTGTACCATTTCAATGACTGATGTACCATGACACCCAGGTCTCGTTGCACCTCCCCTTTTCCTAATCTGTCGCTATTCAGATAATATTCTGCCTTCGTGTTTTTGCCACCAAAGTGGATAACCTCACATTTATCCACATTATACCGCATCTGCCATGCATTTGCCCACTCACCTAACCTGTCCAAGTCACCCTGCAGCCTCTTAGCATCCTCCTCACAGCTCACATGCCCCCTATGAGGGGAAACATCCTCTCTGCATCTACCCTGTCAAGCCCCCTCATAAGATCACATCTAATCTGCTAAACTCTAATGAGTATAGGCCCAACCTGCTCAACTTTTCTTCATATGATGACCCCTTCATCTCAGGAATCAAGCTCGTGAACCTTCTCTGAACTACCTCCAATATCTCTCCTTAAATCAGGAGACCAAAACTGTACGCAGTATCACTAACGCCCTGTACAGTTGTAGCAGGACTTCTCTGCTTTTATACTCCATCCCCCTTGCAATAAAGGCCAACATTCCATTTGCCTTCCTAATTACTTGCTGTACCGACATGCTAACTTTTTGTGTTTCATGCACAAGGATCCCCAGATTTTTCTGCACCGCAGCATTTTATAACCTCTCCCCACTTAAATAATATATTTTTTTTTCATACCAAAATGGATAATCTCACATTTTCCCTAATTATACTCCATCTGCCAAATTTTTGCCCACTCACTTAGCCTGTCTATATCCCTTTGCAGATTCTTTGCGTCCTCCTCACAACTTGCTTTCCACCCATCTTTGTATCATCAGCTAATTTGGCTACCTTACACTTGGTCCCTAGTTGGCAACCCACTAGTTACAGTTTACTAACCTGAAAATGACCCATCTATCCTGACTCTCTGTTTTCTGTTAATTAGCCAATCCTCTATCCATGCCAATATGTTAGCTACAATCTACTGGTTCCTCTTTATCCACCCTGCTCGGAACACCCTCAAAGAACTCCAGCAAATTTATCAATCATGATTTCCCTTTCATAAAACCATGCTGACTCTGCTTGACTGCATTATGATTTTCCAAATGTCCAGCTACTGCTTCCTTAATAATGGACTCCAGCATTTTCCCAATGGCAGATGTTAGGCTAACCGGTCTATAGTTTCCTGCTTTCTGTCTCTCTCCTTTCTTAAATACTGGCGTTATATTTGTGGTTTTCCAATCCGCTGGGACCTCTCCAGAATCCAGAGAATGTTGATAGATTATAACCAATGCATCCACTATCTCTGCAGCCACTTATTTTAAGACCCTAGGATGCAGGTCATCAGGTCCAGGGGACTTGTCCACCTTTAGTCCCATTAGTTTGCTGAATACTTTTTCTCTAGTAATAGTGATTGTTTTAAGTTCCCCTTCCCCAATAGCCCGCTGATTATCAATTATTGGGATGCTTTTAGTGTCTTCTGTTGTAAACGGCTGTCTCGTTCTTTTCGCTTCGTTGCTTTTAACGTCAAATTACCCACACACACTCAGTTGTAGTAAAGGCTGAATCTTTATTTAGACATTCACAAGCCAACAACTCTGCTTGCAAAGGCAGCTCTTCCAGAAATTACACAACTTTTGAGATTCCAGTGTCTCTACAGTCCATAAGAATCTGTGTGACAAAAGCCAGTTCCATCTTTAATAACTACATAAGAACTCAAGAAACAGGAGCAGGAGTAGGCCATTTGACCCCTCGAGCCTGCTCCGCCATTTAATACGATCATGGCTGATCTGATCATGGACTCAGCTCCACTTCCCTGCCTGCTCCCCATAACCCCATATCGTTTAAGAAACTGTCTATTTCTGTCTTAACTTTATTCAATGTCCCAGCTTCCACAGCTCTCTGAGGCAGCGAATTCCACAGATTTACAATCCTCAGAGAAGAAATTTTTCATCTCTGTTTTAAATGGGCGGCCCTTATTCTAAGATCATGCCCTCTAGTTCTAGTCTCCCCCATCATTGGAAACATCCTCTCTGCATCCACCTTGTCAAGCCCCCTCATAATCTTATACGTTTCGATAAGATCACCTCTCATTCTTCTGAATTCCAATCTGAGTAGAGGACCAACCTACTCAACCTTTCCTCATAAGTCAACCCCCTCATCCCCAGAATAAACATAGTGAACCTTCTCTGAACTGCCTCCAAAGCAAGTATATCCTTTCGTAAATATGGAAACCAAAATTGCACGCAGTATTCCAGGTGTGGCCTCACCAATACCTTATATAGCTGTAGCAAGACTTCCCTGCTTTTATATTCCATCCCCTTTGCAATAAAGGCCAATATACCATTGGCCTACTGATCATTGCTGTACCTGCATACTATCCTTTTGTGTTTCATGCACAAGTACCCCCAGGTCCCGCTGTACTGCGGCACTTTGCAATTTTTTTCCATTTAAATAATAACTTGCTCTTTGATTTTTTCTGCCAAAGTGCGTGACCTCACACTTTCCAACATTATACTCCATCTGCCAAATTTTTGCCCACTCACTTAGCCTGTCGATGCCCTTTTGCAGATTTTTTGTGTCCTCCTCACACATTGCTTTTTCTCCCATCTTTATATCGTCAGCAAACTTGGCTACGTTACACTCAGTCCCTTCTTCCAAGTCGTTTATATAGATTAATAGTTGGGGTCCCAGCACCTATCCCTGCGGCACCCCACTAGTTACTGGTTACCAACCAGAGAATGAACCATTTATCCAGACTCTCTGTTCTCTGTTAGTTTGTCAATCCTCTATCCATGTGAATATATTACGCCCTAACCCAGTGAACTTTTATCTTGTGCAGTAACCTTTTATGTGGCATCTTGTCAAATGCCTTCTGGAAATCCAAATACACCACATCCACTGGTTCCCCCTTATCCACCCTGTTTGTTACATCTACAAAGAACTCCAGCAAATTTGTCAAACATGACTTCCCCTTCATAAATCCATGCTGACTCTGCCTGACCGAATTATGCTTTTCCAAATGTCCTGCTATTGCTTCTTTAATAATGGACTCCAGCATTTTCCCAACCACAGATGTTAGGCTAACTGGTCTGTAGTTTCCTGCTTTTTGTCTGCCTCCTTTTTTAAATAGGGCAGTTACATTTGCAGTTTTCCAATCTGCTGGGACCTCCCCAGAATCCAGGGAATTTTGGTAAATTACAACCAATCTAAAATGCCTTTGAACTCTTCTTTGCATTTAGACAATCATGACTAATGACTAACTGCTTTATGAATCGTTTAATATACAGACTATTATTCCCACCGTAACAAGGTACTCAAATATTTAACATCCAGACATGACCAGTCACTCGTCTCACTGGCTGGAAGGCACCACATTGTCTAACAGTCTCTTTTCGATCCAAACTTCAATCTTCCTGTTTTCTTAATCCAAACTTCAGACCGCATGCTGAAGCAAAGAGTTCAGAATGTGGGACTTCTTCTACCATAAAGACCCATACAAAATATTTGTTCAAAGTCTCTGCCATTTCCCTATTTCTCATTATTAATTTCCCCAATCTCATCCTCTAAGAGATCTGTTAAGCTCATAATAAAGTAAAGTAATGAGTACTGTAAGACATGAGTGAGTGTGACCTTAGCTCCTTTATTCAAACTCTCGAGTGTTGGTACAGCGTGAGAGGCCTGCTTGTATACAGTGCTCCCAAAGAGGCTGGGATCCCGTGGGACGCCAACAGGTATGCCTTCTGGTGGCGGGATGATACAGGTTACCTAGGGTTGCACACATAACAGGACCAATGTTTACTTTAGCTATTCTCTTCCTTTTTATATACCTGTAGAAGCTCTTACTGTCTGTTATTATATTTCTTTCTAGTTTACTCTCGTAAGCTATCTTCTCTCTCGGTATCATTTCTTTAGTCGTCCTTTGCTGGTTTCTAAAAATTTCCCAATCCTCTGGCCTCCCACTATTCTTCGCAACATTGTATGCCTTTGTTTTCAATTTTGTACCATCCTTTACTTCCTTAGTTAGCCACAGATAGCTCATCCTTCTCTTAAGGTCTTTCTTTCTCACTGGGATATAACTGTGCTGAGAGTCATGAAATATCTCCCTAAATGTTTGGCACTGCTTTTCTACCGTCTTACCCTTTAAGCCAAATCTGCCTTCATACCTTGGTAGTTGCCTTTATTTAAGTAAAGAAGTTTCTCCTGAATTCCCAATTGAATTTATTAATGACTATTTTAAATGTATGGCCCCTGGTTCTGGTTTCCCCCATGACTGGAACATCTTCACTACATCTACCCTATCAAACCCTTTCAGAATTTTAAATACCTGAGAGGGATCAAACCAGGATCTCGGAGTGAGCTGCAAGGATCAGTTACACTCTGCCTGACCAATTATAGAGTTATCATAGAAACTTACAGAGGGGGGCCATTGGGCCCGTCGGGCCTGTACCGGCTCTGTGAAAGGGCAGTCGTGCTCAGTCCTACATCCCCACTTTGTGTCCATGACCCTGTCAGTTCCTCATCCTCCAGTCCCTGTCCAACTGCAAATTATTGATGGACTCAGCTCCCACCAGGCGGAGCGTTCCCAAACCCCACAACTCTGTGTGAAAACATCTCTCCTCAGCTCCCCTCTCGATCTTTTCCCAATGATTTTAAATCTATGACCTCTGGTTATTGACCTACTCACCAGAGGGAATAGTTTTATCGACTCTATCAATCAAAACTTCTCATCAACTTGAAAACCTCTATTCAGTCACCTTCTCTGTTCCAAGGAGAACAGTCCTAACTTTTCCAACCTTTCCTCATAACAGAAGTCCCTCATCCCAGGTGACACCTGGTAAACCTCCGCTCTACCCAAGGCCTTTACATCTTTCCTGGAGTGTGGTGCGCAGAATTGCCTGCAATACTCCAGCTAAGGCCTAACCAGTGACTTATAAAGTTCTACCATGATCTCTTTGCTTTTATATTCTATTCCTCTATTGATAAAACCAAGTAACCCATATGCTTTTTAAACTACTTTATCAGCCTGCCTTGCTACCTTTTAAGGGCTTGTGTATATGGACACCAAGGTCTCTCTGCTCATCTACACTTTTCAAAATCATGCCATTTATAGTATGCTATCTTTCCAGGTTAGTCCTCCCAAAGTGCATCACTTCACACTTCTCTGCATTGAACTCCATCTGCCATGCCCATTTCATCATCCTGTCCATGTCAGTCTGAAGCCTATAACTATCTACTACTTTGCTCGGTTTCAAGAGGGTCTCACCATGGAGTATCCCTATAATCTGATTCCCAATGTACAATGTTTCACTGTATAGTAGAATCAATGGTTACAGCACGGAAGGCCATTCGGCCCGTCGAGCCCGTGCCGGCTCTCTAAGAGTACCTCAGCCAGTCCCACTCCCCCGCCCTTTCCCCGTAGCCGTGCAATTTTTTTTCTTTCAGGTACTTATCCAATTCCCTTTTGAAAGCCACCACCCTCTCAGGCAGCGCATTCCAGATCCTAACCACTCGCTGCGTAATCGTGTCGCCTTTGGTTCTTCTGCCAATCGCCTTAAATCTGTGTCCTCTGGTTCTCCACCCTTCCACCAATGGGAACAGTTTCTCTCTCTCGCTACTCTGTCTAGACCCCTCATGATGTTGACCACCTCGAACAAATCTCTTCTCAACCTTCTCTGCTCTAAGCAGAACAACCTCAGCTTCTCCAGTCTATCCACGTCACTGAAGTCCCTCATCCCTGGAACCATTCTCGTAAATCTTTCCTGCACCCTCTCTAAGGCCTTCACATCCTTCCTAAAGTGTGGTGCCCAGAATTGGACACAATACTCCAGTTGAGGCCGAACCAGTGTTTTATACAGGTTCATCATAATATCCGAGCTTTTGTACTCTCTGCCTCTATTTATGAAGCCCAGGATCCCGTAAGCTTTTTGTAAACTGCTTTCTCAACCTGCCCTGCCACCTTCAACGATTTGTCCACAAATACCCCCAGGTCTCTCTGCTCTTGCACCCCCTTTAGATTAGTACCCTTTAGTTTATATTGCCTCTCCTCACTTTACACTTTTCTGCGTTAAATTTTATCTGCCCCGTGCCCGCCCATCCCACCAGCCTGTCTGTCTTCCTGAAGTCTATCACTACCCTCCTCACTGTTCACTATACTTACAAGTTTTGTGTCGTCAGCAAATTTTGAACTTGTGCCTTGTACAACCAAGTCCAAGTCATTAATATATATCAAGAAAAGCAGTGGTCCCAGTCCCGACCCCTGGGGAACACCACTGTATACCTTCCTCCAGTCCGAGAAACAATCTTTCACCACTACTCTCTGTTCCCTGTCACTGAGCCAATTCCGTATCCATGCTGCCACTGTCCCTTTTATTCCACGGGCTTCAACTTTGCCGGCAAGCCTGTTATGTGGCACTTTATCAAACGCCTTTTGGAAATCCATGTACACCACGTCAACCGCATTACCCTCATCAACCCTCTCTGTTACCTCATCAAAAAAACTCAATCAAGTTGGTTAAACACGATTTTCCTTGAACAAATCCGTGCTGGCTTTCCTTAATTAATCCACACTCTCCAAGTGACTGTTAATTTTGTCCCTGATTACTGTTTCTAAAAGCTTCCCCACGACCAAGGTTAAACTAACCGGCCTGTAGTTACTGGGTTTATCTTTACACACTTTATTGAACAAGGGTGTAACATTTGCAATTCTCCAGTCCTCTGACACCACCCTATATCTAAGGAGGATTGGAAGATTATGGCCAGTACCTCTGCGATTTCTTGCTTCACTTCCCTCAGCGTCCTGGGATGCATCCCATCTGGTCCTGGTGACTTATCTACTTTAAGTACAGCCAGCCTTTCTAGTACCTCCTCTTCATCAATTCTTAGTCCATCCAGTATCTCCTCTACCTCCTCCTTCACTTTGTCTATGGCAGCATCTTCTTCCTTGGTGAAGACAGATGCAAAGTGCTCATTTAGTACCTCAGCCATGCCCTCTGCCTCCATGTGTAGGTCTTCATTTTGAACATAAGAAATAGGAGCAGGAGTAGGTCATACGGCCCCTCGAGCCTGCTCCGACATTCAATAAGATCATGGCTGATCTGATCATGGACTCCGTTCCACTTTGGTCCGTAATCAGCCCCATCCTCCTCTGCCATTGGTGGCCAGGCCCCAAGCTCTGGAACTCCCTGCCTAAAACTCTCCGCTTCTCTTTCCCACTTCAAGACGCTCCTTAAAACATACCTCTTTGACCAAGCTTTCGGTCACCTGTGCTAATTTCTACTTATGTGGCTCGGTGTCAAATTTTTATCTCATAATACTCCTTGTGACGTTTCACAACGTTAAAGGCGCTATATAAATACAAGTTGCTGCTGTTACTACCGGCACTGCTGCAGTGTGTGGACATCTCCCGTTCCAAACCCCAGCAGATTTCCTCCTTCGCAGATTAACTCTTTGAACTAAACACCTGAACAATGATGCTGGAGCCAAGTTCAGGAGCACTGGGATCTATCATCGATCACCACCAGACCTTGTCCTTTAAACGCTACATCAGTAATTTACCAAACACCTACCGTATCTCAAAGGTGTGTTTGGTCTTTCCTTCAACTTGATAGGGGCTCGAAACTGATCTGTGGAATTTTCAACATTCACGCTTTGGGAGGCCAATATTCTGGGCTTCATTGCTCCTCCAGTCTCTCCCAGCCCCCACCCCCCTCACTCTCGTCTTCTCTTTGATATAATGTTTGGTGGGGGTTTCCAACCTGTGCTTGTTCCTGCTACTTAATGCCTGAGAGAGGAGACATGCTCAAACAAAAGAAACAGTTGGCAATGTTTAGATTTTAAAATCCTGACTCGCTGCTAGGAATTCAGATAGAACAGTCAGTATTACAATTTCACTCGAGCTCATCCTGATTAAAGCTGCCGCAATAGAGTGACCAAGAAACGGGACACCTCCCCACACTGTGATACCCGTCAACCCGGTCAAGGGGACACCTCCCCACACTGTGATACCTGTCAACCCGGTCAAGGGGACACCTCCCCACACTGTGATACCTGTCAACCCGGTCAAGGGGACACCTCCCCACACTGTGATACCTGTCAACCCGGTCAAGGGGACACCTCCCCACACTGAGATACCCACCAACCCGGTCAAGGGGACACCTCCCCACACTGAGATACCCACCAACCCGGTCAAGGGGACACCTCCCCACACTGTGATACCTGTCAACCCAGTCAAGGGGACACCTCCCCACACTGTGATACCTGTCAACCCGGTCAAGGGGACACCTCCCCACACTGTGATACCTGTCAACCCGGTCAAGGGGACACCTCCCCACACTGTGATACCTGTCAACCCAGTCAAGGGGACACCTCCCCACACTATGATACCCGTCAACCCAGTCAAGGGGACACCTCCACACACTGTGATACCTGTCAACCCAGTCAAGGGGACACCTCCCCACACTGTGATACCCGTCAACCCAGTCAAGGGGACACCTCCACACACTGATACCCACCAACCCAGTCAAGGGGACACCTCCCCACACTGTGATACCCACCAACCCGGTCAAGGGGACACCTCCCCACACTGTGATACCCACCAACCCGGTCAAGGGGACACCTCCCCACACTGTGATACCCGTCAACCCAGTCAAGGGGACACCTCCCCACACTGTGATACCCACCAACCCGGTCAAGGGGACACCTCCCCACACTGTGATACCTGTCAACCCAGTCAAGGGGACACCTCCCCACACTGTGATACCCACCAACCCGGTCAAGGGGACACCTCCCCACACTGTGATACCCACCAACCCGGTCAAGGGGACACCTCCCCACACTGTGATACCCGTCAACCCGGTCAAGGGGACACCTCCCCACACTGTGATACCCGTCAACCCGGTCAAGGGGACACCTCCCCACACTGTGATACCCACCAACCCGGTCAAGGGGACACCTCCCCACACTGTGATACCTGTCAACCCGGTCAAGGGGACACCTCCCCACACTGTGATACCCGTCAACCCGGTCAAGGGGACACCTCCCCACACTGTGATACCTGTCAACCCAGTCAAGGGGACACCTCCCCACACTGTGATACCTGTCAACCCAGTCAAGGGGACACCTCCACACACTGTGATACCTGTCAACCCAGTCAAGGGGACACCTCCCCACACTGTGATACCCGTCAACCCGGTCAAGGGGACACCTCCCCACACTGTGATACCTGTCAACCCAGTCAAGGGGACACCTCCACACACTGTGATACCCGTCAACCCGGTCAAGGGGACACCTCCCCACACTGTGATACCTGTCAACCCGGTCAAGGGGACACCTCCCAACACTGTGATACCCACCAACCCGGTCAAGGGGACACCTCCCCACACTGTGATACCCGTCAACCCAGTCAAGGGGACACCTCCCCACACTGTGATACCTGTCAACCCAGTCAAGGGGACACCTCCACACACTGTGATACCCGTCAACCCGGTCAAGGGGACACCTCCCCACACTGTGATACCTGTCAACCCGGTCAAGGGGACACCTCCCAACACTGTGATACCCACCAACCCGGTCAAGGGGACACCTCCCCACACTGTGATACCCGTCAACCCGGTCAAGGGGACACCTCCACACACTGATACCCACCAACCCGGTCAAGGGGACACCTCCCCACACTGTGATACCCGTCAACCCGGTCAAGGGGACACCTCCACACACTGATACCCACCAACCCGGTCAAGGGGACACCTCCCCACACTGTGATACCCACCAACCCGGTCAAGGGGACACCTCCCCACACTGTGATACCCACCAACCCGGTCAAGGGGACACCTCCCCACACTGTGATACCCACCAACCCGGTCAAAGGGACACCTCCCCACACTGTGATACCCACCAACCCGGTCAAGGGGACACCTCCCCACACTGTGATACCCACCAACCCGGTCAAGGGGACACCTCCCAACACTGTGATACCCGTCAACCCGGTCAAGGGGACACCTCCCCACACTGAGATACCCACCAACCCGGTCAAGGGGACACCTCCCACACTGTGATACCCACCAACCCGGTCAAGGGGACACCTCCCCACACTGTGATACCCACCAACCCGGTCAAGGGGACACCTCCCCACACTGTGATACCCACCAACCCGGTCAAGAGGACACCTCCCCACACTGTGATACCCACCAACCCGGTCAAGAGGACACCTCCCCACACTGAGATACCCACCAACCCGGTCAAGGGGACACCTCCCCACACTGAGATACCCACCAACCCGGTCAAGGGGACACCTCCCCACACTGTGATACCCGCCAACCCGGTCAAGGGGACACCTCCCCACACTGTGATACCCACCAACCCGGTCAAGGGGACACCTCCCCACACTGAGATACCCACCAACCCGGTCAAGGGGACACCTCCCCACACTGAGATACCCACCAACCCGGTCAAGGGGACACCTCCCCACACTGTGATACCCGCCAACCTGGGCAATGGGACATTGCCAAACACTGATACCCACCAACCTGGGCAATGGGACATCTCCCCACACTGATACATAGCAATTTACAGTGCAGGAGAAGGCTATTTCGGCCCATTATGTCCGCGCCGGCCAACAAAGAGCCGCACGGCCCTCGGTCAGCAGCCCTGAAGGTTACAGATAAACCTATGAACAGTGATGGAAAGGCAAAGAGCACCCAACCCAACCAGTCCACCTCACACAATTGTGACACCCCTTATACTAAAACATTCTACACTCCACCCCAACCGGAGCCATGTGATCTCCTGGGAGAGGCAAAATCCAGATAAAAACCCAATCAATTGGGGGGGAAAAAATCTAGGAAAACTCCCCTCCGACCCATCCAGGCTATCAAAACTAGTCCAGATCATCACCCTGGCCGTATTCGATTCCCTGCAGTACTTACCATCGTATCTGCGCTAGCCAACAAGATGTTATCCAGTCTAATCCCAATTACCAGCTCTAGGTCCGTAACCCTGTAGGTTACAGAACTTTAAGTGCCCATCCAAGCACCTTTTAAAAGTGGTGAGGGTTTCTGCATCCACCACCCTTCCAGGTAGCGCGTTCCAGACACCCCACAACCCTCTGCGTGAAGAAGCCCCCACTCAAATCCCCTCTGAACCTTCCACAAACCACCTTAAAACAAGGCCCCCTTGTAATAGACCCATCCACGAATGGAAATAGGCCATTACTATCCACTATATCCAGACCCCTCAAAATGTTGTACACCTCATTGAGATCTCCTCTCAACCTCCTCTGTTCCTATGAGAACAAATCCAGCCTATCTAATCTATCCTCATAACTAAAATTCTCCATTCCAGGCAGCATCCTTGTAAATCTCCTCTGCACCCTCTCTAGTACAAGCACGTCCTTCCTATAATACGGCGACAGAACTGCACGCAGTACTCCAGCTGTGGCCTAACCAGAGTTTTATACAATTTAAGCATAACCTCCCTGCTCTTGTATTCAATGCCTTGGCCAATAAAGGCGAGCATTCCGTATGCCTTCTTAACCATCTTATCTACCTGTCCTGCTCCCTTCAGGGATCTGTGGACAAGCACTCCAAGGCCCATTTGTTCATCTACACTATTAACCTGGGCAATGGGTCACTACCGCTCATACCTAGCACAAAGGAAGATGGTTGTGGTGGTTGGAGGTCAATCATCTCAGTCCCAGGACATCGCTGCAGGAGTACCTCAGGGCAGTGTCCTCGGCCCAACCATCTTCAGCTGCTTCATCAATGACCTTCCCTCCATCATAAGGTCAGAAGTGGGGATGTTCGCTGATGATTGCACAGTGTTCAGTGCCATTCGCAACTCCTCAGATAATGGAGCAGTCCATTCCCACATGCAGCAAGACCTGGACAACATTCAGGCTTGGGCTGCTAAGTGGCAAGTAACATTCGCGCCACACAAGTGCCAGGCAATGACCATCTCCAACAAGCGAGAGTCTAACATTCTTGACATTCAGCATTACCATCGCCGAATCCCCCACCATCAACATCCTGGGGGTCACCATTGACCAGAAACTTAACTGGACCCGCCACATAAATACTGTGGCAACAAGAGCAGGTCAGAGGCTGGGTATTCTGTGGTGAGTGTCTCATCTCCTGACTCCCCAAAGCCTTCCCACCATCTACAAGGCACAAGTCAGGAGTGCGATGGAATACTCTCCACTTGCCTGGATGAGTGCAGCTCCAACAACACTCAAGAAGCTCGACACCATCCAGGACAAAGCAGCCGCTTGATTGGCATCCCATCCACCACCTTCAACATTCACTCCCTCCACCACCGGCGCACCGTGGCTGCAGTGTGTACCATCTACAAGATGCACTGCAGCAACTCGCTAAGGCTTCTTCGGCAGCACCTCCCAAACCCGCGACCGTTACCACCTAAAAGGACAAGGGCAGCAGGCGCATGGGAACACCACCACCTCCACGTTCCCCTCCCAGTCACACACCATCCCGACTTGGAAATATATCGCCGTTCCTTCATTGTTGTGGGGTCAAAATCCTAGAACCCCACTCCCTAACAGCACTGTGGGAGCACTTTCACCACATGGACTGCAGCGGTTCAAGAAGGCGGCTCACCACCACCTTCTCAAGGGAAAATAGGGATGTGCAATAAATGCTGGCCTTGCCTGCGACGCCCACATCCCAGGAATTAATTTTTTAGAAAGGATATGGGTGACACTGATACGCTAGTATTTATTGCAATCTCCAATTGCACTGAGGACATTAAGAATTTACTTTATAACTGGAGTCATGTGTAGAGCAGACCAGGTAGGGGTGGCAGCCTCTCTTCGCTGAAGGATATGAGTGAACCAGCTGGGTTCATGGTCCGCTGTTCTACGGGCAAACATTCTGCCCATGCTGAGTCCAGAATCGCAAACCAGCACGAGAAACGTGGGTAACATTTCAGAGCACAGCAGGTTCCAACAGAAACATAGAAAATAGGTGCAGGAGCAGGCCATTCGGCCCTTCGAGCCTGCACCACCATTCAATATGATCATGGCTGATCATGCCAACTTCAGTATTCCATTCCTGCTTTCTCTCCATATCCCTTGAGCCCTTTAGCCATAAGGGCCACATCTAACTCCCTTTTGAATATATCTAACGAACTGGCCACAACAACTCTCTGCGGTAGAGAATTCCACAGGTTCACAATTCTCTGAGTGAAGAAGTTTCTCCTCATCTCAGTCCTAAATGGCTTACCCCTTATCGTTAGACTGTGACCCCTGGTTCTGGACTTCCCCAAATCGGGAACATTCTTCCTGCATCTAACCTATCCAATCCTGTCAGAATTTTGTATGTTTCTATGAGATCCCCTCTCATTCTTCTAAATTCCAGTGAATATAAGCCTAGTCGATCTAGTCGAACTACCCCAGGCAGAGGCAGCATCTATGAGGAAGGAGAGGGACAGCTAGAGGCAAGAAAAGTTATGATAATTAGGCAGGAATGCACTATGTAAATATTATATCAGGGCCTGCAGCGAGGACAAGACGATCTCATGTACGGGGACAAAAACAATGCTGAGCTATCGGGGCGACATTCCTAGGAGTGACTCACCTGTCGTGGGTTTGCATGAAGTCCCAGTGCTTCCTGGTGCCATTCTGCAAAAAAGAGAAAAACACATTTGAAAAAGCAAAGTGAGGGGATCATACAGCCGTCACGTGCTGAACGATATGAAAATCTCACGCTGGGATGGATTTCCTAAAGAAGCGCTGTTACTGCCCAGGCGCTCAATCAGATATTCAGCACTGGGAGTGCTGCACTGTACCAGGGGTAGGGCACTGGGAGTGTTGCACTGTACCAGGGGTAGGGCACTGGGAGTGCTGCACTGTACCAGGGCTAGGGCACTGGGAGTACTGCACTGTACCAGGGCTAGGGCACTGGGAGTACTGCACTGTACCAGGGCTAGGGCACTGGGAGTACTGCACTGTACCAGGGCTAGGGCACTGGGAGTACTGCACTGTACCAGGGCTAGGGCACTGGGAGTACTGCACTGTATCAGGGTTAGAGCACTGGGAGTGTTGCATTGTCCCAGGGGTAGGGCACTGGGGTTGTTGCACTGTACCAGGGGTAGAGCACTGGGAGTGCTGCACTGTACCAGGGGTAGGGGTGCTGAGAGTGTTGAACTGTATCAGGGGTAGGGACACTGGCAGTACTGCACTGTACCAGGGGTAGGTCTTCATGGAAGCGACAGATGCTGACAGTAAATCAGTCTATGAGCAGAGAGCTGTGTAATCATCACAGCTGCAATGTTCTGTAGCAAGCTTATAACTTAAAACCACATTTTCCCGGCAGTGTCAGTGCGGGAGAAGGAAAGTGAGAGCGCGAAACGTGGTAAGTTTTTTTGTGTGATTTTTACCAAGAAAAGAACACAGTTGTCAAATTCTAACAGCCTTAACGATAACAGCCTGCCAGAGATGGTCCTGGAACACACTGCCTGAATGGGTGATGGAAACAAATTCAATGGTAACTTTCAAAAAGGAATTGGACAAAAACTTAAAGAGAAACAGTTTGCAAGGCGATGAGGAAAGAGCGGGGGAGTGGGCCTAATTAGACAGGTCTTTCAAAGGGAGGGAGTTCCAGGATGAGCTGAATGGCCTCCTTCTATAGAGGATTACATCGGATATACGGCACAGAAACAGGCCATTCGGCCCAACCAGTCCACGCTGGCATTTATACTTCATTCGAGCCTCCTCCTGTCTTTCCTCATCTAAATCTATCGGCATAACCCTCTATTCCCTTCTCCCCTATACGCTTGTCCAGCCTCCCCTTAAATGCATTGATACTATTCGCCTCAACCACTCCCTGTGGTAGCAAGTTCCACATTCTCACCGCTCTCTGGGTAAAGAAGTTTCTCCTGAATTCCCTATTGGATTTCTTGGTGACTATCTTATATTGATGGCCTCTAGTTATGTGCTTCCCCACAAGTGGAAACATTCCCTCTGTATCCACTCTATCAAAACCTTTCATCATTTTAAAGACCTCTATTAGATCACCCCTCAGCCTTCTTTTATCAAGAGAAAAGAGACCCAGCCTGTTCATCCTTTCCTGATATGTTTACCCTCGCATTTCTGGTATCATCCTTGTAAATCTTCTCTGCATCCTCCAACCTGTGTCGCAATGTTTAGTGATTTGTGTATTTGTACCCCGAGATCCCTTTGTTCCTCTACCCCACCCAGACTCTCACCCTCCAAGTAATAAGTGACCTCCTTATTCTTCCTACCAAAATGTAATACCTCACATTTATCTGTGTTGAATTTCATTTGCCAATTAGATGACCATTCTGCAAGTTTATTAACGTCCTCCTGTAATTTGTTGCAATCCTCCTCAGTATTGACTATTGCCCCCAATTTGGTGTCATCCGCAAATTTAGAAATTGTGTTTTGATTCCAAAATCTAAATCATTAATGTAAATTGTGAACAGCAGCGGTCCCAGCACTGATCCTTGTGGAACACCATTACCCACCTTCTGCCACTGTGAATAGCCAGCCTTTACCCCTACTCTCTGCTTTCTGTCTTGAAGCCAGTGAGCTATCCATTCTGCTACTTGTCCCCTGACTCCGCATTCTCTGACCTTGTTCATCAGTCTATTATGTTGTACCTTATCAAAGGCCTTTTGAAGATCTCAATAAATTACATCTACTGCATTACCCTTGTCTACTTTCTCTGTTACCTCTTCAAAACATTCAATGAGGTTGGTCAAACAAGACTTTTCCTTTTGAAATCCAAGCTGTCTATTCATTATTATATTTTTGGTTTCTAAATGTTCTTCTATTTTCTCCTTTAGTAACGATTCCATTATTTTTCCTGCCACCGACGTTAAGCTGTCTGGTCTATAATTCCCTGGACATTTTCTATCCCCCTGTTTAAAGATAGGTATTACGTTAGCTATCTGCCAGTCCTCTGGCACTACACCTTTTTCCAACGCATTGTTAAATATGTGTAGTAATGCCTCGGATATCTCTGTCCTAGATTCTTTTAAAATACGTGGATGCAATCCAACCAGACCAGGGGTTTTATCCTCTGAGTTCGATGGGTTTATTTAATCTATCCCCTCTTTTATTTTAAATGCACTTATCTCATTACTAATCTCAGGATCTACCTTTCACGTACACATGTTCTATCTCCCTGGTAAATACTGAAGCAAAATAATTATGTAATATTTCTGCCATCTCTCTATTGTTACCTGTGGTATTATCCTGTCTATCCCTTGATGGCCCTATTCCCACCCCTACCTTCCTTTTTTTAATTAATGTGCCTGTAAAATATTTGACTATTTTGTTTTACGTCCCTTGATAATTTAATTTCATAGTTCCTCTTTGCCTTCCTGATTGTTTTTTGACTCCTCCCCTAATCTCTTTGTATTCTCCCTTATCATGCACTCCTCTGCTGTCTATGTACTTAATGTATGCCTCTTTCCTTACCCTCAATTGTTCCCTTATGGCTTTATTCATCCATGGAGTCTCATTAGTGTTTAGTTTATTCTTTCCTTTTAACAGAATATATTGTTCCTGCACTCTGTTGAAATGTTACCCGTTGCTGTTCTACATCGTGGTTTGCCAATATTGTTGCCCATTTTATTTTCCCAAGTTCTATTCTCAGCCCCTCAAAATCAGCTTTTCTACAATCTATCACCCTGATTTTCATCATACCCATATGTCCTTCTCAATTATCATCTTAAAGCATATTATTATTATGGTCACTATTGCCTAGATGTTCCCCTACTTTTAATTCCCTTATCTGCTCTAGTTCATTCCCCATTACTAGATCCAATAGCAAATCCTCCCTTGTTGGGCTTTTTACATATTGGGGTAGAAAGGAATCCTGTACACATTGTAGGAACTCCATTCCCTTATCCCCTTTACCGACCTCTTCTGTCCAATTAATACCAAGGTAGTTGAAATGCCCCATGATTATTATTCTATTTTTTTTTACTCATTCCATTCATTTGTCTGTATATTTCTTCCTCCACCTCCCTTCCACTATCAGGTAGTCTGTAGACTACTACAACTAGTGTTATTGATCCTTTATTATCTTTTATCTCTATCCATATGGATTCTATTTTTGTCATGCTGACAGCTGATCACTTTTTTCCACTACAAGTACTGCGTTGAAAATCCGGAGTTACGGAATCCGTGCTCTTCTAGAATCCGGACACCGGGACGATCCGTGGTGGGGTCATCCGGAATCCGGAAAATGTTCCAGTATCCGGACCCTCGCCTCGGGTCCACTGCCGATCTTTCCCCCAGCCTCGGGCCGCTGCCGACCCCGACCTCGCCTCGGGCCCCTGCCAACTTCTCCCCCGCCTCGGGCCGCTGCCAACCCCTCCCCCCTGGCTCGGGTCACCGTCGACCTCTTCCCCACCGACCTCGGAGCCATCTCGAGCCGCTGCTGACCTCTCCCCCGCCTTGGGCCACCGGCGACCTCTACCCCTCCGCGCCCCCTCCCCACCCCGCCCAACGCACGGCCGCCATCCTCTCCCCTCCCTAACTACCTTGGCCCAGGCGTTTCCGGACTCGGGACATCAGAAAGACGTTCCGAAGTCCAGAAATACACAGAATCCGGAGCGGCCTCAGTCCCAATCTCCCGATTTTTGACGCTGTACCTGTACCACTATGTTATTCCTTCTGTGCTGGATCATTCTATGATCTTGGAAAGGATGATTAGCCGGGGGCAGGAGGTGGGGGGATAAAGGACCTTGGCCATCCAATATAGGAGATGTTCCTGGTGCCCAAGTTTAAGTTTAATCGTAGCTGCAGTTTTTGAAAGAAATTCTTACTCAGTCTGTATGTAGCTTGGTGCTAGCACAGGAACAATCCCCTGACCTCATGTTCAGCGGGAGGCACCAGATCCTACCCCAGACCAATCAGCACGGAGAACAGTGAGCAGCAATGGGACTGAAGGAGTGAGGTGTCCCACAGAGACGGGCAAAGAGTGGGATATGATGTTGATTTGATCATGGTGGGGACATAGGGAGAAGGCAGAGTGTGTAGGGACGGAGGATTTGGAGCTTAAAGGGACAAGAAAGGGAAGCTCAGAGGGGAACTGACGATAGTAATCTTGATGAGAGTACTTAAGGAGGTGGCCTTGGAAATAGCGGATGCATTGACAGTCATTTTCCAACATATCAGTTCCGAGGGAGTGGAGGGTAGCCAATGTAACCCCACTTTTTAAAAAAGGAGGGAGAGAGAAAACAGGGAATTATAGACCGGTCAGCCTGACATCAGTAGTGGGTAAAATGATGGAATCAATTATTAAGGATGTCATAGCAGCTCATTTGGAAAGAGGTGACATGATAGGTCCAAGTCAGCATGGATTTGTGAAAGGGAAATCATGTTTGACAAATCTTCTGGAATTTTTTGAGGATGTTTCCAGTAGAGTGGACAAGGGAGAACCAGTTGATGTGGTGTATTTGGACTTTCAGAAGGCTTTCGACAAGGTCCCACACAAGAGATTAATGTGCAAAGTTAAAGCACATGGGATTGGGGGTAGTGTGCTGACATGGATTGAGAACTGGTTGTCAGACAGGAAGCAAAGAATAGGAGTAAATGGGGACTTTTCAGAATGGCAGGCAGTGACTAGTGGGGTACCGCAAGGTTCTGTGCTGGGGCCCCAGCTGTTTACACTGCACATTAATGATTTAGACGAGGGGATTAAATGTAGTATCTCCAAATTTGCGGATGACACTAAGTTGGGTGGCAGTGTGAGCTGCAAGGAGGATTCTATGAGGCTGCAGAGCGACTTGGATAGGTTAGGTGAGTGGGCAAATGCATGGCAGATGAAGTATAATGTGGATAAATGTGAGGTTATCCACTTTGGTGGTAAAAACAGAGAGACAGACTATTATCTGAATGGTGACAGATTAGGAAAAGGGCAGGTGCAACGAGACCTGGGTGTCATGGTACATCAGTCATTGAAGGTTGGCATGCAGGTACAGCAGGCGGTTAAGAAAGCAAATGGCATGTTGGCCTTCATAGCGAGGGGATTTGAGTACAGGGGCGGGGAGATGTTACTACATTTGTATAGGGCCTTGGTGAGGCCACACCTGGAGTATTGTGCACAGTTTTGGTCTCCTAACTTGAGGAAGGACATTCTTGCTATTGAGGGAGTGTAACGAAGGTTCACCAGACTGATTCCCGGGATGGCGGGACTGACATATCAAGAAAGACTGGATCAACTGGGCTTGTATTCACTGGAGTTCAGAAGAATGAGAGGGGATCTCATAGAAACGTTTAAAATTCTGACGGGTTTAGACAGGTTAGATGCAGGAAGAATGTTCCCAATGTTAGAGAAGTCCAGAACCAGGGATCACAGACTAAGGATAAGGGGTAAGCCATTTAGGACCGAGATGAGGAGAAACTTCTTCACCCAGAGAGTGGTGAACCTGTGGAATTCTCTACCACAGGAAGTTGTTGAGGCCAATTCACTAAATATAGTCAAAAAGGAGTTAGATTATAGTTCTTACTACTAGGGGGATCAAGGGGTATGGCGAGAAAGCAGGAATGGGGTACTGAAGTTGCATGTTCAGCCATGAACTCATTGAATGGCGGTGCAGGCTCGAAGGGTCGAATGGCCTACTCCTGCACCTATTTTCTATGTTTCTATGAGAGAGAGGGTGCGGGGAGAGAGGCAGGGAGGTTGGAGGCTAGAGTTCCGAGAGGAACTGTCCATCAAGGTTAATGGTTGAGGCAGAAACTATGTCAACATTCAATAATCTTGAATAAGATTAGATTGGATAAGTAGTTGAATGAAGGAAACAGGGATACAAGAACAGGGTGGGTAAATATGATTAATACTAATTGTTCACTTGGGACGTAAACACGGTCCAAATGGTCTACTTCTCTGTTCTCATTTCTATGCATTCTAATGATTGCAACTGACTTTCAAACTCCATATCCTATCCATTATCAAGACTATTTACTGCCATCTGTGTAACAAACCCTAAATCCCCGACGTACACCTTCCGTCAATCGCACCCATTGTCGCTCGTTCATCACCCCCACCCAGCCTCGCAGCCCGACATTGGCTCCCTGATACCCAGACCCAAAGTTCTCAGCATCTGCAAGCCCCTGCCATGACCTTGTCCCACCCTAACCTGTGTAAACTTCTCTGGCTATATATCCCCTTGTGTGCCCTCCAGTACTCGGGCTCCAGACTTGCTTAACCACAAGCGTAGCATTCGACAACATTTGTATGGTACCAGTAACGTACAAATATATCTGAAGACTCTTCACAGCAATGTAATCAGACAAAAATGGACACCAAGCCAAAGCAGCAGCTATTAGGAAAGATAATCAAAGGCTTGGTCAAAGAGCTGGCTCCCAAGGAACGTCAAAGCAGGAGAGGGAGGTGGAGAGACGGAGAGGTTCAGGGAGTGAATTCCAGAGCATGGAGCCGAGATAGCTGAAAGCACGGCCGCCAATGGTGGGGGAAAGGAGCAAAGGGATGCACAAAAGGCCAGCGTCAGAGGAAAGACTAGTTCTGAGGGCGAGGTGAGGAGGCTGTAGGGCTGGAGGAGCTGACAGAGAATGGATGGAGAGAGTCCATAAAAGAAAGAAAAACTTGCATTCATATAGCACCTTTCACCACCACTGGGCATCCCAAAGCGCTTTAAGTACATTTTTTTTTGAAGTGTAATCACTGTTGTAATGTTGGAAACGCGGCGGCTAATTTCACGCACAGCAAGCTCCCACAAACATCAGTGTGATATTGACCAGATAATCTGTTTTAGTGATGTTAATTGAGGGATATTGTGCAGGACACCGGGGAGAACTTCCCTGCTCTTCTTAGAAATAGTGCCATGGGATCTTTTAAATCCACCCGAGAACACAGACGGGTTCGTGGTTTTAATGTCTCATGTGAAAGACGGCACCTCCGACAGTGCAGCGCTCTCTCAGTACTGTCCCTCTGACAGTGCAGCACTCCCTCAGTACTGCCCCTCCGACAGTGCAGCACTCCCTCAGTACTGCCCCTCCAACAGTGCAGCGCTCCCTCAGTACTGCCCCTCCGACAGTGCGGCACCCCCTCAGTACTGCCCCTCCGACAGTGCGGTGCTCCCTCAATACCGCCCCTCCGACAGTGCGGCACTCCTTCAGTACCGCCCCTCCAACAGTGCGGTGCTCCCTCAATACCGCCCCTCCGACAGTGCGGCACTCCCTCAGTACTGCCCATCTGACAGTGCAGCACTCCCTCTGGGAGTGTCAGCCTAGATTTTTGCACTCAAGTCCCTGGAATGGGACTTGAACCCGCAACCTTCACGATTCAGAGGCGAGTGCTACCCAATGAGCAACTTGCTGACACACCATGATGAGATTTAAACAGGAGGATGGCCATTTTAAATTGGAGGTACTGGTGGACAACTTCGGACAGGAGTGATGGGCCGGGCCTTGGTGTGGGACTCGGGCAGCAGAGTCTTGGATAAGCTGATGGATTGGAGGCCAGTCCGGAGAGCATTGAAATAGTCGGGTCATAAGAACATAAGAATTAGGAACAGCCCCTCGAGCCTGCTCCGCCATTCAATAAGATCATGGCTGATCTGGCCGTGGACTCAGCTCCACTTACCTGCCCGCTCCCCATAACCCTTAATTCCCTTATTGGTTAAAAATCTATCTATCTGTGATTTGAATACATTCAATGAGCTAGCCTCAACTGCTTCCTTGGGCAGAGAATTCCACAGATTCACAACCCTCTGGGAGAAGAAATTCCTTCTCAACTCGGTTTTAAATTGGCTCCCCCGTATTTTGAGGCTGTGCCCCCTAGTTCTAGTCTCCCCGACCAGTGGAAACAACCTCTCTGCCTCTATCTTGTCTATCCCTTTTATTATTTTAAATGTTTCTATAAGATCACCCTTCATCCTTCTGAACTCCAACGAGTAAAGACCCAGTCTACTCAATCTATCATTAAAAGGGAACCCCCTCATCTCTGGAATCAGCCGAGTGAATCGTCTCTGTACCCCCTCCAAATCCAGTATATCCTTCCTTAAGTAAGGTGACCAAAACTGCACGCAGTACTCCAGGTGCGGCCTCACCAATACCCTGTACAGTTGCAGCAGGACCTCCCTGCTTTTGTACTCCATCCCTCTCGCAATGAAGGCCAACATTCCATTCGCCTTCCTGATTACCTGCTGCACCTGCAAACTAACTTTTTGGGATTCATGCACAAGGACCCCCAGGTCCCTCTGCATCGCAGCATGTTGTAATTTCTCCCCATTCAAATAATATTCCCTTTTACTGTTTTTTTTTCCAAGGTGGATGATCTCACATTTTCCGACATTGTATTCCATCTGCCAAACCTTAGCCCATTCGCTTAACCTATCTAAATCTCTTTGCAGCCTCTCTGTGTCCTCTACACAACCCGCTTTCCCACTAATCTTTGTGTCATCTGCAAATTTTGTTACACTACACTCTGTCCCCTCTTCCAGGTCATCTATGTATATTGTAAACAGTTGTGGTCCCAGCACCGATCCCTGTGGCACACCACTAACCACCGATTTCCAACCCGAAAAGGACCCATTTATCCCGACTCTCTGTTTTCTGTTAGCTAGCCAATTCTCTATCCATGCTAATACATTTCCTCTGACTCCGCGTACCTCTATCTTCTGCAGTAACCTTTTGTGTGGCACTTTATCGAATGCCTTTTGGAAATCTAAATACACCACATCCATCGGTATACTTCTATCCACCAAGCTCGTTATATCCTCAAAGAATTCCAGTAAATTAGTTAAACATGATTTCCCCTTCATGAATCCATGCTGCGTCTGCTTGATTGCACTATTCCTATCTCGATGTCCCGCTATTTCTTCCTTAAATGATAGTTTCAAGCATTTTCCCCACAACAGATGTTAAACTAACCGGCCTATAGTTACCTGCCTTTTGTCTGCCCCCTTTTTTAAACAGAGGCGTTACATTCGCTGCTTTCCAATCCGCTGGTACCTCCCCAGAGTTCAGAGAATTTTGGTACATTATAACAAATGCATCTGCTATAACTTCTGCCATCTCTTTTAATACCCTGGGATGCATTTCATCAGGACCAGGGGACTTGTCTACCTTGAGTCCCATTAGCCTGTCCAGCACTACCCCCCTAGTGATAGTGATTATCTCGAGGTCCTCCCTTCCCACATTCCTGTGACCAGCAATTTCTGGCATGGTTTCTGTGTCTTCCACTGTGAAGACCGAAGCAAAATAATTGTTTAAGGTCTCAGCCATTTCCACATTTCCCATTATTAAATCCCCTTTCTCATCTGCTAAGGGACCAACATTTACTTTCGTCATTCTTTTCCGTTTTATATATCCGTAAAAGCTTTTACTATCTGTTTTTATGTTTTGCGCAAGTTTACTTTCGTAATCTATCTTTCCTTTCTTTATTGCTTTCTTAGTCATTCTTTGCTGTCGTTTAAAATTTTCCCAATCTGCTAGTTTCCCACTAACCTTGGCCACCTTATACGCATTGGTTTTTAATTTGATACTCTCCTTTATTTCCTTGGTTATCCACGGCTGGTTATCCCTTCTCTTATCGGCCTTCTTTTTCACTGGAATATATTTTTGTTGAGCACTATGAAAGAGCTCCTTAAAAGTCCTCCACTGTTCCTCAATTGTGCCACCGTTTAGTCTGTGTTTCCAGTCGACTTCAGCCAACTCTGCCCTCATCCCACTGTAGTCCTCTTTGTTTAAGCATAGTACGCTCGTTTGAGACACTACTTCCTCACCCTCAATCTGTATTACAAATTCAACCATACTGTGATCACTCATTCCAAGAAGATCTTTTACTTGGAGATCGTTTATTATTCCTGTCTCATTACACAGGACCAGATCTAAGATAGCTTGCTCCCTTGTAGGTTCTGTAACATACTGTTCTAAGAAACAATCCTGTATGCATTCTATGAATTCCTCCTCCAGGCTACCCCGTGCAATTTGATTTGATCAATCGATATGTCGGTTAAAATCCCCCATGACTACTGCCGTTCCTTTCTCAGATGCCTTCATTATTCCCTTGATTATTGTCCGCCCCACCGTGAAGTTATTATTTGGGGGCCTATAAACTACGCCCACCAGTGACTTTTTCCCCTTACTATCTCTAATCTCCACCCACAATGATTCAACATTTTGTTCATTAGAGCCAATATCGTCTCTCACAACTGCCCTGATATCATCCTTTATTAACAGAGCTACCCCACCGCCTTTCCCTTCTTGTCTATCTTTCCGAATTGTCAGATACCCCTGTATGTTTAATTCCCAGTCTTGGCCACCCTGCAACCACGTTTCTGTAATGGCCACCAAATCATACCCATTTGTAATGATTTGTGCCGTCAACTCATTTACTTTATTTTGAATGCTGCGTGCATTTAGGTCGAGTGTTTTAATACTAGTTATTAAACCATGATTTTTAGTTTTGACCCCTCCTGCAGCCCCTTTATATTCATACATATTGTCCCTTCCTCTCACCTTGTGGTTTACACTTACCCCAGTGCTACTCTGCTCTGTTGCCTCCTGCCTTTTGCATTCTTTCTTGGGGTCCTGTTTATCTGAGCTCTCACCCACTCTAACTAGCTCAGAGCCCTCTCCTGAGTTCCGAATACTCCTTGCATTGAGGCACCGAGCTTTCATGATTGCCTTTTTATTACACTTTGATCCTTTAGAATTTTGCTGTACAGTGGCCCTTTTTGTTTTCTGCCTTGAGTTTCTCTGCCCTCCACTTTTACTCATCTCCTTTCTGTCTTTTGCTTTTGTCTCCATTTTGTTTCCCTCTGTCTCCCTGCATTGGTTCCCATCCCTCTGCCATATTAGTTTAACTCCTTCCCAACAGCACTAGCAAACACTCCCCCTAGGACATTGGTTCCGGTCCTGCCCAGGTGCAGACCGTCTGGTTTGTACTGGTCCCACCTCCCCCAGAACCGGTTCCAATGCCCCAGGAATTTGAATCCCTCCCTGCTGCACCACTGCTCAAGCCACGTATTCATCTGACCTATCCTGCGATCCCTACTCTGACTAGCAAGTGGCACTGGTAGCAATCCCGAGATTACTACTTTTGAGGTGCTACGTTTTAATTTAGTTCCTAGCTCCTTAAATTCGTCTCGTAGGACCTCATCCCTTTTTTTACCTATATCGTTGGTACCAATGTGCACCACGACAACTGGCTGTTCACCCTCCCTTTTCAGAATGTCCTGCACCCGCTCCGAGACATCCTTGACCCTTGCACCAGAGAGGCAACATACCATCCTGGAGTCTCGGTTGCGGCCACAGAAACGCCTATCTATTCCCCTTACAATTGAATCCCCTATCACTATCGCTCTCCCACTCTTTTGCCTACCCTCCTGTGCAGCAGAGCCAGCCACGGTGCCATGAACTTGGCTGCTCCTGCCCTCCCCTGATGAGTCATCCCCCTCAACAGTACTCAAAGCGGTGTATCTGTCTCGGGATGCCAAAGGCATGCATGAGAGTTAGAGCAGCAAAGGAGCTGAGGCGGGACAGAGATGTTACGGAGGTGGAAGTAGCCATCTCGACCCTACTCCCTCCCTGAATGCCTCCATCTTTCTCTCTGCATTTCAACAACAACAACTTGTATTTATATAGCGCCTTTAACGAAATGAAACGTCCCAAGGTCCTTCACAGGAGTATTATGAGAGTAAAAAAATTTGACACCGATCCACATTAGTAAAAATTAGCACAGGTGACCAAAAGCTTGGTCAATGAGGTAGGCTTTCCGGAGCGTCTTGAAGGAGGAAGGAGGTAGAGAGGCGGAGAGGTTTAGGGAGGGAGTTCCAGAGCTTGGGGCCCAGACAACAGAAGGCACGGCCACCAATGGTTGCGTGATTATAATCAGGGATGCTCAGGAGGGCAGAATTAGAGGAGCGCAGACATCTCGGGGAGTTGTGAGGCTGGAGGAGATTACAGAAATATGGAGAGGCGAGGGCCATGGAGGGGTTTGAAAACAAGGATGAGAATTTTGAAATCGAGGCGTTGCTTAGGTCAGTGAGCACAGGGGTGATGGGTGAGCGGGACTTGGTGCGAGTTAAGACATGGGTCAGCGAGCACAGGGGGTGATGGGTGAGCGGGACTTGGTGCGAGTTAAGACATGGGTCAGCGAGCACAGGGGGTGATGGGTGAGCGGGACTTGGTGCGAGTTAGGATATGAGGCAGTGAGCACAGGGGGTGATGGGTGAGCGGGACTCGGTGTGTGTTAGGACATGGGGCAGCGAGCGCAGGGGGTAATGGGTGAGCGGGACTCGGTGCGAGTTAAGACACGGGGGGAGCCGAGTTTTGGATCACCTCAAGTTGGAACATCTCTAGTCAATGCCTCCTTAAAACCAAAGTGGTCACCTGTGCCAACTCCTCCACAGAAAGCTTAGCGGCTGTTCCTTTTCTCAACTCGGGGTGGGGACAGTTTTTTACGGTGAGCTTGCAAGTTGTTGTCGGTACAAATATCAGTTCATTTTAGAGCCCCAATTTAGCTCTTAAAACTACACTTGGTTCCACGTAATGCTTGTGAAATATCCCGCGTCCCAGGCAAGTAACACGTGCAGAGCACAGTGCCTAATTTAATGGTGCCGGAACTCACAACTTGCGGGGAGAACATGTCAGGCTGTTTAGAGTGATGGGCCTATGAACACATGGATTACAAGCAGCAGCTAGAAGAGGAGCATGCCTTTCAGGGCTCCCCGTCTTAAGGCATTTTATACTGACAGGAAAAGCCCTCGGAGAGTGGGACTGAAGCTCGGGCCTAAATGCAGCTCTCCTAAATTCTCTTCACCAGCACAGTTGGGGACACCATCGTAAAATAACCCAACTGGTTCAACTAACGTCCTTTAGGAAAAAGGAAACCTGCTCAGTCTGGGCCTATACGTGACTCCATTCCCACAACAACGTGATTGACTCTTAACTGCCCTCTGAAGCGGCCGAGCGAAACACTCAGCCGTATCGAAACCCCTGCCAGCGGTTTAAGGCGACGGCCCACCACCTCCTCAGGGCGACGAGGGATGGGAGATAAAGGCCAGCCTTGCCAGCGACGTACAGATCCCCAGAAGGAAAAGAGATCATCCCTACACTCACGATCTTTCACCGAGTGCCATGGCTGAATTGCTCCAGAAAAGCGGTTTCTCGAGCATCGCTTTATTTCATCAAGTTTTTGATCCCGCACGCCTCCCCATCATGAGGATGCCACCTCGAGCTGGTTTCAGACGCCGAGACTGCCCACCAATGCCCAGTGAGCCAGGGGCCGCTCCACATATGGGAGTGTGGACTGACAGCTCGACAGTGAGAGGCATCACAAGAGAGCACAGCCCTGTCCTTCAATGACACAAGCTCACTTGCACTTTGCAGCAAGGCTGACTAACTAGTTGCCTGCGAGCTGTGGCTCAGTGAGTAGCACTCTCTCCTCTGAGTCAGAAGGTCGTAGTTTCAAGTCCCCCTGCTTGAGCACATAATCCAGGCTGGCACTCCCAGTGTAGTACCGAGGGAGCGCTGCACTGTCGGAGGGGCAGTACTGAGGAAGCGCCGCACTGTCAGAGGGGCAGTGCTGAGGGAGTGCAACACTGTCGGAGGGGCAGTATTGAAGGCGTGGAGGGGCAGTACTGAGGGAGTGCAACACTGTCGGAGGGGCAGTATTGAAGGCGTGGAGGGGTAGTACTGAGGGAGTGCAACACTGTCGGAGGTGCAGTACTGAGGGAATGCTGCACTGTTGGAGGGGCAGTACTGAGGGAATGCTGCACTGTTGGAGGGGCAGTACTGAGGGAATGCTGCACTGTCGGAGGGGCAGTACTGAGGGAGTGCAACACTGTCGGAGGTGCAGCACTGAGGGAATGCTGCACTGTTGGAGGGGCAGTACTGAGGGAATGCTGCACTGTCGGAGGTGCAGCACTGAGGGAATGCTGCACTGTTGGAGGGGCAGTACTGAGGGAGTGCAACACTGTCGGAGGGGCAGTACTGAGGGAATGCTGCACTGTTGGAGGGGCAGTACTGAGGGAGGGCCGCACTGTCGAAGGGGCAGTACTGAGGGAGCTCTGCACTGTTGATGGGGCAGTACTGAGGGAGCGCTGCACTGTCAGAGGGGCAGTACTGAGGGAGCGCCGCACTGTTGGAGGGGCAGTACTGAGGGAGCGCCGCACTGTTGGAGGTGCCGTCTTTCGGATGAGACATTAAACTGCTCTCTCAGATGGATGTAAAAGTTCCCATGGCATTATTTGGAAGAAACGCAGGAGAGTTCTCCCCAGTGTCTTGGCCAATATTTACCTCTCAAGCAACATCACTAAAACAGATTATCTGCTCATTTCATAGAATCATAGAATGGTTGCAGCACGGAAGGAGGCCATTCGGCCCGTCGAACCCGTGCCGGCTCTCTGCAAGAGCACCTCAGCCAGTCCCACTCCACCGCCCTTTCCCCGTAGACCTGCAAATTCTTTTCCTTCAGGTACTTATCCAACTCCCTTTTGAAAGCCACGATTGAGTCTGCCTCCACCACCCTCTCAGGCAGCGCATTCCAGATCCTAACCTCTCGCTGCGTGAAAAAGTTTTTCCTCATGTCGCTTTTGGTTCTTCTGCAAATCACCTTAAATCTGTGTCCTCTGGTTCCCGACCCTTCCACCAATCGGAACAGTTTCTCTCTCTCTCTCTACTCTGTCTAGACCCCTCATGATTTTGAACACCTCGATCAAATCTCCTCTCAACCTTCTCTGCTCCAAGGAGAACAACCCCAGCTTCTCCAGTCTATCCACGTCACTGAAGTCCCTCATCCCTGGAACCATTCTCGTAAATCTTTCCTGCACCCTCTCTAAGGCCTTCACATCCTTCCTAAAGTGCGGTGCCCAGAATTGGACACAATACTCCAGTTGAGGCCGAACCCGTGTGTTATACAGGCTCATTATAACTTCCTTGCTTTTGTACTCTATACCTCTATTTATGAAGCCCAGGATCCCGTAAGCTTTTTTAACCGTTTTCTCAACCTGCCCTGCCACCTTCAGCGATTGGTGCCCATATACCCCCAGGTCTCTCTGTTCATGCTCCCCCTTTAGGATTGTACCCTTTAGTTTATATTGCCTCTCCTCATTCTTCTGACCAAAATGTATCACCGCACTTTTCTGCGTTAAACTTCATCTGCCACGTGTCCGCCCATCCCACCAGCCTGTCTATGTCCTCTTGAAGTCTCTCACTCCCCTCACCGTTCACTATAATTCCAAGTTTTGTGTCATCCGCAAATTTTGAAATCGTGTCCTGTACACCCAAGTCCAAATCATTAATCTATATCAAGGTATCTCATTGCTGTTTGTGGGAGCTTGCTGTGCACAAACTGGCTGCCGCGTTTCCCACATTACGACAGTGACTACACTCCAAAAGTATTTCATTGGTGCGACATAAACATAAATCTTCCTTTCTAGAGGAGCGGGGACCCCAAGTATTCTGTCTCCTTCTCAAGCGCAGTCAGGCAAGTCAGCTAACAGCAATCGAAGGACCCAATCTGGTGATGTTTTCCTGCTCCAAACAATTTAGTTATTCATAACCAGGAAGGAGAACAATTTTTTACATAAAGACTTCCATTTATATCGCGCCTTTTACAACCACCGGACGTCTCAACGCGCTTTACAGCCACTTTTGGAGTGTGGTCACTGTTGTAATGTGGGAAAGGCAGCAGCCAATTTGCGCACAGCAAGCTCCCACAAACAGCAATGTGATAATAAGCAGATAATCTGTTTTTGTTATGTTGATTGAGGGATAAATATTGGCCCCAGGACACCGGGGAGAACTCCCCTGCTCTTCTTCAAAATGGTGCCCTGGGATCTCCTTCAGCACTGCACTGGAGTATCAGCCTAGATTTTTGTGCTCAAGTCCCTGGAGTGGGACTTGAACCCACAACTATTTCAGTTGAAAACATAAATCAAGTGCTCCCTGATTAAAGGGGGCACTAAAACCGACAAACTTAAACAATTAAACTTTAGACATTAAGGATCAAATTAAAATTTGGTTGCCGGGGGTGATGATGCACTCCAGTCCCTCCGGCGCCCACCTCTCGCGGAAGGCCGCGAGCGTACCGGTGGACACTGCGTGCTCCATCTACAGGGACGCCCTGGCTCGGATGTAACCGCGGAAGAGAGGCAGGGGACTTGAACTCCCAAACCTCATGACTCAGAGGCGAGAGTGCGGCCTGCTGAGCCACAGCTGACACATCTCGTTTTTATTTATGTTTGGGAGCGTCGGTTGGTTTGAGAGATATGAAGGGAGTTAAACACGAAGGCTTGGAGCCAACACATACCTCCCTGCTCACCAACCCCTTACCACACATCATACATTCCACACGCCACAGCATTATGACTGACGGCATGCCTGACGGAAAGCCCACTCACAGACCCGTCCTGCTTGCACTAAATCACTCGGCTGTGAAGAGGGCGACTGATTGGATGTCACCAAGATGCAGGTCGGTGATTGGAGCAGGTGCAGCAGGAGCGGCGAGGTCGGGGCGAAGGAGCGGAGAGAGATCAGGACCCGGGAGAGGCGTGCGTTCGGGGCGCAGAAGAGCAGAGGGGCCCAGGGGCAGCACGGGCCCAGCCCACACTGTGCGATATGTGTCCACACTAGGTCCGTGCAGCAGAGCTGGTCTCCAGTTGTCTTGGTTAATCCTTGCCACTGGACCAAGACCTCGCTCTGTCAAGCGAAGGTTCACCAGACTGATTCCCGGGATGACAGGACTGACATATGGAGAAAGACTGGATCGACTAGGCTTATATTCACTGGAATTTAGAAGAATGAGAGGGGATCTCATAGAAACATATAAAATTCTGATGGGATTGGACAGGTTAGATGCAGGAAGAATGTTCCCGATGTTGGGGAAGTCCAGAACCAGGGGTCACAGTCTAAGGATAAGGGGTAAGCCATTTAGGACCGAGATAAGGAGAAATTTCTTCACCCAGAGAATTGTGAACCTGTGGAATTCTCTACCACAGAAAGTTGTTGAGGCCAGTTTGTTAGATATATTCAAAAGGGAGTTAGATATGGCCCTTATGGCTAAGGGGATCAAGGGGTATGGAGAGAAAGCAGGAATGGGGTACTGAAGTTGCATGATCAGCCACGATCTTATTGAATGGTGGTGCAGGCTCGAAGGGCTGAATGGCCTCCTCCTGCACCTATTTTCTATGTTTCTATGTGTGGTGGCTGCTGTGCAATGGCCACCACACATTAAAAAAAATCCACGCACAGGCATCTTCCACCCTTCAAGATGTAGTTCAGGATCTGGAATATCAGGTCCTTCATTGAAACACCTGTGAACTCATCCCTTTTTGGCGTGGAAGCAAGTCATCCTGGATACGAGGGACCGCCTATGATGATGATGAAATCACCCAGCGATAATGCTATGAGTACAAAGCCTGGATGGACAATGGAGCGAGAGACTGGGAACTCTGCTGTGACTGCCAAAACTCAGTGCCAGGCGAGCTCTCCATCCCACCTGAAGCCATCGGCATCGACTGGTAACTGGACCTGGCTCTCCCTCCCTCGCTCTGCATTTGCTGAGTTGCTCTGTGACCCATTGCCAGCGAGCGGGTTAATCAGTAACTCCGCAGGCAAGCTGCTGTCGGCATTGGTTATACACAAGGCTCTCTTTTTTTTTGTGCGCAGTACAATTACTGATAAGAGGAGCGGCTGATGGGAACTGAAAGTCCTCTGTCTTCTCTTTTTTTTTAAGGACAGAAGAACAGGTGGCAAATGCTATGATAGGAACCTCTGGATGCGGGGGGGGGGGGGGGCGGGTGTCACTGCATCCTGCCCTATTGCGATTTTCATCTGAAGGTGCCGACTCGTGCTGGCGAATAGCTCCACAGGCACCAGATGCCCTCCAACAAGCGGCCACTCACCATGCACGGTGGGCATCTCAGTTGAGCCCGACTGTCTCCTCGCACAAAACGCTTCCCCCCCCCCACCCCCACATATATCCACCCCCTACACACCATCTCAGCAACAACTTGCATTTATATAGCGCCTTGGGACGTTTTACTATGTTAAAGGCGCTTCACAGGAGCGTTATCAAGCAAGATTTGACACCACGCCACAGGAGGAGACATTAAGACGGGTGACCATAAGCTTGGACAAAGAGGTGGGTTTTGAGGAGGAGAGAGGCGGAGAGGCTGAGTGAGGGAATTCCAGAGCTCAGAGTCTAGGCAGCTAAAGGCACAGCCACCAATGGTGGAGTGATTATAATCAGGGATGCTCAAAAGGGCAGAGTTAGAGGGGCGCAGATATCTCGGGGGGGCTGGAGGAGATTACAGAAATAGGGAGGGGCGAGGGCCATGGAGGGATTTGAAAACATGGGTAAGAATTTTGAAATTGAGGTGTTGCTTAACCGGAACCAATGTAGGTCAGCGAGCACAGGGGTGATGGGTGAGCGGGATTTAGTACAAGTTAGGACACGGGCAGCCGAGTTTGGGATCACCTCTAGTTTACCTCGAGTAGAATGTGGGAGGCCAGCCAGGAATGCGTTGGAATAGTCAAGTCTAGAGGTAACAAAGGCATGGATGAGGGCTTCAGCAGCGGATGAGCTGAGCCAAGGCCGGAGACAGATCATGTTACGGAGTTGGAAATAGGCGGTCTTAGTTATGCTGTGGATATGTGGTCGGAAGCTCATTTCAGGATCAAATATGACACCAAGGTTGCGAACAGTCTGGTTCAGCCTCAGACAGAAGTTGGGAAGAGGGATGGAGTCAGTGGCGAGGGAATAGAGTTTGTGGCGGGGAGCGAAAACACAATGGCTTCGGTCTTCACAATAGTCAATTGGAGAAAATTTCTGCTCATCCAGAACTGGATGTCGGACAGGCAGTCTGACAATTGAGAGACTGTGGAGGGGTAATGAGGTA
The DNA here is from genome assembly GCF_044704955.1 of Pristiophorus japonicus. Taxonomy (NCBI): domain Eukaryota; kingdom Metazoa; phylum Chordata; class Chondrichthyes; family Pristiophoridae; genus Pristiophorus; species Pristiophorus japonicus. The sequence goes on along the minus strand of NC_091980.1, from coordinate 311,303,689 downwards.
GAGCTGGGTGGTCATGAGTACGGGTGGAAACTGACGCTGTGTTTTCGTATAATGTAGTAGAACGCCCCCAAGGCGTTACACAGAAGCCTAACCAGACATATCAAGGCAAACATTGAGGAGTGGTGACAGACAGCCTGGTCAAAGAGGAAGGTTTATAGGAACGTCTTAAAGGTGTGTGTGTGTGTGTGGGGGGGGGGGGGGGGGGAGGGGAGCAACATCAGTGAAAACGTGAATCGGCTGCTGTCTGATTCTCATCGGGTTAAGTAGAACGTGGCATCCTTTCTGCCCTTGGAAGAGAGGCAGAAGGACAGCGGATGCTTCAAACGCCTGGCTAACAGCAATGTCTGACAGAGCCCGCTGCTGCCTCTGGGTTAGAGAGTGGGACAACTCTCAGGGATCAGGGATCCCACGCATTGTCCAGTGAGGCCAGGGGAACGTGCTACTTCCCCTACCGGCGGCGCCTAGCCTACACGTACACCTGCAGTCTGGCTGCAAACCAGCGCTGGGTACTAGAGGGCATCTGGTACCTCTGGCTATCTCTGGGGTGTAAACATAACATTACAAATCGGTGCATAGGCGGTCCCTCGAACGAGGATGACTTGCTTCCACATGAGTACACAGATGTTTCAATGAAGGACCCGATATTCCAGTCCTGAACTACATAGGAGCAGGAGTCAGCCATACGGCCCCTCAAGCCTGCTCCGCCATTCAATAAGATCATGGCAGATCTTCAACTTTCCCGGCCGATCTCCATATCCCTTGGTTCCCTTAATATCCAAAAATCTATCGATCTCAGCCTTGAATATACTCAACGACTGAGCCTCCACAGCCCTCTGGGGCAGAGAATTCCAAAGATTCACCACCCTCCGAGTGAAGAAATTTCTCCTCATCTCAGTCCTAAATGGCCGACCCCTTATCCTGAGACTATGACCCCCTAGTTCTCGACTTTAAGACTCTCCAGCCAAGGGAAACAGCCTCTCAGCATCCACCCTGTCAAGCCCCCCCAAGAATGTTATACTTTTCAATGAGATCACCTCTCATTCTTCTAAACTCCAGAGAATTTAGGCCCCTACTCAAGTCTCTCCTCATGGGACAGCCCTCTCATCTGAAAGGAAATATAACCCCATACTGGCACTGTGCATGAAAATAAGGAAAATGCCCCAAGACCCCAAGGAAAAAGCACCTTCTCCTGTGTCGTCATGGAGACCAAAAGCTTCCATTCCAGGATCGATCCCTGGCCTATGCTGTGTTACCTGATCTCAGCCAGGGTAGGAGTCGGGCCTGCTACAATTGACTTCAGTGTTCCTGAATTAGGCACAAGGTGGCTGGGGCGGTGGAAGGACAGAAGAGAAAATCAGTCAGAGGTCCTTGATGAGAATCCAGTGACCCTGGTGCAACTGTGCGCACAGGGCAGTAGGGGGAAAGGGGGAGAACAGGGTCAGGTTCGCCCGTGATGATGCCCCCACACAGTAACGTAACCTGCTGAAATTCAGCATCAGAGCTCGGAATGGCCGACCGGATGAGGTACTGGACAGTGCCAGTTGAACCTTGTCCCAGAGAGGTGTCAGCATCTTTAGGAGAGGAGGGGTCAGGAGAGAGAGGGACAGAGAGAGAGGGACAGAGAGAGAGGGACAGAGAGAGAGGGAGAGAGAAAGAGACAGAAAGAGAGAGAGACACACACACACACACAGAAAAAACGGAGGCAGAGAGACAGAGACAGTGAGAGAAATACTGGGAGAAAAAAAAGAGACAGACACAGAGAAGCACTGAAAGAGAGAGAGGGAGAGACAGACAAATATTGGCAGAGAAAGAGAGAGCGACAGAGAGAAAGACAGTGACACATACAGAGAAGGACTGAAAGAGGGAGAGACGGAGAGAAATATTGGCAGAGAAAGAGGCAGACAGAGAGAGAGACAGAGAGACACAGTGAGGGAGAGGGAAATGCATCAGCAATGTATAATGAGATAAGGAAGGCAATGGAAGAAATTCAATCTAACTACAGTGTGTGAAAGTGCCCGGTAAGTGCCCTGCTTGAAATGTGACCCGTGCAATGTTTTCCTTCGGAAGGAAGCAGTGCTCGATGTGTATGCTTTTATAGTTGGAAGCACAGCCGCCATCGTCTGCATGTTCCAACCTGAAAGTTCAACTGACTGCACAAGCGACATGCTGAAGGGGAAGCGCCTACAGGGGAACGAGCGGGAGGCCGGATCATCCCGAACAGCTCCCGGCACCACTGCCGGAGACGGAACAGGATTTAGAGAGGCTATTCGACAGTAGAGGGCCTCACAGTGTCTCGGCCCGAAGTCCAGCCATGCCCTCTTTGCAACATGGTGGAGGTGGGGTTTCAGGAGATGGCTGTTTTTCTCCCTAGCCCAGGGACATTGAGGTCTGGCTGTATCACCCATCCTGGATGAGACCAGCTAATGGAGCAGAACAAGGGGTTTTCTGTGTGTCTGTCTGCGTGTGTGGTAGGTTGGCCCAGTAAGATCAGGAGCCAGTAAATCGTGGTACAATTCAACAAGCAAAATGCCAATGCAGCCAGTGTTGAGGTAGCTGATGATTAATAACCCTGTGAGCGTGGGAAGAGTTTAATAAATAGAGATGTCCCTGTTGGGTAAATGAACAGTGTGGTTAAAAAAAAGAAAGGACTTGCATTTCTATAGCACCTTTGACAATCTCAGAACGGCCCAAAGCGCTTTATGAAGTAATTTTGAAATATAGTCATTGCTGTAAAGCAGAGAAACATAGCAGCCAGTTTGCGCACAGCAAGCTCCCACAAACAGTAGTGAAGTAAATGACCAGATCGCCTGTACTTTTCAGTGGTGTTGCTTGATGGCTAAATGTTGGCCAGGACAATGGGGAGAATTGGCTTGCTTTTCTTCGAAAAGTGCCATGGGATCTTTTACCTCGGTTTAATGTCTCATCCGTAAGACGATCCCTCAGCACTGCACTGGAGTGTCAGCTTAGATTATGTGCTCAACTCTCTGGAAACCAGGGGAGTAAAATTAAGTGCGGGGAGCTTTTCCTGTGACATCTGTGGGGTCGAAATTCTGTTTCTAATGCCACCCGTTAACGGCGGGGAGGGGCGGCTAAGTGCTTACCATCGGCGGCTCTCCCGGGAAATTGTGTTGGGCGGTGGGGGCGGCGCCAAGAGGTACCACTGCGCGCTCGACCGCCACCCACGTGGTGACATCATCGAACGCCACGACTGCGACATTAAATGTGTACGGTGACCTTCCTTTCAGGTGTCCGTACAGCCTGGGAAAGGTGTCGGGACATTGGGGATCCGGGGCGGGAGCGTCCAGCGAGCAAGGGAAGTGGTTATTGTGATAGTTTCAGGGAGCTCACAGCACACACAGCCTTCAGATGGCAGAATCTTCTAGAAATCACCAGCCAGGTGACCTGGTCCCTTTATTATAAACAGCACTGGCTGTAGTGCCACAGGAGCCCACAGTGTGGAGCTACAGATATTACACTTCTCCCTCCTTAATGAAGAAGTAATTATAACAAACAATCATCATACATAACTTGCATGGTTATACATAACAAAAAATATGGACTTGTTTTGCCATATTTACAAATCAAGCTTAACCGCTTGTTTTCTGTTTCGAAGAGGATACCTTCGCTCTCGAACAGAACCTTCCAAACATGGTGTTGAATTTAAACTCATTCGAGGCTGATCCTGAGGAAAGGTTTTCTCCAAGGGATGCCCCTGATTTCCACTTGAACTCTATAACTGTTTGTCGGCCTGACTCAGACTTAAATTCTGACTTTCTCTTGGACTTGTTTCCAGTACATTGGATTTAGGATTTGCTACTGGTGTATCAAAACTATCTGATGAGTCAGAAATAATTGAATCATTCCAACCTTCAACTCCTTCCACGTCTGTAGGTAAAATATGATCAATGTGAACAAACCTAACCTGTCCATGATCAAACATCTTGACCAAATATGTTCGAGGACCACATATCTTCACCACTCTTCCTGGTAACCACTTTAACCATTCATGGTGATGGTTCTTCACTCTCACCTTCTGGTTTAATTTCACACTTCTCTCTTTTACTCTCCCTCTATCATGATTCTCTTTGTCTTAATTGTGTCTCTTCTACGGACTGTGCCAAGTTTGGTTTTAACAACGAGAATCTGGTTCATGGCTGTCGTTTGAGAAACAACTCTGCTGGTGTTCTACCAGTGGTTGTATGAGGAGTATTACGATATGTAATTAGGAAATTAGCCAATTTGTGGTCCAATGACAACTGTCGTTTCTTTGGATTTGGATCCAATATCTGTTTGATGAGGGCACGTTTTACAATTTGTACAGTGCGCTCTGCTGCACCATTTGAAGCAGGATGGTATGGTGGAACCTTGGTATGTTTCACACCATTTTTGCTCGTGAACTGTGCAAATTCTTCCGAACGAAATTGTGGTCCATTATCAGAAACAATTTCTTCTGCGAGGCCAAATGAAGAAAATAATCTTCATAAAATGTCTAATGTTTTACTTGTTATTTTTCATATTGGAAACACTTCGACCCACTTCGAATGGCTATCAATCACAATGAATAATTGCTGTCATTCTAGCTTAGCAAAATCAATATGTAGCCTTTGCCAAACCCTGGGAGGCCATTTCCATGGCTGTAATGGTACTGATGGTGGTTGCTTGCTTACCGATTGACATGTCATATACACTGACTGACGATGTACTCTATATCTTTATCAAGACTTGGCCGTCAGAAGTAACTGCGTGTAAAACTCTTGGTCAAGCACATTCCCAGGTGCTGGTCATGGAGGTCTCCTAATAATTTAGACCTGATTTATTTGGTATAACCACTCTTGCATCCCACATGATACAATCTTTATCGACTGATAATTCATTCCTATGAATGAAGAATGGATGAATATCTTTGTCTATTACCTGGTTTACGGTTACTTTATAATCCCAACACAATCTTACCTTACCATCAGACTTAGGTACAACAACAATGGGTGTAGCCCAATTACATCGATCTGTCTTAGAAATAATGTTCTCAGTCTCTAGTCTTTTGAGTTCTTGCTCAACTTACTCCTTGAGTGCATATGGTACGGAACGTGGCTTGTACTAAACTGATCTAGCGTCCTTCTGTACCCTGACACTCGCCTTGAAGCCTTGGATTGGACTGCCCGTTTCTCAGAACACCTTCGGTTAATTCTAGATGACATCATCCTTTGACTCAAATCTCAAATCAACACAAAAAATCTCACTCCAATCCAGCTTCAGTGATCCCAGTAAGGCAGACTTGTCTCCTGCCACTATTATCAGAGGCAAGCTCTGAAATTGATCTTTGTATTTCATCGGTACAGTGATACAACCTACCACAGGAATGTTCTCTCCCGAGTAACCTCCCAGCTCTATCTTGAATTTCTCCAATGGGAAATCACGCAATTTGTCTAAGTATTGCGATTCCGGTACTACACTCACGGATGCACCAGTGTTGATTTCCATGGGTATCTCGATTCCTGCAACATCTATGTGGATGATAATTTTTAAATCGCTGTCCGTTAACCTCGTGCTCCTGATGATGTTTGCTCTAACAGCTCCCCGTCCTATTGTTTTTCTTCCATGCTATGTAGTCTCTGGGGATTTCTACTCAAAGCTTTGAAAGCTGGTTTACCCTTCAGTCTGCATGCCTTCGCAAGATGCCCAGTTTTGCTGCAGAAGAAACACTCTGCCTTCACATATGAACAACTTTGAACAATGTGATGTCCCAGGCACCGATAGCAGGACTTCAATGCTCTGTTACCATTGCTAGTTTCTGAGACTTTGGGGCCCAACCGCCTTTTACTTTTAACCTGCAGGCGATTCACCTCGGTTGCCTGACGGCTGAAAATAGTACGAAATTCTCGGGAATATTGGTTGGCCATGTTCATTGACATAGCTGTCTGACATGTTAAATCAAAAGTCAAGTTAGACGTGAACAACTTTCTTCTGATCGCATCATTTTTCATCCCACAAACAAAGCGGTCACATGCTCTGTCCTGAGAGTTTCCAAAATTACAGGAATAGATAGCTTTTTTAATGCTACAATGTACTCACTGATATTTTCTTCGGTTAACTGATCTTGTATTCCGAAACGATAACTTTCAGCAATTTCCAAGGGCTTGGGGCTGTAGTGCTCTGCTTAAGAGTTGTGTCCTTTGGCTTGTCAGGCACAAGCAAATTTTTCAAGGTTTCATACACCTCGGGCCCTGCTTCAGTTAAGAAAATAGCCCTTTGTCGTTCCAACACCACCCGGTTATGATTTTCATCATCGGGGAGACTGCGATGATATTATTTGCGGTGAAAAACATTTCTAGCTGCTCCACAGACGCTCTGAAACTTTCACGGTCACGTTTAAATTCTCCCAATCGCCCTATTACCCCCATAGGCGCGGCCATCTGGACTCTGGCAGTTCAAACAAGTGCGCTTGTAATTTACCTCAGATATTTATTTTTTCCAGCATTTATGTATTAATGGGACCAGTGGGGAAGTGTGGGTGAGGGAAATTGTCGGAGATCTTTTTTTCTTCAATTTTTACATCTGGCCTGCCGGCAGCCAACCGTGGGGAAACTCGGTGGGCCCCCTGAGATGCCGTTCCCTTGGCGCCCGAGGATGAGTGTACAACACCACTTTTAGCACTGCTCTCTCATCTTTGGGTGGCAAAGCTGAATGTTGCACAGTCTGAGGGGGCATCTACTGCCCGACGGTAAAATCAGCCGGTGTCACCAGCTCAAACACGGCGGGACCGAATTTTCACCCCTGCGTGTTTTCACAATCTGCAACACTGTGCTTCCACCTTCCGCCACCTCACAGGTTCAAGCCAGCGCCATGAGGGGGGTCTGACCCACCCCAAGACCCCAACAGCACAGTGACGTCTGCACTGTCCCAAGCTCCCCTCCACAAGATATGGGGCGCCTCAGTTTACAGTCCACCTTCCCGAGGCCTCGGGCAGCTGTGATTAACTGCAAGTTTGGCAGTGTGGTCAAATAACCCTCCAGCTTTGTTTGAACAGGTCCCACTCCACCCCCACCATCAAGAGATGTGTGGGATTGTTGGGACTCTTGTTCCCAGTCCATGAACTCTTTTGACAACACTGGTGATTTGGCTTTCTTCCGAGTCAGAAACGGCCGAGATTGAGCGACATACCAAGGCCTTCCCTTTTTCTTTCCAGATAAGATTAATGCTCGCATTTTTATCAATTTCATCGACAGAAAGTCGAGGGTGTTTGCACAGTGTGTTTGTTCGCTGGTCATTAATAAAACACGGAAAGAGAGTGTGCTGTGGTGTATTAACTCGCCGCAAACTAGGCAAACAGAAATCCTGCAAAGGTTTCACACAAGTCACGACAAAGCTTTACCCAAGCTACCACTCGAACACTGCTCAGCCATTTTAGGTCCCGGGCATCTTCCAGCCTATCAAGCCTGAGGTTCGCCACAGTAGCTCTCTCTATAGAATCATAGAATGGTTCATAGCACAGGAGGTGGCCATTCGGCCCATCGTGTCTGTGCTGGCTCTTTGAAAGAGCGATCCGATTAGTCCCACTCCCCGGCTCTTTCCCAGAGCCCTATCATTTTTTTCCCTTCAAGTATTTATCCAATTTCCTTTTTGAAAGTCACTATTGAATCTGCTGCCACCGCCCTTTCAGGCAGCGCGTTCCAGATCATCATAACTCGCTGCATAAATAAAATGTTTCCTCGTCTCACTCTCTTGCTCGTTTGCCAATCACCGACAATCTGTGTCCTCTGGTTACCGACCCTGGAAACACTCCCCGGTATTAGATGGAGAGCAGGATTTTCTCCCAGACTATCCTGGAGTCTCCAGGAATTGAAGATTCATCTCCACGTCACTGCCGCCAGCCACCAGGGAGGCAAAGCAAAGCATCGGGGCATTAAAAATATCAGTGTGTTTTATCCCATTTTCTTTGAACATTTTAGTAGTTATAAAAGAAATTGGAGATGGGGTAAGAAAAGGCGGTTTGACTCGACAGTTGAGAATCGCCCAATCGGGGAACGAAGGGTCTGTCCGCTTCCCAATTGGCTGTGGGGGGGTGCGGAGGCTACAAGGCTGGACGTGTTGGGCAGCCAATGGTGGGAGTGTGGGGGGGGGGGGGGCAGGAGATCATGTGATGAAACAACCAGGGTTCGCAATTCTACCCAGATCCCTGGCCAACATTCCCCCCCTCTCTCCGGCAATTGGAGAGCAGGAAGCTCTCCCGAAATCCTGGCCAACATCCCGGCCCATCTCGAACAACACCCGTAAATGCCAGATTCGGTGTCTGTTCATCTCATTTGTGCAAACAAGGCTGCTAGGTTTTGCTGCACGGCAGTCTGGAGTAATGCACTGCACGTGAAGTGTTTAGGAATGTTTCCAGAGACACAAATTGTTATATAAATGGAAGTCAGTCTTTTTGCTTTACCAAGGCAGCTGAAACATGAAGTCCTGTTCTCGAGTCGGTTCTTTTACAGACCTCACTTCGCTTAAATGGTTTCCCACATTACAACAGCGACTACACTCCAAAAGTACTTCATTGGCTGTAAAGCGCTTTGAGACGTCCGGTGGTCTATGTTTCTATGAAAGGTGCTTCTTTAAAGGTGAGAGCGAGGAGTCGTGATTAATCGAAATGGCTGAAGGAAGATGTCTTTGGATACTTTCTCCCTTTTATGTTTAAAAAAAACCCCCACACTTCAGTGCGATCCCTCGCTCATGGAGCAATGTAGAATCTGCAACACGCCCAAAAATAGGAGCGATTGTCCCTGGTGCTGACTTCAGCTTTCCTTATTAAAGAGTGCCCCCTGCTGTAGCAGCATCTGACATGTACTGCTCTCCAGCTTCTCACAGGACTCTTGCACCTTGCACGAGGAGCACAGTTCTGATCGTTGACTGTGGTCCTCTTGAATTTAGCTGACAAGAGATTTCAGTTCTGGCCATCGACAGGGAAAACCTTGGCTGCTAAATTCAACTGGACCGAAATCTGCAAACCAAAAAAAAATGGGAGAGGCAGACATGTTTAGGTGGCAAGAGAGGGACACACACACATACATACAGGAGGACCAAGACAGCCATACACACACACACACAACCCTGGGGGGGGGGGGGGGGAAGAAAGACAGACACGGACAGCTGGAGAGAGAGAGGCACAGACTCGAGGGTGAGAGGTGAGAAGACAGACAGATAGATGCATACAGATGGAAAAAGGGATAGGAGGACAGAGTGACAGAGAGAGAGTTGAGGAAGAAAAGGACAGAAAGGCAAGGATACAGAGGACAGAGACACACAGAGTGAAAGAGAGACAGGTTGGGAGTTATAGAAAGAGCACGATACACACACACATGCACTCGCACAGACAGACACATAGACTGGCAAAGACAGAGATAAGGAGAGAGACTGGGAGCATTTATAATTTGGGTGAAAGCATACTGAATTAGGCACTGTGCTCGTGGACTGTGCAACACACCAGGGCTCGAGCAGTTTACTCCTTTAACACTCAGCCTTTCCCTACAAATGACAATATTTTGTTGTAACTCAGCATTATATGTCAGCTGTGGCTCAGTGGGCAGCACTCTCGACTCTGAGTCAGACGGTTGTGGGTTCAAGTCCCACTTCATGGACTTGAGCACAAAAATCTAGGCTGACACTCTCAGTGCAGTACTGAGGGAGTGCTGCACTGTCGGAGGGGCAGTACTGAGGGAGTGCTGCACTGTCGGAGGGGCAGTACTGAGGGAGTGCCGCACTGTCGGAGGGGCAGTACTGAGGGAGTGCTGCACTGTCGGAGGGGCAGTACTGAGGGAGTGCCGCACTGTCGGAGGGGCAGTACTGAGGGAGTGCTGCACTGTCGGAGGAGCAGTACTGAGGGAGTGCCGCACTGTCGGAGGGGCAGTACTGAGGGAGTGCCGCACTGTCGGAGGGGCAGTACTGAGGGAGTGCCGCACTGTCGGAGGAACAGTACTGAGGGAGTGCCGCACTGTCGGAGGGGCAGTACTGAGGGAGCGCCGCGCTGTCGGAGGGGCAGTACTGAGGGAGCGCTGCATTGTCGGAGGGGCAGTACTGAGGGAGCGCTGCACTGTTGGAAGGGCAGTACTGAGGGAGCGCCACACTGTCGGGGGGGCAGTACTGAGGGAGCGCTGTACTGTCGGAGGAGCAGTCTTTCGGATGAGACGTTAAACTGAGGCCCCGTCTGCTCTCTCAGGTGGATGTAAAAGATCCCATGTCGCTATTGTGAAGAAAAGCAGGGGGAGTTATCCCCGGTGTCCTGGCCAATACGTACCTCTCAAATCACCTCACTAAAAACAGATTGTCTGGTCATTGTCACATTGCTGTTTGTGGGAGCTTGCTGTGCGCAAATCGGCTGCCACGTTTCCCATATTACAACAGTGACTGCATTTCAAAAAGTACTTCAACCGCCTGAGGTTGTGAAAGGTGCTATAGAAATGCAAGTTCTTTCTTTCTTGCATTCGATGCCTTGGGGTGTGGGGTGTGGGGTGTGGGGGTGTGGGGGAAGGATACTGGGCAGAACTGTTAACCCAGTTCTCAGCTAGTTAACCACTGCCCTGGCAAGGAACAAAACCTCTTTCCTTGGCTCAGAGGGGAGCTGATTTTGGCGGGACACTGGTGGGCATCGAGTATCGTTGTGTTCAAAGCTTTGTGCTGCGATTTGACTTGAAGTGTTGTGGGGGAGGGGGCAAAGCGAATACATTCGAATTCTTCAGTCATGCAGGTAGCACCTGGTCTCCTACAAGAATAGTTCAGCCAAACAACGAGCCAAACCAGTTACCTTGGCAAACCCGCTATGTAAACAGTTGGCTGGACGAGCTGTTACATGCTCGCTGTCACACACACAATGAGTGATTTTATTTTTAGGAGCTCTTCCCCTTTTTGTTCCTGAAAACAAAGCACCGCAGCCCGAGCCCGGAAAAAATCCACACACGCACGCGCGTGCCGTGGTCTGACAGTCCAAAACCATCGCAGTTGGCCCCGGTTAAATGTGAAAGGTACCCTTCCCCTCTGTTAACCCATCACACGGCACGGCACGGCACGGACCGGCCAGCCTGCCGCTTTGCTTTTGGCAACGCGTGTCGGTACGGTATCTCCTTCAGGATTGCCCCTTTGCAAGGCAGGTCTGGAAGGAGATGCAGTGGTTGCTGTCGAGGTTCATCCCGAGCAGCTCCGTTACACAGGACTCTGTGCTCCACGGGCTGTTCCCAGGGACACACACCGAGACAGACATCATCTGCTGCTGGAGGGCCATCAACTCGGTCAAAGACGCACTTTGGTCTTGCCGAAACTTGCTGGTCTTCCAGAACAAGGAGATGTCCACGTCTGCGTGTTGCAGACCGGCGCAATCCAAGATCCAGGATTACGTGCTGAGGGGCGCACTTAAAATTGGTGCAGTCGCCGCAAAGGCACGGTGGGGAAGAGCCACAGTTTAAAGCCCTTCCGCCACAGTAAACCCGGGGGCAGGAATCAGTATAAAACTCCCCTCGGGCCGTACTTGTAACTTCTTTTTGTGTGTACATGGAGCACCATGATCTGTAAACACCTATGTAGTGCCATATACAATGCAAGGTCTGTTTCGTAATGCACGTTGGAAAGGAAAAAATGTAAATGTACCGTCACCCATTCCGTGTACTGTATAGTGACACATGTATTGTAATTTGTTGAATGTACGACAATGTCTTCCGTATTGTACCGAATTGTACTTGAACTGGAAAGCAAGGAAATGTATCGAACGGTACTGCCGTCAGCACCCAAATGTAGTGTCTGGGATTGCTGACCGCAGCTAAATGTACTGAACTGCTTTTGAATGTACTGTACAGATTTTTATATGAATAAAGTATATTTTGAAATAAAACAAACGCGTGTCGGTACGGTTCATGGAGGCACCACAGCCGCCCCCTGCCTCAGTCGGCTAACTCAGCACACACCGGGGGGGGGGGGGAAACCAAGCCGCCGACTATATCGGCACAGGAGAAAAAAATCCCCTTGCACGCAGGGCGGGTAGAATGTTGAACACAGTCCGTAAACTCTTCCAAAAAAGGCAACTAGTTGCTTGAAAACGAGGAATATTAAGAGGTCTGAGGAGCGAGCAGGAGAGTGGGATCAGACTGGGTGGGATATTAAAGGGTACTGTGCCCCCAGTCCTAGAATCCCCCCGCCCCCAACCAGCAGGAATAGTTTCTCTCTATCTACCCGATCTGTCCCCTTCATATCCTGAAAACTCCGATCAGATCGCCCTTTAATCTTCTAAATTCCAGGGAATACAACCCTAATTTGTTTACTCTCTCCTCATAACTTAACCCTTAACGATATTATTGGAAAGCAAAATACTGCGGATGCAGTTAATTCTGCCTAAGGGGGAAAGCCATTTAGGACCGAGATGAGGAGAAACTTCTTCACTCAGAGAAATGTGAACCTGTGGAATTCTCTACCACAGAAAGTTGTTGAGGCCAGTTCGTTAGATATATCAAAAGGGAGTTAGATATGGCCCTTACGGCCAAAGGGATCAGGGGGTATGGAGAGAAAGCAGGAATGGGGTACTGCAATTGCATGATCAGCCATGATCTTATTGAATGGTGGTGCAGGCTCGAAGAGCCGAATGGCCTACTCCTGCACCTATTTTCTATGTTTCTATGTTTCAACAGATGCTGCCTGACCTGCTGAGATTTGCACCATATTATCGGTATGGGAGTGAGCAGGAGAGTGGGATTAGACTGGGTGGGATATTAAAGGGTACGGGGAGTGAGCAGGAGAGTGAGATTAGACTGGGTGGGATATTAAAGGGTACGGGGAGTGAGCAGGAGAGTGAGATTAGACTGGGTGGGATATTAAAGGGTACGGGGAGTGAGTAGGAGAATGGGATTAGACTGGGTGGGATATTAAAGGGTACGGGGAGTGAGCAGGAGAATGGGATTAGACTGGGTGGGATATTAAAGGGTACGGGGAGTGAGCAGGAGAATGGGATTAGACTGGGTGGGACATTAAAGGGTACGGGGAGTGAGCAGGAGAATGGGATTAGACTGGGTGGAACATTAAAGGGTACGGGGAGTGAGCAGGAGAATGGGATTAGACTGGGTGGGATATTAAAGGGTACGGGGAGTGAGCATGAGAGTGAGATTAGACTGGATGGGATATTAAAGGGTACGGGGAGTGAGCAGGAGAATGGGATTATACTGGGTGGGATATTAAAGGGTATGGGGAGTGAGGGGGAGAATGGGATTATACTGGGTGGGATATTAAAGGGTACGGGGAGTGAGCAGGAGAGTGGGATTAGACTGGGTGGGATATTAAAGGGTACGGGGAGTGAGGGGGAGAGTGAGATTAGACTGGGTGGGGTATTAAAGGGTACGAGGAGTGAGCAGGAGAATGGGATTAGACTGGGTGGGATATTAAAGGGTACGGGGAGTGAGGAGAATGGGATTAGACTGGGTGGGATATTAAAGGGTACGAGGAGTGAGCAGGAGAATGGGATTAGACTGGGTGGGATATTAAAGGGTACGAGGAGTGAGCAGGAGAATGGGATTAGACTGGGTGGGATATTAAAGGGTACGGGGAGTGAGCAGGAGAATGGGATTAGACTGGGTGGGATATTAAAGGGTACGGGGAGTGAGCATGAGAGTGAGATTAGACTGGATGGGATATTAAAGGGTACGGGGAGTGAGCAGGAGAATGGGATTATACTGGGTGGGATATTAAAGGGTATGGGGAGTGAGGGGGAGAATGGGATTATACTGGGTGGGATATTAAAGGGTACGGGGAGTGAGCAGGAGAGTGGGATTAGACTGGGTGGGATATTAAAGGGTACGGGGAGTGAGGGGGAGAGTGAGATTAGACTGGGTGGGGTATTAAAGGGTACGAGGAGTGAGCAGGAGAATGGGATTAGACTGGGTGGGATATTAAAGGGTACGAGGAGTGAGCAGGAGAATGGGATTAGACTGGGTGGGATATTAAAGGGTACGGGGAGTGAGCAGGTGGGATTAGACTGGGTGGGATATTAAAGGGTACGGGGAGTGAGGAGAATGGGATTAGACTGGGTGGGATATTAAAGGGTACGAGGAGTGAGCAGGAGAATGGGATTAGACTGGGTGGGATATTAAAGGGTACGGGGAGTGAGGAGAATGGGATTAGACTGGGTGGGATATTAAAGGGTACGAGGAGTGAGCAGGAGAATGGGATTATACTGGGTGGGATATTAAAGGGTACGGGGAGTGAGCAGGAGAGTGGGATTAGACTGGGTGGGATATTAAAGGGTACGGGGAGTGAGGGGGAGAGTGAGATTAGACTGGGTGGGGTATTAAAGGGTACGAGGAGTGAGCAGGAGAATGGGATTAGACTGGGTGGGATATTAAAGGGTACGGGGAGTGAGGAGAATGGGATTAGACTGGGTGGGATATTAAAGGGTATGAGGAGTGAGCAGGAGAATGGGATTAGACTGGGTGGGATATTAAAGGGTACGGGGAGTGAGGAGAATGGGATTAGACTGGGTGGGATATTAAAGGGTACGAGGAGTGAGCAGGAGAATGGGATTAGACTGGGTGGGATATTAAAGGGTACGGGGAGTGAGCAGGTGGGATTAGACTGGGTGGGATATTAAAGGGTACGGGGAGTGAGGAGAATGGGATTAGACTGGGTGGGATATTAAAGGGTACGAGGAGTGAGCAGGAGAATGGGATTAGACTGGGTGGGATATTAAAGGGTACGGGGAGTGAGGAGAATGGGATTAGACTGGGTGGGATATTAAAGGGTACGAGGAGTGAGCAGGAGAATGGGATTAGACTGGGTGGGATATTAAAGGGTACGGGGAGTGAGGAGAATGGGATTAGACTGGGTGGGATATTAAAGGGTACGGGGAGTGAGCAGGAGAATGGGATTAGACTCGGTGGGATATTAAAGGGTACAGGGAGTGAGCAGGAGAATGGGATTAGACTCGGTGGGGTATTAAAGGGTACGGGGAGTGAGCAGGAGAATGGGATTAGGCTGGGTGGGGTATTAAAGGGTACGGGGAGTGAGCAGGTGGGATTAGACTGGGTGGGACATTAAAGGGTACAGGGAGTGAGCAGGAGAATGCGATTAGACTCGGTGGGGTATTAAAGGGTACGGGGAGTGAGGAGAATGGGATTAGACTGGGTGGGACATTAAAGGGTACGGGGAGTGAGCAGGTGGGATTAGACTGGGTGGGACATTAAAGGGTACGGGGAGTGAGCAGGTGGGATTAGACTGGGTGGGATATTAAAGGGTACGGGGAGTGAGGAGAATGGGATTAGACTGGGTGGGATATTAAAGGGTACGAGGAGTGAGCAGGAGAATGGGATTAGACTGGGTGGGATATTAAAGGGTACGGGGAGTGAGGAGAATGGGATTATACTGGGTGGGATATTAAAGGGTATGGGGAGTGAGGGGGAGAATGGGATTATACTGGGTGGGATATTAAAGGGTACGGGGAGTGAGCAGGAGAGTGGGATTAGACTGGGTGGGATATTAAAGGGTACGGGGAGTGAGGGGGAGAGTGAGATTAGACTGGGTGGGGTATTAAAGGGTACGAGGAGTGAGCAGGAGAATGGGATTAGACTGGGTGGGATATTAAAGGGTACGGGGAGTGAGGAGAATGGGATTAGACTGGGTGGGATATTAAAGGGTACGAGGAGTGAGCAGGAGAATGGGATTAGACTGGGTGGGATATTAAAGGGTACGGGGAGTGAGGAGAATGGGATTAGACTGGGTGGGATATTAAAGGGTACGAGGAGTGAGCAGGAGAATGGGATTAGACTGGGTGGGATATTAAAGGGTACGGGGAGTGAGCAGGTGGGATTAGACTGGGTGGGATATTAAAGGGTACGGGGAGTGAGGAGAATGGGATTAGACTGGGTGGGATATTAAAGGGTACGAGGAGTGAGCAGGAGAATGGGATTAGACTGGGTGGGATATTAAAGGGTACGGGGAGTGAGGAGAATGGGATTAGACTGGGTGGGATATTAAAGGGTACGAGGAGTGAGCAGGAGAATGGGATTAGACTGGGTGGGATATTAAAGGGTACGGGGAGTGAGGAGAATGGGATTAGACTGGGTGGGATATTAAAGGGTACGGGGAGTGAGCAGGAGAATGGGATTAGACTCGGTGGGATATTAAAGGGTACAGGGAGTGAGCAGGAGAATGGGATTAGACTGGGTGGGGTATTAAAGGGTACGGGGAGTGAGCAGGAGAATGGGATTAGACTGGGTGGGGTATTAAAGGGTACGGGGAGTGAGCAGGTGGGATTAGACTGGGTGGGACATTAAAGGGTACAGGGAGTGAGCAGGAGAATGCGATTAGACTCGGTGGGGTATTAAAGGGTACGGGGAGTGAGGAGAATGGGATTAGACTGGGTGGGACATTAAAGGGTACGGGGAGTGAGCAGGTGGGATTAGACTGGGTGGGACATTAAAGGGTACGGGGAGTGAGCAGGAGAATGGGATTAGACTCGGTAGGACAGACAGTGCATCCCGGATGGGAGGGCAGAAAGCCGGACCAGCGGTGTTTTTGAATCGATAGCCGTCTCCCTTTATCTTGGGCGGTGCTGTGATTTATTGGAGTAGTGCAGCATGTGCCATATCCAATCCAGTGTGGACCATCCACGTGTCAATTGTTGGAATTCCCAATGCCAAAAACATGCAAATCCTGCTCTCGGACCCAGATCGTCTTCCTGTGCCAAGAGGTGAGAATTCAGGGTATACCCTGGGCTAGGACATTGGCTGAAGGGTTGGAAGGAGGGGAGGACCTGGTAAGAGGAGTTATGTGCAGGGTGAGTGGAACAGCCCAGGGATCAGTATTGGGACCGCAACTGTTCCCAATTTAATCAACAGTTTCAATTCAGAAGTTGAAATGAGGAGGATTATGACAAGCTTCAGGAGGACTGCAACAGACTGGTGAAAAGGGCAGACACATGGCAGGTGCAGTTTAATGCGAATAAGTGTGAATTGATGCACTTTGGGAGGAACAACATGGCGAGACAGTATAAGCTAAATGCTACTACTGTGAGGGAACCTGGGTATATATTCACCAATCCTTGAAGGTGGCACGGCAAGTTGCCAAGGTTGTTGACAATGCATACAGGACCCTTGATTGGCCATGATCTTATTGAATGGTGGAGCAGGCTCAAGGGGCCAAATGGCCTACTCCTTCTCCTAGTTCTTATGTTCTTTGACTTTATAAATACTTTGAATACAAAAACAAGTCATTTATAAATCACTGGTTCGGCCCCAGCTGGAGTATTGTGTCCAGTTCTGGGCATCGCACTTTAGGAAGGATGTGAAGGCCCTGGAGAGGGAGCAGAGGAGATTTACCAGGATGATATCAGGGATGAGGGACTTCAGTTACGTGGAGAGACTGGAGAAGCTGGGGTTGTTCTCCTTAGAGCAGAGAAGGTTAAGGGGAGACCTAGAGAGATATTCAAAATTATGAAGTGGTGGGTGGGGGGTTTAAACTCACCATATCCTATCACTACAGAGCAGCAATCAACAGAGACAATACAAGGAAAGAACTTGCATTTATATAGCACCTTTCATGACCTCAGGACGTCCCAAAGCGCTTTACAGCCAATGAAGTAGTTTTTGAAGTATAATCACTGTTGTAATGTAGGAAACGTGGCAGCCAATTTGCGCACAGCAAGCTCCCACAAACAACAATGTAATAATGACCAGATAATCTGCTTTTAGTGATGTTGATTTGAGGGATAAATATTGGCCAGCACACTGGGTTAACTCCCCTGCTCTTCTTCAAAATAGTAAGGTGCATCCACCTGAGAGAACAGTTTAACATCTCATCTGAAAGACGGCACCTTCAGCACTCCCTCAGCGCTGCACTGGAGTATCGGCCTGGAATTTTGTGTTCAAGTCTCAGGAGTGGGACTTGAACCCACAACCTTCTGACTCAGAGGCGAGGGTTATACCCACTGAGCCACAGCTGACACATGTATCAAACAAAAGTTGACACTGAGCCACGTAAGGAGCTATTGGGACAGGAGACCAAAAACTTGGTCAAAGAGGTAGGCTTTAAGGCGTGTCTTAAAGGATAGAGGCGGAGAGGTTTAGGAAGGAAAGTCCAGAGCTCAGGGCTGAGGGAGCTGAAGGCAGGGCCACCACTGCTGGAGCGGTGAAGATCAGAGAGGCGCAAGAGGCCAGAATTGGAGGTGCGCAAAGAACAAGCGGTAGAATACGAGAGAGAGGATGTTGTGATGAAACTGTATGGAGTTCTGGTTGGATCAAACCTCGTGTACCATGTCCAATTCTGGTCACTGAGACACAAGGAAGATAGTCAAGGACTGGAGACGGAGCTAAGCCACAGAGTTGAGAGCCTTGGTCAGAGGATTGAGTTAGAAGGAAGTGTTCCTGAAAGGGGGGCTTTTCAATTTCTGAAGAATTTGAGGTGATCTTCTGGAGGTACATTACACAGCAAACGTGATGGAAAAGGTAGATCAAGAATATTACTTGAACCTAAAACCTTGAGAGTAGGACAAGGGGGCACAGACTCAAACTAGTAAACCACAATTTTATGGCTGATCAACACTTGAAGACAGAAAATCAGTGGGAGATGTTCAAAAAAGAATTTAACGTGGTACAGAACCAGTTTATACCCGAGGGACAAGAGCGCTACTCACTACCCATGGAAGGTTAAAGAGGTAAGGGACAGCATAATGCTAAAAGAAAAAGCATACAAGAAAAAATAGCACAGATCCTCGCCAATGGGAGAGATGCAAAGAACATCAAAGGGTGACAAAACAGATAGTAAAAGCGACAAAAAGGGAGAATGAAAGGAAACTTGTATAAAAAATGTTTACAATTATATTAGGAAAAAAATGGTGGTTGAGAGCAAGTGGGCCCCCTTTAAAACTGATGATATTATAAATGAAAATAAGGAAATGGTGAGCATGTTAAATAATTACTTTGCGTTAGTATTTACAGTAGAAGATAGCATGCCGGACATCCCAAGGAAACGAATATTGAATCAGGGATGGGGACTCACCATAATTAATGTATGTAAAATAACAGTAATGAAGAAAATAATAGGACTGAGGAGTGACAAGTCCCCAGGGCCAGAAGGTTTCCAGCCCAGGGTTTCAACGGAAGTAGGTGGACACACTGCAGATGCCCGAACTATAATCTTCCAAAGTTCTCCTGATTCAGGAACCGTTCCTGGAAAATTGCCCGTGTCGCTCTGCTATTTAAGAAAGGCGTGAGAGGGAAACCAGGAAATTATAGACCAGTTGGCCTAACACCTCTTGTTGGTAAATTACAAGAATCTATAATTAAGGACAGAGTGACTGAACACCTTGAACATTTTCAGCTGGTCAGAGAGAGCCAGCGTGGATTTGTAAAGGTTAGGCCATGCCTGACAAACCTGACTGAATTATTTTGAAGAGGTGACCATAGTGGACAGGGAATGTCTAAGAATGTTAGTTATATGGACTTCCAGAAGGCATTTGATAAAGTCCCACATGTTAGCTAAAGTTGAAGCTCATGGAATTGAGAGAAAATTATTGACCTGGTTGGGAAATTGGCTGAGCGGCAGGAGACGGAGAGTAGGGATAATGGGCAGGTACTCGAATTGGCAGGATGTGACTCGTGGTGTCCCGCAGAGATCTGTGTTGGGGCCTCAACTATTCACTGTATTTATTAACAACTTAGATGACAGGATAGAGAGCCACGTATCCAAGTTTGCCGATGACACAAAGACAGGCAGCATTGTAGGCAGTGTAGGTGGAAGCATAAAATTACAGAGATATCGATAGATTAATGAATGGGCAACACTGTGGCAAATGGATTTCAATATAGGCAAGTGTGAGGTCATCCACTTTGGACCTAAAAAGGATCGATCAGGGTACTTTCCCAATGGTGAAAAGCTAGAAACAGTGATGGTCCAAAGACACTTGGAGCCCAGGTACATAAATCATTAAAATGTCAGGTACAGAAAATAATCAAAAAGGCTAATGGAATGCTGGCCTTTATAGCTAGAGGACTAGAATACAAGGGATAGAAGTTATGCTGCAGCTGTACAAAGCCCTGGTTAGCCCACACCTGGAGCACTGTGAGCAGTTGTGGGCACCACACTTTAGGAAGGATATATTGGCCTTGGAGGGAGCGCAGCAAAGGTTTACCAGAATGATATAAGGAAACATAAAAGGGAATCCAAAAGTCTTCTATAGGCATATAAATAGTAAACGGGTAGTAAGAGGGGAGGTGGGGCCGATTAGGGACCAAAATGGAGACCTACACAGGGAGGCAGAGGGCATGGCTGAGGTACTAACTGAGTATTTTGCCCGTGTCTTCACCAAGGAAGAAGATGCTGACAAAGTCATAGTGAAGGAGGAAGTCGTGGAGATAGTGGATGGGATAAAAATTGATGAAGAGGAGGTACTAGAAAGGCTGGCTGTACTTAAAGTAGATAAGTCACCAGGACCGGACGGGATGCATCCCAGGATGCTGAGGGAAGTTAAGGTGGAAATCACGGAGGTACTGGCTGTAATCTTCCAATCCTCCTTAGATACGGGGGCGGTGCCAGAGGGCTGGAGAATTGCAAATGTGACACCCTTCTTCAAAAAAGTGTGCAAGGATAAACCCAGTAACTACAGACCGGTCAGTTTAACCTCGGTAATGGGGAAGCTTTTAGAAACAATAATCAGGGACAAAATTAACAGTCACTTGGAGAGTGTGGATTAATTAAGGAAAGCCAGTGTGGCTATGTTAAAGGCAAATCGTGTTTAACCAACTTGATTGAGTTTTTTGATGAGGTAACAGAGAGGGTTAAATGAGGGCAATGCGGTTGACATGGTGTACATGGATTTCCAAAAGACATTTGAAAAAGTGCCACATAACAGGCTTGCCAGCAAAGTTGAAGCCCATGGAGTAAAAGGGACAGTGACAGCATGGATACGGAATTGGCTCAGTGACAGGAAACAGAGAGTAGTGGGGTTAGGTCACAGATCAGCCATCTCATTGAATGGAAGAACAGGTTCGAGGGGCTGAATGGCTGACTCATGTTCCTTGAATCATAGAATGATGAGGCCATTCGGCCCATCATGCCAGTGCCAGAGCTATCCAATAATCCCACTGCCCTGCAAATGGATTGGACTCCCAGATAAAGTGGTCGAGGAAAAAACCCCGGAATCAGTTGGATGCCGTGGTGAGGGGACTTAAGGGTCTTTCTGTATGGATGCGACAGCATTGGCCGAATGGCCTCCCTCAGCTGCATCTATCTTGTGCAATCCGTGCCAAACACAATGCGTGGGGCCTGCGACTGCGCGTCAACGCGGCATTCGGCTAACTGAGGCGACCTCAGCCCCGATAGACTCTGCACCTCCCTCCCTCCATCTGTCGGCATCAAGTTGGCAGCCAATTCGGATTTGTCTCGTCTTCTCTCCTCCCTCCTGCACCATGGCACTTCACAGCTGGGCTTCCTCAAAGTGATAGGCCCCTCTCAGTGCTCTCTGTGCAATCTAAAACTGTGAGAACTGCTGCACTGCAACATGCTCCGACTGTCTGCTTTACTGTAAATAAAGCAGATGCCACAGGTAACAATTAGGCAAGTGATAAAAAGCACTTTTAACACGTCAGCAATCACCTTGTGTTTACTGTACACCATGAACGAACGTGGTAATGTGCTACTCTCCAGCTGAAGGGAAGTTTACTGTCATGTCCCTTTGTTCCTTCGCACGGTGAGACTTATGTTAAAGGCCAATCACAACTATACACAGCATTTCCATCAAGTGTGGCAGATATGTGGCATGGAGTTAAGATCAGTAACACGCAGTGCAACAGAACCCAGCTAACAGGCCGAGTGACAGGGAGGGCACATCTGCAGGCCCAGCGAGCAACAGGTGCCAAGCAATACCCAGGTACGGCAGCACCGGGCACAGGGGCACCGGAAACACAGGCACCACGGCACCAGGTCACACGGGACACCGTGCCACACGGGCACCGGAAACACAGGCACAGAGACACAAGGGCACCGCGACACCAGGCACCACGGCACCAGGTCACACGGGACACCGCGCCACACGGGCACCGGAAACACAGGCACCACGGCACCAGGTCACACGGGACACCGCGCCACACGGGCACCGGAAACACAGGCACAGCGACACCAGGCACCACGGCACCGGGTCACACGGGACACCGCGCCACACGGGCACCGGAAACACAGGCACAGCGACACCAGGCACCACGGCACCGGGTCACACGGGACACCGCGCCACACGGGCACCGGAAACACAGGCACAGCGACACAAGGGCACCGCGACACCAGGCACCGGGTCACACGGGACACCGCGCCACACGGGCACCGGAAACACAGGCACAGCGACACAAGGACACCGCGACACCAGGGCACCGGGTCACACGGGACACCGCGCCACACGGGCACCGGAAACACAGGCACAGCGACACAAGGACACCGCGACACCAGGCACCACGGCACCGGGTCACACGGGACACCGCGCCACACGGGCACCGGAAACACAGGCACAGCGACACAAGGGCACCGCGACACCAGGCACCACGTCACACGGGACACCGCGCCACATGGGCACCGGAAACACAGACACAGCGACACAAGGGCACCGCGACACCAGGCACCACGTCACACCGCGCCACATGGGCACCGCGACACCAGGCCACACGGGCACCGCGACACCAGGCCACACGGGCACCGCAGTACCTGGGCACCGGGGGCACCGCGACATATGACATGGGCACCGCGGCTCGTACAAAATAAATCTAATTACCCTCTCACCATATCCCTCAATTCCACATAGAAAGACAGACTTGCATTTCTATAGCGGATTTCACAACATCCCAAAGCGCGTCACAGCTGGTGTGATGTAGGAAACACGGCAGCCAATTTGTGCACAAACAGCAATGTGATAATGACCAGATAAACTGTTTTAGTGATGTTGATTGAGCGATAAATATCGACCAGGATGCCGCGGAAAACTCTCCTGCTCTTCTTCGAAATATGAGATCTTTTACATCCATTTCGGTTTAACGTGTCATCCGAAAGACAGCACCTCCAACAGTGCGGCACTCCCTCAGTACTGCCCCTCCGACAGTGCGGCGCTCCCTCAGTACTGCCTCTCCGACAGTGCAATACTCCCTCAATACCACCCCTCCCACAGTGCAGCGCTTCTTCAGTATTGCCCCTCTGACAGTGCGACACACCCTCAGTACTGCCCCTCCCGACAGTGCAGCGCTCCCTCAGTATTGCCCCTCCGACAGTGCGGCACTCCCTCAGTACTACACTGGGAGTGTCAGCCTGGATTTTTGTGCTCAACTCTCTCGAAGTGGGATTTGAATCCACAACCTTCTGACTCAGGTGAGACTGATGGTAATTTAGTCCAAATTCTTGTCATACCAGCTGCAAAAACGTTTGATCTACCTTTCTAAATTGTTAGTTTTTAAACTGGCAACACCTGGTATTTGAACATTTTGTCAATCTTCCACGAACAATTTTTTTAATTCCCTTTCCTAATCACACCAGTTCAGCTTAAAGACTCCTTTTAACCTTCTCTCACAACGTACAATATCGGCATCTCTCAGTTGCTCGACTCTCTCACGGCCAAAAATATCGTTGATCAATCGATCGCGTCATCTTGATCACCTCGCAGAATCCTGCCTCAGTAACACTGCTGTGTAAAACACCACACTCTGGCAGGGCGTGGACAGGAAGCCCCAGGGGGCAGAGCGGGAGCAGCCAAGGTCCAGGAAGGGAATGTGCAGCAAGCAGCAGAATCTGGGAAGGGAATGTGGGGGGGGGATGGGGAGAGGGGAGGGTGATGGGGGGAGGGGAATGGGGGGGGGGTGGGGGGATGGGAATGGGGGGGGGGAAGAGAGGAATAGGGGAGAGAGGGATGGGGGAGAGGGATGGGGGGAGAGAGGAATGGGGGGGGGGAGAGGAATGGGGGGGGGGGAGAGGAATGGGGGGGGAGAGGAATGGGGGGGGAGA
Organism: Pristiophorus japonicus; assembly: GCF_044704955.1. Lineage (NCBI taxonomy): Eukaryota > Metazoa > Chordata > Chondrichthyes > Pristiophoridae > Pristiophorus > Pristiophorus japonicus. The sequence goes on along the minus strand of NC_091980.1, from coordinate 311,279,710 downwards.
GGAATGGGGGGGGAGAGGAATGGGGGGGGAGAGGAATGGGGGGGGAGAGGAATGGGGGGGGAGAGGAATGGGGGGGGAGAGGAATGGGGGGGCGGGAGGAATGGGGGGGGAGAGGAATGGGGGGGGAGAGGAATGGGGGGGGAGAGGAATGGGGGGGGAGAGGAATGGGGGGGGGAGAGGAATGGGGGGGGGAGAGGAATGGGGGGGGAGAGGAATGGGGGGGAAGAGGAATGGGGGGGGAAGAGGAATGGGGGGGGGAGAGGAATGGGGGGGGGAGAGGAATGGGGGGGGAAGAGGAATGGGGGGGGAAGAGGAATGGGGGGGGAAGAGGAATGGGGGGGGAAGAGGAATGGGGGGGGGAGAGGAATGGGGGGGGGAGAGGAATGGGGGGGGGAGAGGAATGGGGGGGGGAGAGGAATGGGGGGGGGAGAGGAATGGGGGGGGGGAGAGGAATGGGGGGGGGGAGAGGAATGGGGGGGGAGAGGAATGGGGGGGGGAGAGGAATGGGGGGGGAGAGGAATGGGGGGGGAGAGGAATGGGGGGAGGAGAGGAATGGGGGGGGAGAGGAATGGGGGGGGAGAGGAATGGGGGGGGAGAGGAATGGGGGGGGAGAGGAATGGGGGGGAGAGGAATGGGGGGGAGAGGAATGGGGGGGAGAGGAATGGGGGGGAGAGGAATGGGGGGGAGAGGAATGGGGGGGAGAGGAATGGGGGGGAGAGGAATGGGGGGGAGAGGAATGGGGGGGAGAGGAATGGGGGGGAGAGGAATGGGGGGGAGAGGAATGGGGGGGGAGAGGAATGGGGGGGGAGAGGAATGGGGGGGGAGAGGAATGGGGGGGAGAGGAATGGGGGGGGAGAGGAATGGGGGGGGAGAGGAATGGGGGGGGAGAGGAATGGGGGGGGGAGAGGAATGGGGGGGGAGAGGAATGGGGGGGGAGAGGAATGGGGGGGGAGAGGAATGGGGGGGGAGAGGAATGGGGGGGGAGGAATGGGGGGGGAGGAATGGGGGGGGAGGAATGGGGGGGAGGAATGGGGGGGAGGAATGGGGGGAGGAATGGGGGGAAGGGGAATGGGGGGAAGGGGAATGGGGGGAAGGGGAATGGGGGGAAGGGGAATGGGGGGAAGGGGAATGGGGGGAAGGGGAATGGGGGGGGGAATGGGGGGGAAGGGGAATGGGGGGGAAGGGGAATGGGGGGGAAGGGGAATGGGGGGGAAGGGGAATGGGGGGGAAGGGGAATGGGGGGGAAGGGGAATGGGGGGAAGGGGAATGGGGGGGAAGGGGAATGGGGGGGAAGGGGAATGGGGGGGAAGGGGAATGGGGGGGAAGGGGAATGGGGGGGAAGGGGGAATGGGGGGGAAGGGGAATGGGGGGGAAGGGGAATGGGGGGAAGGGGAATGGGGGGGAAGGGGAATGGGGGGAAGGGGAATGGGGGGGAAGGGGAATGGGGGGGAAGGGGAATGGGGGAAGGGGAATGGGGGAAGGGGAATGGGGGAAGGGGAATGGGGGAAGGGGAAGGGAATGGGGGAAGGGGAATGGGGGGGAAGGGGAATGAGGGGGAAGGGGAATGGGGGGGGAGGGGAATGGGGGGGAGGGGAATGGGGGGGAGGGGAATGGGGGGGAAGGGGAATGGGGGGGAAGGGGAATGGGGAGGGGTGAATGGTGGGAGGATGGAGTGAGGGGGGTAGGGAAGGGCGGGGGGAATGGTGGGGGGGAGTGGAATGGTGGGGGAAGGGGGATGGGGAGGGAGGGAGGGGGGGGAATGGTGTTGAGGAAATGGGGGGGAGGGGAATGGACAGGAGAGAAATGGGGGTAGGAGGAGAATGGAGGAGAGGAGATTGGGGGGAAATGAGGGGGGAAAGGGAATGGGGGTGGAGAATGTGGGAGAAGGGAACGGGGGAAGGGAATGGGGAAGAATGGGGGGGGGAGGGGAGTGGAAGGGGATTGGACAAGAGGATCTATAATGGGAATGTGCAGGAGGTAGGAGAGGAACGGGGCAACAAGCAGAAGAGTCCAGGGAAGACCAGGCACCTTGGCACTCCTTGCTGGAATGTTGCGGCATTGCCAGTACGATGTCAGGAGCAAGCACGGGTCAGTGCACGCGCCACCCTCCGTATTACCAGCAGCCACTGCAGCATGCCCGGCTCTTGTCAATCACATACTCTGGAGGCACAACTATTTTGGCAGAATGTAAAATCAAGCGCCCCCTTTTGGCAAGGGCACTAAAACCCACAAATTAACAAATAAAGCTTTAAGGGAATCTTTAAACGGTCAAATTAAAATTTGGTTGCCGGGGGTGATGATGCACTCCAGTCCCTCCAGCGCCTACCTCTCGCGGAAGGCCGCGAGCGTACCGGTGGACACCGCGTGCTCCATCTCTAGGGACACCCTGGACCGGATGTAACCGCAGAAGAGAGGCAGGCAGTCGGGCTGAACGACCCCCTCGACCGCCCGCTGCCTGGACCGGCTGATGGCCCCCTTGGCTGTGCCCAGCAGCAGTCCTACGAGGAGACCCTCGGACCTACCCGCTCCCCTCCGCACAGGGTGCCCAAAGATCAGGAGTGTGGGACTGAAGTGCAGCCAGAAATCGAGGAGCAGCCCCTTCAAATATTGGAAGAGGGGCTGCAACCTCGCACACGCTCACACACATGGAACACGGACTCCTCCAGACCGCAGAAATTGCAGGCGGCCTGGGAGCCCGTGAACCGGCTTAAAAACCGATCGCACAGGACTGACCCGTGCAGCACCCCCCAGGCCAAGTCCCCAATAAAGGGAGGTCTCTCGCGTGGAGAGCCCTCCATTGGGGACCCCCGCCTCCTCCGGACAGCAAGATGGTGCGCCATGGCGTGTCCGGACGGCAGACGAGGCTGGCAACATGGAGAGTGTGCAAGAGCAGCCCGTACAGGAATCCCCTCTGCGCAGAACTGAAAGGCACGGAGGAGATTTCCGGGAGGCGGCGGCTCCCGAGGGAGGTTTCGGGGCTTGGCGCCGATGAGGAATTCCCTCCGCACGGGGGCCTCGAGAGGTGCAGGCTCAACCTTGGGTGCATTTGATGATTAACACGTGAGCAATTAATGTGTCTACAACTCAATCAAGGTTTGACAATCATGCCATTCAGGAATGTGGTTGTGCACCGGACAATATACAGTAGACACCTCAAGTCGCTGGAGAAATACCACCAATGATGTCTCCACAAGATCCTGCAAATCCCCTGGGAGGGCAGACGCACCAACATTAGTGGCCTCGATCAGGCCAACATCCCCAGCATCGAAGCACTGACCACACTCGATCAGCTCCGCTGGGCGGGCCACATTATCCGCATGCCAGATACGAGACTCCCAAAGCAAGCGCTCTACTCGGAACTCCTTCACGGCAAGCGAGACCCAGGTGGGCAGAGGAAACGTTTCAAGGACACCCTCAAAGCCTTCTTGATAAAGTGCAACATTCCCACCGACACCTGGGAGTCCCTGGCCAAGGACCGCCCCAAGTGGAGGAAGTGCATCCGGGAGGGCGCTGAGCAGCTCGAGTCCCGTCGCCGAGAGCATGCAGAAACCAAGCGCAGGCAGCGGAAGGAGCGTGTGGCAAACCAGTCCCACCCACCCCTTCCCTCAACCACTGTCTGTCCCACCTGTGACAGGGACTGTGGCTCTCGTACTGGACTGTTCAGCCACCTAAGGACTCACTTCAGGAGTGGAAACAAGTCTTCCTCGATTCCGAGGGACTGCCTGTGATGATGATGATGATGAGCAATCGAAAGCGGATAAAGAAAAACGCAGTGACAAGGCAGTGGAACCTTGCTGCACTGGCATGTGTCCACGAGAACGGTCCTACTTAAACCGCAAAATCATTCTCAAAGAGTTCCTATAATAGTGAAGGGCCTCTCGTCTGCAGGTACATTTGAAGTTATGTTTCCTGACACTTGCTATTTCTGGTTGGCCCATTGGTCAATGCACTGCCCAGTGAACTGCAGACATACAGACCAGTGGATGCTGAGAGGTTGTTTCCCCTGCGCTGGAGAGTCCAGAACCAGGGGGCACAGTCTCAGGGTAAGGGGTCGGCCATTTAAGACGGAGGTGAGGGGGAATTTCTTCACTCAGAGGGCGGTGAATCTTTGGAATTCTCTGCCCCAGAGGGCTGTGGAGGCTCAGTCGTTGAGTATATTCAAGGCTGAGATCGATTTTTGGAGTCTAGGGGAATCGAGGGATGTGGGGATTGTGTGGGAAAGTGGAGTTGAGGTCGATGATCAGCCATGATCTTACTGAATGGCGGAGCAGGCTCAAGGGACCCGCTCCTAATTCTTATGTTCAGTCCCAGGTTTCAGCCCTTACCTGTGGAGTTAGCTGATTGGGCTGAATAATATAATTGACCTCAGCATTCATGAGTCGGGGGATGGGGGGGGGGGAATGGGTGGAGGGAGAGAAAAAAAGAAAGCGAGAGAGAGAGTGAGCGAAGAAAAGAGGAAGAGAGGAAACGTGAAAGAGAGGAAGATTGCATTTATATAGCACCTTTCACAACCCCAGGAGTCTGCACCCTGAGACTCGAGCGCAATGCTTTGAAATGCCAGCAATATCCTCCAATGACCAGCTCAGCCTATTCCTCGCAGCTTAACAAAGGGAATGTACAATCGAAAGTTTGTGTTGTTGCTGTTGAGGCTGCTCCTGTGCCAAACACTCGGAACAATTCGACTTCTGAACGCCCCGTCTGCTCTCTCAGGTGGGTGTAAAAGATCCCATGAAATTATTACAAGAGCGGGGCAGTTCGTCCCGGTGTCCTGGACAATTTTTATCCGTGGACCAACAGCTAAAAACAGATTACCTGCTCATTATCACATTGCTGTTTGTGGGAGCTTGCTGTGCGCAAATTGACTGCCGCGTTTCCCACATTACAACAGTGACTACACTCCAAAAGTACTTCATTGGCTGTAAAGCGCTTTGGGACATCCTGAGGTTCTGAAAGGCGCTATAGAAATGCAAGTCTTTCTTTAAAATCAAGGTATTATACAAGAAAGGGCAGAGTGTCTGACTTTAAATTGTTTGCCATGGTCCGGTCCCGCTCCCCTCGTGTTCCCCCCCCCCCCCCCCCCCCTGCCCAGTGTCCGGCTCCTCTCTCCCCACCCCCCCCGTGTCCGGCCCCGCTTCCCCACCACCCCCCCCCCCCCCGCCCCGCCCAGTGTCCGGCCCCTCTCCCCTCCCCGCCCAGTGTCCGGCCCCTCTCCCCTCCCCCACCCCCGTGTCCGGCCCCGCTTCCCCGCCCCCCCCCCCCGCCCAGTGTCCGGCCCCTCTCCCCTCCCCCCCACGCCCAGTGTCCGGCCCCTCTCCCCTCCCCCGCCCAGTGTCCGGCCCCTCTCCCCTCCCCCCCCGCCCAGTGTCCGGCCCCTCTACCCTCCCCCGCCCAGTGTCCGGCCCCTCTCCCCGCCCCGTGTCCGGCCCTTCTCCCCTCCCCCCCCATCCCCCCCCCGCCCAGTGTCCGGCCCCTCTCCACCTGAAGAGTACACTCTCTGTCTGAACGTCCCATGTGCAGATCCACGGGTAATGTTGGGGTATATATAACAGGAGCTGTGCATCTTACAGGATGTATTATTATATGATTGGGGAGATTTATTTTGCTGTGATTGCGGAAGAGCCTGTTTTTGGGGTGGACCATTCGCCCGCAAACCTAGAGAGAGCTTCAGCAATCCGTCTGACTATGGAGGGCAGCCTGGACCAGTTCTAAACTAAAGTCCCGAGAAATGGAGAGAGAAAGATTTGCATTTATAGAGTGCCTTTCACGACCACCGCACGTCTCAAAGCGCTTTAAGCCAAAGAAGGACTTTTGGAGTGTAGTCACTTGTAATGTGGGAAACACGGTAGCTAATTTGCACACAGCAAGCTCCCACAAACAGCGATGTGATAATGACCAGATAATCTGGTTTTGTTATGTTGATTGAGGGATAAATATTGGCCCCAGGACACTGGGGATAACTCCCCTGCTCTTCTTCAAAATAGTGCCATTGGATCTTTTACATCCACCTGAGAGAGCAGACGGGGCCTCAGTTTAACGTCTCATCCAAAAGATGGCACCTCCAACAGTGCAGCGCTCCCTCACTACTGCCCCTCCGACAGTGCGGCACTCCCTCAATACTGCCCCTCCGACAGTGCGGCAATCTCTCAGTACTGCCCCTTCGACAGTGCGGCAATCTCTCAGTACTGCCCCTCTGACAGTGTGGCGCTCCCTCAGTACTGCCCCTCCGACAGTGCGGCGCTCCCTAGTACTGCCCCTCCGACAGTGTGGCGCTCCCTCAGTACTGCCCCTCCGACAGTGCGGCGCTCCCTCAGTACTGCCCCTTCGACAGTACAGCGCTCCCTCAGTACTGCCCCTCCGACAGTGCGGCACTCCCTCAGTACTACCCCTCCGACAGTGCGGCGCTCCCTCAGTACTGCCCCTCCGACAGTGCGGCGCTCCCTCAGTACTGCCCCCCCGACAGTGCGGCGCTCCCTCAGTACTGCCCCTCCGACAGTGCGGCGCTCCCTCAGTACTGCCCCTCCGACAGTGCGGCGCTCCCTCAGTACTGCCCCTTTGACAGTGCGGCGCTCCCTCAGTACTGCCCCTCCGACAGTGCAGCACTCCCTCAGTACTGGAGTGTCAGCCTAGATTCTTTTGTGCTCAAGTCCCTGGAGTGGGACTTGAACCCACAACCTGCTGACTCAGAGGCGAGGGTGCTGCCCACTGAGCCACAGCTGACAATGGAGAGAAAGAGAGAGCTACAAAGCGTGATCGACAGAGAGAGAGAGACTGCAACAGATATCAGTGGCTGATGCTAAGGAGTGAGAACACTGGTTGATTTTTCTTATCCCTGCCTAGCCCAGCTCCAGTTGAGACCAGCCAACACAGCACGGAGTGATCAATCATGGTGACCTTGCTGTCTGGTACACGGGTTAATTTTTAATGACAGTAAAGTTGCTATTCAGAAAGCATAGAGACAGAGAGTTAGAGAAACTGACACTAAAAGAATGACATCCTAAATCACCT